>NC_137931.1:39511434-39948934 GCF_963969265.1 Rhamphochromis sp. 'chilingali' | reverse complement strand
ATATCAGACACTCTGAGCTTTTATTGCCTATTTTCTTTATCTTCTTCCTGTGATCTGATGGCTCACAAGTGCTGTATTTCAATTAATACTTTGCCAGTGTTGCGATGTTTATAATAGCCTAAAGATACCCAGCTAGCTGTTGAGTGGCAGATAAATGTGTCAACTAGTGTAAAACCCTCCAAAATCTTTCTAGTATTTACTTTTTTCTTCTTTACATCAATCACAACCCATCTTTATACATCAACTAGGTAACTATAGCTTACCAATACCTTCTAACATCTGGAAGAACGGCTCAGCTGATCACTTTAATGGAGTTTAGTGAATCTGGGCTGTTTTTAAACATGAATGGTACCTCTGAACATCTTTGCTTAAGGCAAACAAAAGAGTATTTGGATCTGAAAATAGCTAATTACATCAGACTTAACAAGCACAAAGAGAACCAGAAGACTTTATCTGGGAACACATTAAAAAATAGCTTCCTGAGACTATCCAAAGTGTAGTCAGTGGCTATCCAGGCCAAGACTTCCTGTTCCATCTGCCACCATCAAATGTTGATAAGATTAATAAAATGACAATCTGAGTAGTTGGCAGACAATAATCGATGGTTATGACACTGCATTTTGGAGAGAAAAAAAATAGACAAAAAGTGGAACCAAATCCAGGTAAATGGTTACTCACAAAGCTGAGTAACCAGCCCAGTTACACGCAGTCAGAACCTGGTCTGCTCTGCAGAATCAGTCATAGAGGTTGATGTGATTTAGGTTAGGACCTGCCCTATGGGTTCAAAGCGCTACATGTTTTCTCAGGCTTTCATGGCTAAATATTGTCTAAACTGAAAGTAGTTCATACAAAGTGTGTCGATGTCATTGCAGCCATTCGAAGTAGGACGAGGAAAATTGTAGATCGCCTCACTTTTAAAAACATTTGAAATGCTTCTCTGTATTCATGTGTCAGTGAGTATCAGAAATGAATGATAATTTGGGGAAGTGAATGAGTTTTGGTATGCATTTGTGGGCACAGAAGAAAAAGAATCATTGTTTGAGGTCCAACAACAAACAGCTCTGCCAGCAGCCCTGGCAGTCAGTCATTAGCCTTATAATGTTGCCTTTGTCCATCGACAAAAGGCTTTTTCACATCAGGAGGTGGAAAGACCTTTTGCTTTTGACATTTTTACATACAAAAAAACTAATTTTTAGAATAAAACTCAATCTAGTAACAATGCCAGTAATGTCATTAACTTGTATTTCTTATCCTGTGTTCTTATTATTCATTTTCTCCTAGGTGGTGGAAGAGTGGAAGACACACACATCATACGATATGGGGCTAGAAACCGAGAGAGCAGCACGAGAGAAACTACAAAAACAGAGCATACACCATGAAGAGGTAAAAAGACACATCAGTTATTGGAAGTTTTCCAGAGTATCGCTCAAAAAGTTAAGTTACAGTGAACAGGATACTAAGGCAGGCTTTAAAAAAGAAAAAGAAAAAGTGTCAATATAAAAAGGGAAATTGAGGTTGTAAATACCTTAAAGGTGGAGTGTGAGGCAGAGCTCAGCTTTTAAGTGTGCACCATAAACTCTTAAAAGTATATTATGTATGTGGGACACAAACACATGAACTGGAAAAGGAAAATGATAAATAATGTTGATCTTAATCTGATGGCACTGATCTAGGTGAGCAGTTAAATTGCATCAGAAATAGGGCTGTGCGATATGATCAAAACCTCATATCCCGATATAATACATCTATCGTCCGATAACTATATAAATCACAAAAATTTAACATTTTCTGTAAATTCTGTGAATCTCGGGCAGCTCGACTTGCGTGAAGTGTTTCCAGCTGGGCGTCATGTAGCTGGAGTCAAGTGTTTTAGATGCATGAAACTATATATATTTTTTTTTTTTAGACATAAGTTGTAAAGGCAGCCATTTTCTTTGAGTATTTATTACACGACGTGCTGCGGGGAAGAGCATGTTCTAACGTTTGAGTCTAAGGTTTATTTATTTATTTATTTTTTTTAGCACCTGACTGCTATTTTTTGCTTCTCATCCGTAGATACTCTGCATACTCTTTCACGTGATTCAGTTTATTTTTGAAAAGTCTCAACAGGATCTTGAGCTTTATTGTGAAGGGTTTATGTGGAAAATAAACAAGCGGACAGCGATGGTTTTACCGTCGTTGTTGCTAACGACAACGCATAAAAACAGGCGCTTGTCCGTCTGAAGTGTGGTTATATTAAATATAAGAGAAAGAGAGAACTTTAAGAAATAAATATAACCACTACGGTGACTATCAAAACGATGAAAAAATATTGCCGTAAACGTTTATTTTGCGACACCACGAAACAAACGATAGCGTAAAATGAAACTGTAGATGTTTTTATATCGTCATCCGATATATGTCGTTATGTCGAACAGCCCTAATCAGAAATGTACTTTTTCTTCTGTTACCAGACTGTGAAGCCACAAGAAGCTGGAGAGGAAGAGACAAAGCTAGACCCAGAGTCGGATACTGTACCTGTTGCCCCTGAGCCAGAACCTACCCCAGATCCCCAGGCTGACTTGGGCCTGCAGATTCACACACAGGACCACGACCATGATGCCCCAGTGCTCGCCACTCCAGAACCAGTTCCAGCACAGGGCCAAGTGACCACAGATACCCCAGCAGAGACTTCAAGTGAACCAATTCCCAATCTAGACTCAAACCCAGACACATCCCCCGATGAAGCTGAAAACAAACCTACCTCACAGAGTGCTGGGCTGACCCACACAGGGTAAGCTCAGATTCACTTCATCAAGCCAATGATCTGGTGTCTTTCAAGAGAAGTTGGCTATAACCACAAAACTGAAATTGGAGAACTGAATTTCTAACCCTACATCGCTAAAAAAAACAAACATAGAACATGTTGTTCTTCTTAAGGTTAAAGCCAATTTCACGACAGTCCAGGTCTAACGTAATCCGTTTCAGTGCCACTATTGTCATGTCAGACATTGCAAATGTGTTTTGGTATTTTTGTTTGACTTATGTTTCCCTCAGTTGCTTTTTCTTCACAATTATTTACGCAAAGTGACTCATCACACACTATAAGATGAGTCTAAAGAAGATCTGACCCCATGGATGTTTCAGTTATTTTTCATGGAGCATTGTGCTGGAGCAAGGGACTGTTTATTTATTTTCTAATGGTTTTTGTAATGGAAGTTTAAAAAAAATAAAGAGAATCATCCCTATGGACCTGGAACTTTGACCCAGATTAGTCTAAATATCTCCTACAACAACAACATGTCCTTCCCATGGTATCTTCTGTATTCAGAACTGGGGCATTTCAATCAGCATTTCAAGTCCTAATCAGCTAGCCACCAGCAGCAGCCAACCACTCTGCCCCCCTCTTCCTTTTCTCTCCCTCCCGCTCTCATGCCTCTGTGTCATTTATCTCCTCCCCATTGTCCCCATCCCGCCCTCTCCCCCACCCTACCCTCCACCCTACCCTCCTGTCTACCTTCCCCAGTGTAAGGAGGTGTGGTAAACGCCATGTCCTTTCTTTCCCTCAGTGCAGTGCGGGTTGCCAGTGCAGGAGATGAATTCCCAGTAGACAGCTTTGTCTTTGCTGAGCACTCTGATTCACAGTGCGGGGTCATTCCCCCCGAACTGGCAACCTGTGAAAGCTCCCCTTTTGGCAGCCCTCTCCTCAGGTGAGTTTCTAACCACCAGAAGCCAATCAAAGCACAGAGACTGATAATGAAGGTACAAGCTACACCTCTCTGCTGTGCCCAACCGTCGACCGCTGGCCTTGCTCTCTACTTAATGTTGCTTTTTTTTTTCTTTTTTCTTTTAAAATTTCCCTTCTTTGTTTTGCCTGCTCCAACCAAGGATTAAAAAAAAACAAAAAACGTCAAATTCAATTTTGTTATTATTTTTTTTAACTCACATATTTGACATAGCCTTAAACTTATATTTATTCCATGCCCTTCTGTTCCTTTATTCTTCCCCTGTCCATTTCTTTCTGTTCCCTCTACTCCACATTGGTCCCCTCTCTGTGATGTAGCATGGATGAGGCTGTCACAGAGGACCAGCAGACAGATCAGAGGCACAGCTCTGGTCCTGAAACAGAAATTCAGTCGACTCCAGGCCTAGTGGACCAGGAACAAGAGCAGCGTGAGGTGCTCGAAGATGGGCTGTCTGTTTTGGAACAAGTGGGCAACACCTCACACCACCAACACAAAAAACAGCAGGTTAGAGGCTTTGTGGTGTTTGGGAATTGTTATTTCTGTTGTGAAAGAAGCAAATCGCATGTAGCATATGGCTTGAGGCATTACAAAACTGCTGGTATCATGATGGAAAATTTGACAGTTGGACACGTGGTGGGAGAAAAAACTTAGACCAAGGTACAGTCAACGTCCTTATTTCAGGTGAGATGTTCCTGAAATATGATCTGAGGGAGAAGATTATTTTGGAACAACTGCAACGACATGAGCACTGAGCTTGGATATAATAAGATCGGTGGCCTGAGGCTGAGTAAGTCCACCTGTCCGCACAGACTGCAAAACTTTCCGAAACCTGCCGTCTAGGTGGCCATGAACATTATAAATATTCAGCATGCACATCTGTTCTAGCAAAGGGCAACATTTGAATGTTTCAGTTTGAAAATGTTGAGTCAGCCTGCTGTCAGTTGCTTTTTCATGGTTGAAGGACGATTGTATCTGGGGAAAGTATTTAGTTTCGGAGGACGGGAGGGCTTGTGTTCATAGTGTATTTGTACCTCATTTTGCTGATGTGGAGCTGAGATCTGATGACTAATCTGTATGTGGCTGGCAATGACTCTTGTTGGGCTGTTAGGGTGTTTTACATAAGAGGCTGTCTGAGTTGTGGATTTTCAGAATCAGGCTGTCTTGTGAGGCTCAAAGGGGCACTTACATAATCCATCAAAATATTAATCACAGCTCAGTGCATCTCAGTGCTTCAGTCACCACGGGCTAGCTTTACTACCACGAATAGAGGATGGGCATCTTTTAGTTGTTCTACCACATGCTATGCTTTTATAATAAGGTACTTGCTTAGTGAGTCACTGATGCCAACTAACCTTGTTAACAGAAATTCAAGGTTCACTTCTTCCACCATGTAAATATTTTTGCATATTTTTTGGTGTCTGATATTTACATTCTGGATATGTGTGTATGTTTCAGACAGGGGAAACAAACGCTCCCAGGGAGACTGATCCCTCTGTGCCCAGCAAAGAGGACATCCCTACCTTTGATGAATGGAAGAAGCAAGTCATGGAGGTGGAAAAGGAGAAAAGTATGTGGATTTATTGTACAGACACGAGACAGCTCGTACAGGGATGACTAGAGACACGTCACATGAACAACTAAGTTCTTGTTTAAGTTTGGGTTCAGGCACCTCAAAAATAGCTTGCTGATGTTAATCTGACTGTGACACAACATGTTTATGCCATTGCTTCTGTAAAGAAGACTACTTACTACCCGTTTGTATGCTGCGTCTTTTCTCGGTTGCATCCTTCCTTATGTTCTGTTCCTGTATAGCTTCCTTCTTTTTTCCCCTTCCTTTTCACGCTATGCACACTGTGTGCAGCAGTCAGTGGAGCATGTGTTTATGCATGTTGTGCAATATGTCTATTCTTTGCGGTTTGGCACCACTCATTTTCAAGGCTCTCGAAAAGACCTAATGTAGTGCTTTCTCTGTCCAGGTCAGTCTCTCCATACCTCAACCAGCAGCAGCCCCCATCCAACAAAGAAGGTCCAGAAAAACTTCAAGAATAACTACGCTTCTGTAGAGTGTGGAGCCAAGATACTCTCTGCCAACAGTGAGGCCAAGGTTAGTCGCACATCACGCTCTGCCGCCTACACACAAACGCGAATCCTCACATAATGCTGTCATTATGTGTCAACAGATGTGTCAAATGACTTTATACTTGTTCGCTTAGCATTTAAGCTGAGACCAGACATCTAAGCACGCATGAAACAATTTTTGTCACATTTTGACTGCAATTGTATAAGGAAACAAGCAAGATTAACAATGTTGGGGTGATGGTAGGATTTTAATTCAACTTTTTTTCTTCTTTCAGAGCACGTCTGCTATTCTCATGGAGAATATGGACTTATACATGCTGAATCCATGCAGCAACAAAATTTGGTGGGTCCCACAATAATGGTGGGGTTTAACTGAGCCCAATTTTTAGCTTTAAAAGTTTTATAATAATAATTTTTTTTTTTTTTTTTTTGCTTCTCTACAGGTTTGTGATAGAACTCTGTGAGCCTATTCAAGTGAAGCAGTTGGACATTGCAAACTTTGAGCTTTTCTCATCTACACCCAAAGACTTTCTAGTTTCCATCAGTGACAGGTATTCACTTGTTTTTTTTTTTGTTTGTTTGTTTTTTTTTGTACACTCAGCATGCTGTCAGACAGTTATAGCAGACAAAGCTCTGTAAGCCCCATGCCACACCATTTACTTCCCCTGTTCATAACGGCATGTTCATGCATCGATTTTTAAATTTTTTTTTTTTTTTTATCATTTCGTTATCTTAACCATGATATTTGTAGTATTTGCATTGACAAGCAGTGAAAAATAGTAACCACAAAGCTTCATATGTTCTTTTAAATTACTGACATAATACTTTTGTCCACACTGGGATTCTGTTAGGACTAACATTCATTTAAAGCCCACCCTTTAATACCACAAACTCAGTTATGTAATGTTGCTTATTGCTACGTCAGTATGACTATCAACAGATCTTTTTACTGTCAGTTTTGCTGACAGCCATGCGCCTCAGGTGTAGGGGGAAAAAACTGAAACAAACAGGCACCATGCCAAAAACGAAATTATGTACCGCTGCAGCAAGGCTCAAGCCGTCCCACAAACACGCATCTCACAAGCTGCGTAGCTGCACTAACCTGCTCAAATGATTTGCATAGGCCTTGCATCTACATTTCTAGTGTTGTATAGAAAGTAGTATATTTTCAGTTCATTTCCACATGAAATTAAAAGTCAGTAGATGAGCGAAGGAAGAGGAAAGCTCAATGTGTCACTAAAAAATATTAAAAACCAAATTTTTATTATTTATTTATTTTTAGCTAAGGACATACATAGTGGTTACCAACTTAAGCATATAGAGACCTTTCATGTTTCCCATTTCCAAACTTGCACTGGGGCTAAATAAAGTTTCACAATAGTTTTGCATAATTTTTTTTTGTTATTTTTTGCTCATAATAAATTAATATTAAATGTTTTTTGTTTGTTAGTTGTTTTTTTTTTAATCAAGTACTTTTCTTTCTATCATCACTGGCTGGATCATATTCAGTTCCTCCTAGAAGAAGTCAGTTGTGAACTGGTGGTATATATAAATACAACAGTTGCCTTACAGCTCTTTATATTGTAAGGTAAAGGTCCTACAATATTAGCAAGAAACTGACAGCTATCCACCATAACCCATTTAGAGATGAGGGGAAAGCCAGTACTCTATAATTAAAGCAGTTTCTTAACCAGTTTTGCATTCATTTTTGTCCCCTAGTATTATCACCTCTAAATTTAGTGCAGTCAGGGCTTGTGTTGTCTTTGTTAAAGATTTATATCTAGCGCTGTCTTGCTCCATAATGCCGATAATTGCCACTCTTAGACATGGCATGAATATAATGACATTTGTATCCACCCTGTGAGGTCATGCCAGATGACATGTTACAAAATCGATCTTCCTCACATTCACATCGTACGTTTCCCCTCTCTCTGTTGCAGATATCCTACCAACAAGTGGGTAAAGCTGGGAACTTTCCATGCTCGCGATGAACGGATAGTCCAGAGCTTCCCACTAGATGAACAGCTTTATGCTAAATATGTGAAGGTACTCCTGTTTACTTGCAGATAGAATAATAACATATCATAAAGTATACATAAAATGTCCCCATTTTCAGTGGTATATTAGAAATCTTAGACATGGATATACACACATACTGACATGGTTATATACAGAAGTTAAAGGTGTAGGTCCAGGGAGTGTCTTGTGACTTAATAGAAAGTTACTGATGACATCAGGGCAGTCATCTTTTGAATAGCTAAATTATGGTGACTGTGAGGGCGTAACTGTTTACATGTGAGAATTGCATAGTAGAGGAACTCGACGACTGTTTTGATTGTATTTAACATGTGAGCGTCACGACTGGCCGTCTTGGACTGTGTGGATTGTACTTACATCACGCTAGAGTTTATATTAAGCCGTGATCCTTTTTCAGGGCGCTTACAGTAGTTTCCACTAAAATGAATTTAAATTTCAGATGGTTAAACATTAGGTTTGCCACTGAATGTTAAGGAAAACTAAACAGACAAGAAGCATTAAAATAATTTTTGTCCCTACGCTCATGGTTCAGATTCCTAAATGCTCCCATATCTGGGATTCTGTCTCCATCCGTAAGTCAAACCAGATGTGCCTCATTTCTGCTTAAATTGCAGCGTAACAAACAAAGCAAGGTGTTCATCGATGGATATCACTTTATTATCATTTTTTTCTTTTTTGTCATACACATAGCCTCCTAAGGAAATTTGTTGTCCATTGTATTTATGAAATCTGCTTCTTTCTGATTAAGTGTGTTAAAGGTTGGCTATGTAGTTATGTCTGTGAGCTTTCACACAACAGCCCATCATTATCTATAAAAATGGGTTTGAAAGTGTGATCTAAATCGGTGCTCTTCTAAACGGTCTCTTTCCTTACAATCACTTTTGCCAATAAATATTCAGTGTAGACTTGTTAAGCAGGTGATTAATACTTGGATAATTATCCTTTTTTATGTAACTCGTGGGTGTTTTGTGTAGGAGCTTACTGTTGATTCACATCTATTCTGAACCAGTTTTGTTTCTATTACATAAACTTGTTTTTTTTGTTTTTTGTTTTTTTAGATTTCAGCTTCATCTATTTTTAGTTTCTACTTCCTGAGCATCTTATTCTTTTTTTTTTTCTTCTTTTTTTAATGAGTAGTGAGCCTGTAAGTCTGTCTGTCTTTCCCTCAGTCTTGCTTGTGTCTTTCTTGCAGCTTATTAGAAACATCTGTTTAGTGTCTTGCCTGTGTTCTGTTGCAGAATGGTGATCTTGCATATATCAGCTGTGTGTTTGTCATAGAAGAGAGCTGAACCGTACACAGATTCTTGACTTCCTTGTAGCTTGAATCAGCTCTTACTGATTTCTTTTTCTTGTTTTATTTCTCTCTCCTTCTCTTTGTCTTCTTCTCGCATCAGATGTTCATCAAGTACATAAAGGTTAGCACTCTTCTCTTTCTGTCAGAGGTTATAATGGGCTGAAATAAGAACACTTTTATTTTTTGTATACTCAAATGGGCGAGTAGAGTTTCATCTTTAATGCATGTGGATAATAAACAAGTAAAACATGCACAAACTGTCAAAGCTTGGCAGTTCTACTAATTTGGTGGGTTGTGGGTTCATGGAGTTGTGCATATTTTTATACTGTTTAATAGCTTAACTATTGTACCTGCAGGTTGAACTTCTCTCTCATTTCGGATCTGAACACTTCTGTCCCCTCAGTCTTATCAGGTAAGTTAAAGAATTTCCTTTATCTTTCTAGACCTTTCTCTAATCTTATCAACCCATGGGTGGCTGTAGCTCATCTACTAATTGGGAGGTTGGTGGTTCGATCCCTAGCTGCTTCCTGGCTCTGCATGGCAGCTATCCTTGGGCAGGATGCTAACCACAACTGTTTTACAATGCGTTTATATAGAAAAAGCATAGGAAAAAGTGCTTGTGCGATTGGGTAAATTATGCAAATTGTAAGAAGCACTATTTAATAAAACCAAATAAAAGTTAATATTTTCTAACAGTTATGCCATTCCTTTTTTTTTTTTTTTGAAGAAGAAGAAGAAGAACAACAACAGTCTTATCGTCTTGTCTTGTTCCAGTTTACTTAATTAGATCTTGAAAGTTTCTGGAATCTGTCTTTTAAAACACAACCGCCTTTATCATAAGTGTTGACAAACAAACACTTTGATTTTATTACATCAATGCAAATTGTTATCCAGGCAGCTGTAATTACAGGAGCGCCGCTATATCATGAAAGGTCTGTTATGATTAGATTTTGTTGTTTACTTATTAGGCACCACCTTAATAGTTGTTGTTGTTGTTTTAGATTAAATTCTGAATGTTGTAACACAGCTAAAATGCCTTTTCTTGCACAGTGAGTCTGATGATGAGGGTTCCTTAAGAATGTCCACTTTAAAGACCTTAACTGCACAATCACAATAAGGGAAAAAAAGGAATTAAAAAAAAAAAGAAACAAAAAAAAAAGATTGTTTTGGTGTTTTTTTTTTTTTTAAGTTAATTTCCCTCAGATGGTACTTCTTATATACAGTCATCACTTGTGCGTCCATATCCAACACATTGTTCAGTTTCCGTGAGTTTTTATCTTTTATCTCAAAATGTGCTCAACTGGCATTGTTTTCTTAGAGCTGCATCAAAAAATTCCACTGCCTCCGCTGTGTGGTAATTTCAACTCTTGACCTTTTCTGTAGGTCTGTTTGTGTAACGTATTGGGTTTTTTTTGTGTTGTGTAGGGTGTTTGGTACCAGCATGGTGGAGGAGTATGAGGAGATAGCAGATTCTCAGTACCCCTCAGAGAGACTTGAGTATTTGGATGAGGACTATGGTAAGATGTTGACGTCGATTTCAAATGCACAAATTTCAAATTTGTATGTAAAAGACCAGAAATGGATGTGTTAACATTAAATGAATTCATACTGTACTTTCATCATTGTGCAAACCAGTGCCACAAATCTATAGGTTATACCAGGCTCAAAAAGCCAAAATACATTATTCTTCAAAGTAGTTACCAAATACATTACTTCGATTTCTTGCCTTTGTTTTCCAATTAATATGATTTTATTTTAACTGCTACCACGTGTTTCTCTTCAGACTATCCTCCTGGCTACCAACCAACAGAAGACAAGGCCTCCAAAAACCTGCTTGGTTCAGCAACCAGTATGTACACATACACACGTTCTTATAAATGCAGTCGTGAAAAATAGATTTTCACAGAACTTTATGCAGTTGAGCTGGTTCACTAGCTTGTTTGAACCACTTTTAGTGGCAATAACTTGAAGATCAGTGTCTCACATCTTTAAGGGGGAATTCTTCATGTTGGCGCAGCCCTCATGAGGTCCCTTCACACCATTTCAGTCAGATTGAGGTCTGGACTTGGCACCATTGTTGCACCCTGATTCTTTTTTTTTTAATATTTGCTGCTGTGCTCTGTATCTTATATTCCTGTAACGTAACCCAGTTTGGGCCGAGCTTTTGCTGTTGGTCAGATGGCTTCAGCACAAAAGCGGACAGCCCTACCTGATCGAATTTAAAAAAGGAATAAGAAAATGTGTCAACTGTCATGAAAAATGTTAATGAAAATGTTTCGTTACATGTCATCAAACTGCAGCTACAGTAATCTGGTGTTTCCATCCTATGTTAAAGAAGAACTATTTTATGATTTGTGCAAGTTTGGCTTTTATACTGTTGTATCCAGTCATAGTGCACACAGTTTTTTCAATTATCTCAGACCTCATACAGTTGTTGGTACAGCAGCCAACTTTATGGCCTGTTGGGTATGAACTCATTCACATACTGTTCAACTTGAAGTATTTTAACCCACTTGGTATCCTGCGTACACACTGTGGGCTTTTTGAGTTGCATAAATTTTGCTGCTTGGCTTTATTTATCTATTTATTTTTTCCGGAAACCACACACACATGCACAAATACACTGGTGCCCTTCTGTCTCCTGAGTTAGCGAAGGAGGGGAACGGTGCACCCCTGAAAATGTACCGTGCACACAAGTCTCAGAGCTCTAACCATAAACCATAAAAGGGCTTCAGAGTGGATGGACCCTGGAGGAAAGGCTTAAAATAAAACTCATGACAGTAAATCCAGGGGACATAATATAGAAGGAGAATACAGTCATCAGAGAAAATGGTTAAGAAAATAAAGCAAAAACATATGGTACAATATGTGGTTTGGCTTTGATGTGTTTGGCCTGAAGCTGCTGTCAGTCAGAAATCTCATGTCATGGAAAATAAATGCATTGCGTGGATGTTCTTCTTTGTTTTTGTTTTTAGATGCCATCCTAAACATGGTAAACAACATTGCTGCTAATGTGCTGGGAGGAAAGCCAGAGTTGGAGACTGGAGCAGAAACGGGAGGTACTGATTTCTCAGAGGCCACTTTTTAGACCTTTTTTAAAAGTTTACTTTTCTGGGTTTTTTTTTTTTTTTTTGGGGGGGGGGGGTATTTTTCTACCATCACATTTTCACATGCAACACTTGAACAGTACACCATACACAAGTCAACATTTTCAGCCATCTTACATTCATCAGAGTATCTTAGACTTATTTATATTGCTTCATTTTTAATTTTCTTAAAAAAATAACCTCAAAATAAATCCATTCATACTGATTTTGGGGTTAGCCCAAATGGGCGCTGAAGTAACTTATATTTGCACTGCTCTAAGCATAAGTGTAAGGCAAAGTATAAACACATCCATGCACATGTGTAACATAAGCTAAAATTTGTTTGGCTTCCCATTCAACTGCCAATAAAGAGCTGATAAACTCAAGTTTCCTGTTTTATAGACATCACATTTAGGTGATCTGTTACTGTCTCTTTAAAAGTTAAAGTAAATTACAGATTTAAACTACAGATTGCCAGGAGAACGTTACACATGCTGATTAGGGGCACATTTTTTATGTGTGTAATGTACATGTAAAAATGGTCTAGTACTCGTGTTTCGCAAACAACTTGTGTAACTATACTAAGAGATACTTGGTCCACCTCTGCAGGTCAGATTTAATCAGCAATCTGACATTGATGCCTCAGCCTCTTCACATATTCCCCTTTGTTAGAAAAGACCTTGACTTGAATTCTGTTGCATGTTGCTCCCACACCTTAGCTCGAGGTAATATGACTGGTCTATCTGTATGAAGTGTTATGGAGCAGGGATTTCCGAGTCAGCACTATAAAAGACTTTTACTGAGATTGTTGAGCATGAATCATCCATCCAACAGGTTTTGTTTTGTGAAGGTGCGTGCATGTGTGAAAAGCTAATTGGAAATTCCGGTTAAGAAACGTCCATATTACATAATAGGTTTCACACCTTCCTGAGGTTTAGATGAAAACTTCCTTAATGTGAAAGCAAATTGTAGTTGTGCTTCTTCTATAGACCGTATAGCGTTATCTTATGAAATCCCTTTAAAAACAAATTCAAATGTATTTAACACTTATAAAGCAAACTGTAATGCTGTGTTTTCACTCCTGTACTCTGCTCTTACTGTGTGACTGCCTTTTTCCTCGCGTTCTCCAGCCAGCCTGTCTTTCCACATCTTGTTTAGATTAACTGCTTCAAAAACTGGGTCACTTTATTTCCTTGGCTAAAGTGCAAACATATGCATAGACTGAATGTTCATGTGTATATGTGCTAAGAGAGCCAGATGTTTACTTGGCTCTTAGCAGGAGGTCCCTAGCGGTATTTCAGCAGAACTTTGGCTATCTTTGTTTCAGTTCTTCTTGGCAAGGAGCTCAGCTAAATTAAGACAGTTAGGCCTATGACGCTGAGCTTTCTTCTAGTTCTGTCTACCACACAGAGCGCTATCAAAATGACTCCTTAGACAACTTTTCTCTAGTGTGGTTGACTTAAAGAGGGGAGGAATCTATTAACAGATTTGGCTCTTATGTTTCTTTATGCTTTTAAAAATTCATTGTATTTAGACCTGTTGGTTATGACAACTGATAAAAAAAAAAAATACATTAAAAACCCCACAAATTCATCCTTTCAATTATTAGCACAACTCTATAGTGTCTTTTTACTGCTTGCTCTCTACAGTGGCTGTTTTTATTCCCATTTACACCCACTGAGTGAGGCAGAATTTGGGAGAGACACAATCAGTTCAAACTGGAACAGACTGGTTCACAGCATTTCTCCCTTTGCCTAAACATGGGCATTCCAGCCTGGAGGGACTGTGCACCTACACTGTCCCTCCTACAAGAGGGTGGAAAGAAACGAGCCACTGCCAAGTTAGAGGGTTCTACGCAATCTTAAAAACAGTAGCCAAGTGTTATTGCTGTGCTGTGTTTGTTAATTGTTGTGTGTTTCTCCAACCCCCAGGTAACGCAACAGAGGGGGGTGAAAAGGAGAGCACAGAGTCAGCTAAACCAACTGAGGCCCTACACACAGTGTAAGAGCCATCAGAGATATACCTTTATTCATTTAAATTGAATTCAGTTCCACGTGATGAGCTTTTCAACTCCAAATCCCACAGAAAGCATGTTTTTTGTTTTTTCTTTTCTTCAGACTGCAACCTTCAAAGCCAGAACAACCTACAACAGAAGAGGTCTCTGTCTCTAGTGACTCCTCCACATCTTCCCACTCATCATCTGATCCACATAAGGATGTGGATCAGATTGTCACTCTAGTAGAGGAGGAGGAAGAGGAGGAGGAGATCAGACTGTCAACTGTTACTCTATTGGAGGAGGAGGGAGAGGATGATGAAGAAGGGGAAAAGAGCGAGGAGGAGATGAGGAAGGAGGCAGACAGGAACCAGTGGGAGAGCCAGGCTTACTGTCCTTTCACCTCCTTCTCCTCCCTCTCTCTGTCTTGCATGGTCACTCTGCCTGAGCTGCTCCATCGCTGGTGCTCTGCCAGGCTGGCCAAGGAGAGACTGCGCAGCCTTAAGAAGAGGCAGCTTAGCACTCAAACACAGACTCACCCTACTGTGAGCACACCTGTCCTCACACACACACCTCCACTGATTCCTATTCCTGCCCCCACACCTATCCAAGAACCCCTTCCTCTCACAGAAAAGGCTCCAGAACTCGAGGTGCCTGAGAAGGGGCAAAATGAGTGCAGAGCTCTCAGTGAGGAGTACACCACTGACACGCCTCTCAGCACTGACACACCTGATTCATACACTCCCGAGCTCAACATCCTCCTAGAGCCCAGCAGAACCTCCACCATCCCCCCTCAGAGTTTCTCAGACAGCCACAGCTCCCTAACACAGCCTACCCCAACCCCTAAGGAGAACTTGTTACCTTTAGTTAAAGACGCAACCCTAGATCCTGTCCCCACTCCTCTCCTCCAAGCTGTCTCTATCCCAAAGACGCAGCACGCCAGCAGTGTCACCCCCACGCTTTCTGCCAGCACTCCCCCGTTATCTCAATCTTCTGAGACGGCTTCTCCTGTCGTCACGGTTCCTCCTGTCAAAGATCAGCCTGTTCAGCCTCTTCCCACTGCTTCAAGACCTGAGGATTTTATCTCCCCTCCCACTGAGCTGCCAGCAGCTTTGCCTTCAAATGACATTCACACAGACTCAGTTAAGTCAGGCGTAGACAGCGGGGACTCGCAGAGACAAAATGTTCAGGCCTCCCAGACCCACGGGGAGCAGGCTGATTCACTTCCTCAGACAGGAGAGCCTCATCGGGTGGAAGAGACTGTAGAAGAGGAACTGCTGAATGCTAGTGGTAATGGCAATGCTCAGCGGACGGCTACAGACTTCTATGCAGAGCTGCAGAACGGTGGAGATTATAATGGTGGAGCAGTGAATGGGAACAGCGTGTTAGTTAACGGAGGCGCAGTCCACGGATCCAGCCAGAAAGAGAGTGTGTTCATGAGGCTGAACAACAGGATCAAAGCTCTGGAGATGAACATGAGTCTGTCCAGCAGATACTTGGAGGAACTCAGCCAGAGGTGAACTTTTCAAATCTAAACTGCAACAAAAAGCAAAGTTTCAGTACAGATTTTACTGCCCTAATTTGTTTCTGATATTTGCAATCTGGGAGAGATTATTAGAAGTTATTTATATGTATCTGTGATTTCCAGATATCGTAAACAGATGGAAGAGATGCAGAAAGCGTTCAATAAGACCATCATCAAGCTGCAAAACACCTCCCGTATTGCTGAGGAACAGGTCTCATTGCATTAATCATCTTAAATCACAGTAAAATATGTTTGCAGTTAAGAGTCTTATTTACTCAATCTACTGACACCTGAGCAGCTGTGCTGACTAATATCTTCTTTTTTTTTTTTTCTTTTTTTTTTGTATATTTTCAGGACCAGAAGCAGACAGAGTCCATCCAAGTCCTGCAGAGTCAGTTGGAAAACGTCACTAAACTGATGCTCAATCTCACAGCTACAGTCAGCGAGCTGCAGAGAGAGGTATATTGCTATCGTTGATTGCTGAGTAGACTATCTATTGCTTAGTTTTTAACAGAATTGTCTTTTTGTGTTTGGCTTAAAACCTTGTTGCTTGTGTTCAGAGAAAGATTTATTCTTCCTGTTGAAAATAGATCATGATGCTTCTGGCTCATTAACATAATGTAGTTTAAACACCATCTGTTGTCAGATCTCTTGCTGTTCCAGATATAGTCCAGGTTTGATTTTTATGTTCGGAGTAATGATTTTAGTAGTCGGGACCTTGAAATCCATCTGAAATGGAGTATGCCAGATAGTAGGTACCAGCCAGAGTAACTAGAGGTGAAATTAAGTATAATGGAATATAACATTCGTTTTACCTACAAGTTTGTTTATAAGTAGATAAACAGACAATTTAAGTAGTTTTTTTTTTTTCACATAAGTATAGTGTCTGTGTGAAACCTTAATATTCATGGCCATCATGTATTGTTTTAACTTTTTTTGTTTTGTTGTTTATTTAAAGTCTTTTGCTTCTTCCAAAACACGTGCAGAGTTTGACTTGAGTGGAAAACATTTTTCTGACTTGAATATTTCAACATGTTTGGCTTTGACTTTTCACCAAGGCACATTTTCTGAGCCCACATGATTAAATGCAGTTACATTAAAAAGGATAGAGGATAAAGTTTGTGTATCCTTTTTAGAATAACAATTTGTGGGTAGTTTGTCCTGGTTTTTCCTTCTCTCTCTCTCTCTTTTTTATTTTATTTTTATTTTTTTTTATTATATAAATTCACTGGGCCTTTTGCATACAGTGTTTAGGCCAAACTAAAAGTGCTTTTGGAGTAAGGTCACGGAGGACATGGTACAAAACATCACAACTGGGGAAAAGGACCACTCACGGTATCATAAGTCGACGTAGCTGTTGAATGTTTGATGTGTTGTGCATTGTTTCACTGTTGACTGCTGAAATCGTCCTCTGCAGGTATCTGACCGTCAGAGCTACCTGGTGGTCTCTCTGGTTCTGTGTCTATTTCTGGGGATCCTGCTGTGTCTGCAGTGCTGCCGCAGCTCTGCCCCCGGCCCCAGCACCAACTCTACTGCTCTTCCCAAGAGCAACCACTACCCCAGTCCCAAGAGGTTTGTCACCCGCATGCATGAATAGGATATTTTATTTCTGAAGCTTTGCTATGACATTTGTTAAGTGTTGTTCAGTGTTTTCGTATTAGACTGAATACTGAAGCTGTTGTCTGTCGGTTGCTGTCATTCCCGTCTTGCTACTAACTGTAGAAAGATTGACAATCAAGGAATGAATGTAGCATCTTGTAAATGTCAGTCATTTTTCCCTCCCTTATCAGATGCTTCTCCTCTTACGATGACATGAGCCTGAAGCGCAGGGTGACCTGCCCACTTGTTCGCTCCAAGTCGTTTCACCTGTCCTCTACAGAAGGTAAGAGGTCTTCTTCCTACGTGCCCATTCACTTTTCAAAAATCTCTCCTCCAACACACTTTTGTTTTACCCATGTTTCCTCCTTTTGTTTTTCCAACTGAAACATAAGCAGCATTGAGATCTGACACTACAGTCACGCTGCAAACATCATGTAATCTTGCCTTTGGGCACTTTCAGGCTAACTGCTTTTGATCACTGCGTCTATTGCCACATATCTCTCCCCATCCAAACACTACTTAGCCTTGCTTCATTCTCTCCATCGCTCACTCTTTGTACCTTTGCTGTTGCTTTAAGACATTTTGCCAGGTTTAGTGACTGATATCCCTCTTGTTGCCACTGCCTAAAGCAACACACGCCCACAAGGAAAGGCTGGTGCAAGCAATAAAAGTATCAGCTCTTGAAACCTTAAACTCCCGCTGCTGTTCATTACCCCCTAATGACGTGCATGCGTGTGTGTGTGAGAGAGAGAGTTTGCCCTTGAGGGTGGGAGGCTGTCATTGCCAGCTTGCCACATGCAGGCATAAGGAGTTTAATAATAGAGCACAATGCTTTGCTGGCTCATGGTAGACATTTGCAAGTAGTATTCCTTAATAAAAACAACACCTGCTTTTCTATGATTTCAAATCTTGTTTTAACAACAAGCTATTACTACAATATGGATTTATGCCTTTTCATCTTTAAAACTACTTGCAAGGTCGCTTCATGCTTATTACATGTACGTATTCCTGTATCCCATTCCATCATTAACCTAGCCCCTTTCTCCCCTCCCCAGTAGGTCCAGATGACTTGTACATTGTAGAACCTCTAAGGTTTTCTCCAGAGAAAAAGGTACAGTGTCTGTTGGCTGTGATGGCCGTCGTATACAAGTACTGTGTTTTCTCGTCTCAATGAGTCTTTCTAATACGTCTGTTTTAGAAAAGGGAATTCTTTATTTTGTGGAGTAAATGAGATGAGGTATCAGCTGAGCAGTGGAAAGAATTGGCGAAATACCCATTAGCGCGTGCGTGTGTGTGTGTGTGTGTGTGTCTGTGTCTGTGTGTGTACTGCCAGCTTTATTCGCTTCAAGTTTTTAATATTTTTAGATAAGCAGGTTGAGTAGTATGTTTTTGTTTTCCTCATTTCCATCATTCCCTTTTGAACTTTCCCACCTTCCTCCGACTATTGTTTGTGACTTAACGTTATTAGTTGTTTAGTTTTCTGCTGATCTTTCTTAAGTAATTTCTCCATCTCTTATGTTTACCTTGCAGAAAAAACGCTGCAAGGCAAAGTCTTTGGACAAAGTTGAGACTCTGAAGGCATTCGATCCTTCTGCTCTCCTCACTAACGGGGATCCCAAGTTTAACAGCTTCCACCCGTGTCTCCCTGCGCCACCATCCTCAACACGCCCCCTACCTCTTCCTCCTCCTCCTCCACCTCCTCCTCCCTTGCCTCCTCCCCCTTCAACACCACAGGAGGGCCCATTATTGCCCCGTCGCGCCTCTAAGGAGTTCCCCTCAGAGACTAGCAGCTGCAGCTCGTCCACCCATTCTGAGGAGTCGTACGCCAGCCGGCTCCCCCCTCCTTCTCCCGTCTTCCCCGCTGATGGCGTGTGCAACGGCCACGGCCTTTCTTTCCCCCTCAGCCAGCCGGTTGCTAAGTCCCGTCAGGAGAAGCGCTCAACGAAGCGGCGGAAGTCTCGCCAGACCGAGCTGCAGTTCCCGCACATGCCAGTGGGGAGCGTTGGTTCTCTGCCCAGCCTGCAGCAGCTTATGAAGGGAAACAAGGAGATGAGTGTCGGGACCATCGGGGTGACAGCCGTCACCGGACATGTCTGAATCCTCACGCGTCACCTTTACACGATTATCTGCTCACACCTGTGCACACACTACACGGTAGCAGACATGACAGACAGAAGAGGTCTTACCACAACCCAAAGAACCACATTTCCCATGAGCACCCAGGCGCACCGTGGAACTGAATTGGCTATGGCAGCAGTAGCTCAACATCATTCAGTTCTTATTCACTCCTGTCAAAGACCCGTTTACGGTTATGTGCCTTTATATCTGTTCTAGACCTTCTAACTCTTAAAAACGTGAAATGTAAACAGTTGTTGATGTGCACAAAAAGACACTGTGATAGGAAGTGAAACACCAAGAAGAGTCAAAACTATTGAAGTGTGTTTGAGAGATTTTATTTTATTTTCATTTTTCTACTGGATAAGCACATTTACCCATGAAAGTGGAGCACCAGTGAATTCATTTCCCCACTCTGAGCACAGTGAGGAGAGGTGCTGGTCTCAACTCCGTGTTCCTTGAAAAGTATTAGGCTGCTCTTTGGGATGAAATATGTCATTATAAGAGGACTGTGGAGCATGACAAATGACTTCTCTTATTCTTATTTCCTCCTGTCTTTCATTGCCATCATTTAACCTTTTCCATCCTGCCTTAGTCTCTAAATGACTGCAGGTGTTTGTTTGGGACCAGTGGGTAAAACCGTCTCATTCTCGCCTTCTGTCTCTGTCAGTTTGTTCCAAACCAACCACGAGAGCTGAATGAAGAAAAGTCTACATGAGCGTATTAGCCCTTTTCTTTTCTTTTCTTTTTTTTTTAAGTGTCTCAATTAACTTCATAAAACAAATACAGTAGCAGCAGTCCAGCTCCTGTAGACCCTGCTCAGTTTGGGCTGGGCCCAAAAATGCTGTCACATTAGATTTTGTAACTGTGATAAAACAGCTCAGAGGCAAGAAGCTGTAATATATTGTTTCATTACTTTTATAGTTCTTTCATTTGTAACTGAGCCATGTTTCTCTTAGCATTGCTGGTTCGGCTTGTTTGAGTTGCTGTCAGAGCCAGTATGGGGCAAAGTGTTTCCTGTTAAGGGCACAGTTTACTGTAGGGTAACCTTGGGTAACAGAGCTGAATGTTTACGCACACCCTCTCGTGGACCTTGCAGATGGGTCTGACAGATCAGCTTTATTTATCTATTTATTTATTTAAATGAACAGAGAATTTTCTAACCTAGTCGCTGGTTTGCCAGTCTCCCAGTCTTGCAGCGTCACAGTGGCTCAATGCAAGTTTGTTACATAGAATTACTACTCAGTGGTACTGACACATACAGTCATGGTGGATGGCTCAAACACATTTGCTTTCTTTCGTTTTCTTACCTTATAACGTCGTCTAATTGTACTTGGCTCAGCCTGAAATATCGGACAGTAATCGCATTTTATATCCAACAAAATAACAGTTAAAGGCTACATGTATGTTGGGAACACGCTGCTGCTTCTGTGTGTTTTCAGAGCTGCTGGAAAGTTGGAGATGCTTTTATTAAAGAAAAAAGAGAGAGGCTATAACAATGACTGTAGTACTGTGCTGTCTTCTGTCTGCCTTTTCAGCATCTCTGCTGGATTGGCTAACTGATTTTATGTTACCCTGGCTGTTTTGTTAATGTATATTCAATATAACAATTCAGCAAAAACACTGCAGGAAGCTGCAGATTTATTTTTGTTTGCTTTTAAAGAATAAATTTAACAGAGGTTTTTTTTTTTTTATTCCCCCTTCTATTTATGCAATTTCATAGAGGTTCTGCATGGTTGGCGTTGGACGTCTTGACAGAATTTTCTTCTAATGCTACCATCCCATATGAATGTCATTACCTGTTTTGACCAGCTTCTACTGCTCTTCTTTCCTTACATATCTTTATCCAGAAATGTCACCTCTGACCCCCTGTGCACGACTTCTGTCTGTGACTGTGAAGAAAACTTTAAATATGCCTGCTTTGATTAACCACTCTACCATGTTCCTATTGGCTTCAAATGCTTTTTCATTCTGCTTGCCTGCTTTTCTGTCTAGCTTTTTTGCTTTTTTTTTTTTTTTTTTTTTTTTTTTTTTTTTCTTGTGCATTCTTACTGTGGTCGTACACTCCTTTTAAGTCTTTTTTTTTTTTTTTTTTTTTTTTTTTTTGGATGTCATGTGTTTGCCCCACATCGAATGACAGCGGTCGTTTGTGAGGAAGAAATGAATTGTTGCTGAATAAAAGGGAACGCAGTAAAGATTAATCCAATTCAGAACACTATTAATGTGGTTACTTATATTCCAAGAGCCGAGCAAATCCAGAGGGTGGTTTGTTTGTTTTTTTTTTTTTTTGTTTTTTTTTTTTATTTAAATCCCTGTTTGAATGTGTAATATGTTTGTGTGTAAACCTGTACGCATGCGAGATTTTTTTTTCTTGTCTCGTGTGTGTGTGGGTGGGTCTGTGTTATGAAAAAGACTACTTTAAATCGATTTAAACACATAACACAGCAAACAACAAGAAAGCACTTGGAGAGAAATTCTAAATGCTCAGTGTGCACTTTGTATGACTCCTTATGCCGTTTTGTTTTTCTACCCTTTATGTCAAGTGCTACCTTCTCTCTATCCCTCTCTCTCGCCCTCTCTTTGTCTCTGTGAGTACTCTGAAGAGCTGCACAGTATTTTTGAGCAGGAGTGAGTTACTACAAAAAACTGTAGTGCCATTAGAAACTGTGAATTCTTTCTAAATAAAATGTTTTTGTTTCTTTTTGTCTTTCAGTTGGAGTTGTTTCATGTCAGATTTTAGCAAAATTGCTATTTCACTTCTGTTGTCCCTAGGCAGGAAACATTTATTAAAGAAAAGTAGTGATAGCAGTATACAGATTTGGGTATACACGTACTTCATAGAATCCCATCCTCAGAGTCTCAAAAGTAATTGGAAAGTTGGCTTAAAAAGAAATTAATAGCCATGTGACACCTGTTGTTTTGTTCTTTTATGATGAAATGAGTATCAGGAGCGACCACATCAATGATCTGGTGCTTTCTTAAAAAGAATGAATACGCTGTCCAGCTTAGCAACAGCAAGAAAAACCCTTCACAATATCTAACCAAATCAGTAACACCCTCAGAGAGAATGGCATATCCCCAAAATCTACAGTTAAAAGATGCTTTCATAAATGCAAATACAAAGGTTTTATAAAAAGGTGTAAACCACTGGTTACAGAGCAAAATGTGGCGAAGGTAAGGAACGCCACATGACACAAAGGATACTGCATTATCTGTCAAACATGGTGGGGGCAATGCTGTGTCATGGGTGTGTATAGCTGCCACAGTAAATGGATCATTAGTTTACTGATGTGACTGCTGACAAAAGTAGCACGGGGCTATACTCTCTCCTTACGTTCAGCAAAAAGATGCAAAACCAATCAGAAAGAGCTTTATAGTGCTAATGGATAATAACCCAATACAGTCTCAAGGCAAAGAAATGGCATAGTCCAAGTCAGTGAAGATCCATGAAGAAGTAAAAACTAAAGGTGGTTGTGGTAAAAGTCTAGCAGAGTATCTCAAGGGAAGGGAAACAGAATTCGGTCATATCAAAATGCTGTAGATATCATCAAATGTGGATATGCTGTATCCGAAAGGATTCTCAACCTCTGGAAGACAATGAATGTAAGTTTTAAAAGGAATCCTCATATTTAAAGCTGTTTGTTTCTTCAATGACTTTGAACCCTCCCCGGGCTTTTATGCCTACTCATTCCTATGAGTTTCTAGGGAATCACTATCCATCTTTATTATGTTGGGGGAAGAAATATATCAATAACATATAAAATATTACATATGTAACAGCAGTATATGTTTAAATTTGATGAATTAGAAGTGTAATACAACTGAACATTAAAGTGCGCATCTTATGCTCATCATTATTTATTTACTTATTTATCTTGCGGTGGGCATCACAATGATTTGCGGTCTAAAATGAACCATTTTTACCTCTTCTCACTGCAGGGACAGCTTCCCTTTAAGGCTGACTTGCTGCCGCTATTAAACAGAAGGTTTAAGGGTGGGTAGTTGGGACTGTTGTGCTCATGATATCCTGTAATATGTCTCTGACATCATATAGATCCAAGAGAAAAATAAGAGCAATTAGAGAACTCTGAAGCCTGAACTTAAGGATAGCAACGTTTTTTGTTTTTGTTTTTAATAAGCGTCCAATATAAAAAAGCATAATAAACCCACTTTAAGGTGAATTTAAACCAGAAGGTGGCAGTAAAGCAACTTTAAACATATTAAACGACATCCAGCCACAGGGTGTCGCTGTGAGTCACACTGGCCTCTGTTCTCCTCCAGTGCGCGTTCTCTGTTTTCTCTCTGCTGTTTACGTTTATCGAGTAACATGGAGGACGAGGTGGATGTTGACATCGAAGGAGATGACTTTGATAACAATATTGGGTAATGACGCCTGTTTATTTGGATTAATTGATGGCTGTGCTGTTTGGTGGGCTTCTGTGCTGTGGTCTACGCGAGTTAGCGGTGACCCGGATGTTGGCGCAGGATAACAGCAGCTGGGATTAGCTCTGGAGGCATCTGCTCTGCTGATCACAGCTTCTTTCCTCGCTGTTTTAGGGAGATGGACGGAGGAGGTTTGGTGCAGGAGCAGTTCATGCAGCCTACAGGGAAGAGCAGCGCCTGGATACTGGTATGACTTCGTCAAGCTCCGTTGTTTTTCTGGCTGTGGGTGCTCGTGTTGACTCTCCGTCTCTCCTTTGTACAGCCCTGGGAGCTGGACAGCTCCATCAGCCCGGAGAACAGAGAGGTGATAGAGAGGATGTTGCTAGAGGAACAGTATCCTTTTACTGACCTTAAACGCACTGCATAGTGATGCATTGAGGTTAACTACAGGAATCACAGGACGTAGCTGGGAAAGCTTCGGATTACCTAATAACTGCCCCATGCTGTGGCTAATGTAAACATACGGACAGATGACAAATTAAAAGAAAAAAATGTAACGCTTGACCTTACAGTAAATGGAATTACAGTGGGGGAATATGTTATATTATTTTATGTTCACTTGTCCTGTTAGTGCAGGAGTAACCCAAAACATCTCAACCTAGTTTCAACCAGTAGCTGAAGCTCCTTATATTGTGTTGATTACATAGTTTAAATACTAATTTTGTTGCTGGTTATGAAATCAGTTGTCCTCAACTATAATCGAAGATATTACCTGACAGGTAAGGAGATTCCCGACCACATTTGGCACAGTGATCCTCACAAAAAAAACAAAGTGAAAAAGTGAGTAATTTCTTCCATCAGCCTTGATGATGAGCGCAGTACACTGATTCCTCATTTCCTTGCTATTCATGAACTTGTCTGTGTGTGGACAGGTCTCCGGCCAAGAACATAGCTTCGTCTGCTGGTTCATCCTCTCGATGGTCCCAACAGGAGAAAGAACTGTTTGAGGAAGGCCTGGTATGCTTACACTGCAAGTTAACTTTTGTGTCTGAAATGTAATTTCTGTTTGGGAAGGTCAGCTTTTAATGGATTTAATAATTGTTTTAAGTGAGTCAGATTGTGTGTATTGTCCAAGTTGCCGAGGTGTGTTGTTCTACAGGCTCGGTTTGGTCGAAGGTGGACTAAGATTGCTAAGCTTATGGAAAGCCGTACCGTTCTTCAGGTTAAGAGTTACGCCAGGCAGTATTTTAAACATAAGGTAAGACAGTCCACCTGGATTATACTAACAGCACAAGACAGGTTTCTGTTATGTAAGCTTAGTTGTAGTCATCTGCAGATATAAACCTGCAATTTAGTCGAACTACATACGCTCTATGCAACCAGAAGGAGTCCTTAGCAATGGTATGTTGGAAAATAAAAATCAAGAATAAACAAACTTTTGTGTACACATTTTTCAGGCAAAATCAGATCCTGGTCCTGCGGCTCCCTCTGTAGCTCCCATAATACACCTACAACCTCCTCAGCCCACCTCCAGTCAAGTGTCTACTCTTGCCAACGCTGTCCGCATAGAGAAGCTTTCTGACGATGAGGATGAGGATGTAGACATCACTGACGACTTGAGTGATGACGAAGAAGGCAATAAACCACAGGCAGTCCTCAGCAGTGATTTCTGTGGGCCTGAGGAGAAAACAGATTCTGGGAGTCAAAGCCCCACAGAAGAACATGTAAGTCTGAGTGGGGTAGAGAGCATCCATGAGACGAAGGAGAAACCGAGCCACACCTCTCTTTCTCCGCAAAGTCTTCAACCCTCATCTTTCCCTGGTTGCTCAGAAGATCCTGGAGTAACAGAGCGAGATGAGAAGGTCAACAAGACGGCATCGGTATTTCCACAAAGCTGTCAGACACCGCCTCACGCAGACTCAAAGCAGATGTTCTCAACAGGCATTGCTCAACTGGAAGAAGCTTACAGTGATGGAATGGGTACTTCACACTTACTGTGCTTTGTGTATTTACCTCACTGTCATAGGAAAAATTAATGACACACATTATGATGTCCTAGATTCTTCAGACAAGATTGAGAAGAATCTAAATGATAGACCATACAATGACCAGGAGGAGGAGGAGAATGAAGATGATGAAGAGGAGGAGCTGAAGGCCCCCGAACAAGAAATAGAGATGGACACAGAGACCATCACCGAGGATGAGAAGCAGGCTATCCCAGAGTTCTTTGAGGGGCGACCATCAAAAACCCCTGAAAGATATCTGAAGATTAGAAACTATATCCTGGATCAATGGTAAACTAAGTTTACATGTTCGATAACTTTGTTTACACAACTTTGCACAGAAAGTGGTTATTACTGTTTTTGTCCACTAGGCTGAAGAGCAAGCCCAAGTACCTAAACAAGACATCGGTCCGCCCTGGTCTAAAGAACTGTGGAGATGTCAACTGCATTGGGAGAATACACACCTATCTGGAACTCATTGGAGCAATCAACTTCAACTGCGGTAAGTCTATTTCTCTGAGTCTTCTGATTTATGAATTTTTATCTTCTTTTTGATGTTAAAGCTCTGACTTCCTTTTTGTAGAGCAAGCTGTGTACAATCGTCCAAAGGTGATGGACCGCTCCAAGCATAAGGAAGGCAAAGATGTACTGGAGGCCTATCAGCTCGCCCAGAGGCTGCAGAGCATGGTCGGTACCCATAAAGCAATAGACTCTGAAACTGGAAGCATTTAAATTTTAAGCATGCCAGAACTTGACTTGTAACTTCTGACTGGTTGTAGCGAACCAGGAAGCGGCGTGTGCGGGACATTTGGGGGAACTGGTGTGATGCTAAAGACTTGGAGGGACAGACATATGAGGTATGGACACTGCACAACAACTTTTAATCAAATTACGATTTACATTCTTACTAATATGTTTACTGATTCTGTGTTTTTTCTTTATCAGCATCTAAGTGCAGAAGAATTAGCTCTGCGGAGAGAGGAGATGAAGAAGCAGCCTAAACCTTACAAGATGTCCAGATACCGAGGGTGAGCACAGTGGACTGATGCAAAATGTACCAAATTATAAGCACAAGGAGGTTTATGATGTGGATGTTTATAATCCCACTCTATCCACCAGCTCTTTTGACCCCTTCCAGCTGATTCCCTGCAGATATTTTGAAGAGGATATAAAGGTCAGTGATCATTCTTATCAAGATTTTTCACCGATACACTGACTAACCACACCACTTTAAAAAAAAAAAAAACCCGGAAAAATCATGGATGTGTCTCTAATTGGCGTGGCCTCTATTGATCAGGCTTGTTCTGTTGCATCTTCCAGATACAGAATGGATACTAGACTATTTGTTTCTTGAGAAATTCTTCAGGAGATTTTTCAGTGTAATTAGTCCAGCTGGGGTAGACTAATGAGGGAGAGCCATTTTCATGGGGATGGGGAATGCTTAATCTGCAGTTAATGGGTGGTACATGTCAAAATTACATCCACATGAATACCACCACAGGACTTCTAATGGTGCCTTTGCTCCAATTGAAAGCACACATCCCAGGTTAGGTGGGCAAAGCTAAATTCAGTGTGATGTCAGTGTGTCTGTTGTTGGCCCTGTGAGGGACTGGCAGACTCTCCAGGGTGCTCATTGCCCTATGTCAGCTGTAATATACTTCAGCCCAGCCTATGTTGGATAAGGAGTAGGTGACTGGATTATTAGATATACCTTATATCTAATAAGATTATATTTTCTTCATTTTTTGTTGCATAAACTAAGAGGATCCTTTCTCCAAAGTAGTCATCATTTATTCTAAGCTGTTCTTTACTGATCACCCTAGGAACCATTCCAGGTTATAGTCTGTGCTGAGACTCTTCTCATCATGGATATGGTATGTTATACACACAGTCACAAGCTGATTCGTTTTTTTCATATATGTACAACAGATTTTACCTATACTGACAGATAACTTTTCTGTAATCAGCATGCACATGTGTCAAGGGGGGAAGTCATTGGTCTGCTAGGTGGAACTTTTAATGAAGAAGCAAAAGTATTGAAGGTAGGTCAAGAAGTCTGAACCAATGTGACAAACAGGATAAAACTCTAATCACATTATATTCAGAAAACTATATTTTGTGATTAATAAATCTGTGTTTAGATCTGTGCAGCAGAGCCATGTAACAGTGTGAGCACAGGTCTGCAGTGTGAGATGGATCCAGTGTCTCAGACACAGGCCTGTGATGTGCTGTCATCCCTGGGATTCAGTGTAGTGGGCTGGTACCACTCGCATCCCTCCTTCCACCCTAACCCTTCATTGCGAGACATAAACACGCAGCACCAATTCCAGGTAAAACTGACTGAATGAAATAAGTTTGCACATGAGTTACTTGTGAACTTCTGGTTTTATTTTCACTTCTGGTATTATTATTTATTTATTTTTAATCTTTCAGAGTTATTTTTCACGTGGTGGAGCCCCGTTTATTGGGATGATAGTGAGCCCATATGACCCAGCTAATGCTTCCCCCCACTCCCAGACTACCTGCCTATTGGTAAAAGAGAACCAGGAGCCTTCAGGCCCCCAGAGTAAGTCTAACACACACACACACACACACACGACTCAAACTTCAAAACAGTTAAGATCAAGAGGCTTTGAAATCAAGCTGACAATGTAGGTCAGTGATTTTGTGTACGCAGTAACACACTTTATCCTCTGGCTCAGTCTCTCAGCCTCTGTTCCTCCCCAGAGCTGCCGTACAGATTCGACTTCCTGTCATCACAAGACATCCCGGACTGGGAGCAGACGATGAGGAGGGCTCAGTGGATCATCCACAAATATTCTCAAGCACCAGGGTGAGTGAGACACAAGACTGTATTGTGTAATCTTGAACTGGTGCCCTAAAGCTGATCCTAAATTTTATTGAAATTGTTTTGGGTGGTGTGTCTAAGCATTTTATTTTTCATTTTTGCCATGGCTGGTCAGGAGTGTGCAGATGGACAGACTATTTCGGAGAGACTCCCATCTCACATGTTTGGAGAAGGTCAGTTCGACCATCAGTCCTCCCAGTTTGCAAATTTCAGTGACTCTATGGAGTGACTTTGAGCTGCTTTTACAGTTTTAATGTGTGCCTAACTACACGACCTTCATCATGTAGATGCTGGCATCACTGGCGAGATACTTGGAACCCCTCCCAGATGAGGTGGGAGACTCCTTTCTCACCCAGATCCAGGCCCTTTTCAAATCTGACTTTATTTCCAAGCAGCAGTTGCCTGATTCTGAAGAAGGAGAACCTTTAAATATCTCATCCAAGCTGGTGGACTCGGGCGAACTAACTTTTGATCAGCCGATCAGCCCAGAGGAAGAGAAGGACCAAGAAGAATCTGAGACTACTGGCAGCACCGTGTTGCATTTAGGCTCTGTATTGTCGACCGAACATGACTATTTACTGTGAATAACCATACAGCAGCATACTTAATAGTGAATGACACCTTTTGTGAATACATTGTGGCATTCATTACTGGGTGTGTGTGAGATAGTTTTTGTCAGTGAAGTTATCATGAACGTTTTTTCTCAGTTTAACAGATTTCTTTTTGACATCAAAATAAAAATCTATTTTTATATTTCAGGTCTTTTTATGAATGTTCAGTGCAACACATGAATATATATTTTAATGATTTATGTTTAAAGTTTTGTCATTTACTCCTCACTAAGGTTTACTGTCCAAGGGGACAGTACTATGTTTTTAGAACATGTGGTGGCCAAGACATTCAAAGGGGCTCTTGATAAATCAGATAATCAGACAGGCAGTAGTACGGTTAGGTTAACTGGTGATTCTAAACTAGTTGTATGTGTATGATGGACTGTCCAGGGTGTACACTGGCTCTCATGCTATGGCAGCTGGGATAGGATGTAGCCCCCACCTGTGACTCTAAGTTGGATTAGCAGAAGAAAATGGATGGATAGTTACACTAAAGTGTAAAAATACCCTTAAGTGAAAAACCCGCATTCCAGTTCCCATTTATGTTAAAATTAGGATCAAAATAAACTGAAAATACCAAAAGTGAAAGTGCTCATGATGCCAAAGTAATCCCATGAAGCAATCGAACATTGATTGATCATTGATCAATCAGTGGTTTATTTCACTTTAATGTTGAAGCCGGAGCTAATGTTAAAAATACTTTATATACACAACTGGTTAACATAATCAGCGGTTTTCACACACTTGTGTTCATGTCTGAAGTTTGACAGTTATTGAGATTGGTAGTTATGGCATTAATCTGGCACACGATTTGGGAACCTCTACAATAAAATAGGATAATTTATTAGTTGATGTGTGTTATTTTAACTGCAAAAAAAGTTATATAGTAAAACATGAAAATAAATGTGCTTGAGTACAAAGTAGAATATTTGCCTCCAAACTATGGTGGATTAAAAGCAGTAGCCTGGGTATGATTTAAAAAAAAAAGAAAAAAAAAAGACACACACTTAACATGTAAATATATTCAGTTAACTTCCAGCTCTATAATATAACGCTTAGCTCGTTTATAATATAACTTTGAGCTGTGTGTGCGGAACGTTCGTAACGGGGCTGTTTCTAGGTGGAATCATTTGGGAGGAGTGCGCGTTCCAGAAACTACAGTTAACGCTAGTTTGTAATTTTAAAGCGCGTCCTTTTGGCTCACCGGGCATTAATGTGTTTCAGCTCAGCGTGTAATGGTGTTAAAAACCAACTTTTGGACTGGTGAAGGCATTTCAGAGTTCCGCGGCTCCCCCCAATAACCAAATTTACGTGTACGTAAATTTCACTTCTAGCGATGACATTGACAGCTGAGAGCAGCTCCCCAGGTGTCACTACCGGATTTATTTTGACCTTTAGGATGAGATAACCGCATTGCGTTGACTGTTTTTGGTCAGTCCTCGTATAAATTAAAAAAAAATTGTATCATTAAAAAATCAAATTAAATTAAAACATGGCTCTACTTTGCGGAAGTCTTTTCAGGAGCTGTCACTTCAGTTTGCTTTCGTCGCATCTTATCGGGAACCTCCGGGTATGCACACGAGCTGTTTACCCTCAGAGCAGTTGGCGAAATACCATAAGCACATCTGTACGCTTGAGAGCTTCTTTGACTGGACGGACAACGAGTTATCAGATTTACTCCAAAGCCACTGCTCCTCTTCCCTGTGGTCCTGTCCTGACCCCATGTGGACACTACTTCCACACTTCTGCCCGCCTGAGGGCCCTGCCTGCTCCCCTCATTTGGATGATAATCAAACCTCTGCAAAAGATTATGGCTATAATACTGGGCAGGTAGGAAAAACATAGTGTTTGCAGGAAGGTCCACAAGCTTTTGGATAGACACAGTTTTTGTAGTTTGTGCTTTGAACACCACCACAGTGGATTGTAAAAAATTTAAGGGTTCAAATGCAGTCTTTGAGCTTTTATTTAAGGGGTTTCAGAAAAGAATTGCAATAAATATTTAGAAATTACAGGCATTTTTATACATGGCCCCCTCTTCTGAATAATAATTTTACACAGTATCAATTATTTTGTTATGTAGCTCCTTGTCCAATTTGGGGACAAGGAGGCAGGCCAATACACCACAGACTTTTTCATCACCAAGTAATCTCCAATGAACCTTACTCCACTAACTGCATGTCTTTAGACTGGGGTTAGGAGCTGGAGTACAGAGAGAAAGACCCAAGTCATATGGTGGATTCAAACCCAGGAGCTTCTTGCTGTAAGGCAGTTGGGCTAACCACTGTGCTACCATGCTGGCTGATTGTGATGCTCCTTGGCTGTAGTCTCCGATAAAAGGCTGGCAGAATATTGTGAATCCAATGAAGCTTGGATGAAAATCCTTCTTTGGCTGAGAGTATAGCCCTCTAGACCCCAGATGTGCTAGTTCTATCTGTGGCCACATCATCAGTAAACTCTAATTAGTAATTTTTTGGCAGCTATACCTGCCGTGCCATAACATTGCCTCCACGATGTTTGACAGATCTCTGTAACCAGTGGTCTACACCTTTTTGAAAATCTGCTGTATTTCCACTTTTGAATGCATCTTTTAATTTTACACTTTAATGTCGTCTACCTATTTTTGTGCTTCTGACAATAAGGAACTTGGATAAAATTGGCTGTAAACAGCTAATGGAAGACTTTTGTTAAACAACTTGAATTAAAGTTGAAAGTTTGCACTTCAAACATAACTTAATCTTTTAAATAATATTAAGTAAAGTGTGGTGGTGTACAGGGGCAAAATCACAACCAATGTGTCACCCCCCCTAAAAAGTATAGACTGAAGTGGTTAATCAGTATAAATACGACACTATAGTCTATAATGGTCTACAAATTCAAATAGATGTAACATTTTAAATTTGGAATGTAAATAAAAAGCAAGACTTTAATAAGGTGTGTCAATAGAAAAGCTCTTAATACAGATGATAAATTGAGCATCCTTTTTGCTTTAAGGCATAATATCATTTAACAACACTTAATGTTTAATTAAATAATGAACACGCTCCTAATTGTTTTATCAACTGTTTTAATTATTGGATTTAAATAAGAACAAATAAATTACTGTCTAAATTGTTTCCATGCTTTATGTTTTAATTAACTGGTACAAAGTAATCCATGAAACCGAGTGACTGTGATGGTATCATTTAGCAGACATAGCAGACATTATTTTGTCTCCCCCTCCCTGCCTCCAACAGAATAGAGAGCAGGCATTTTTTTTGGCCTTTGAGCAGTACTACAAAATTTACCTGCCGAATTTATGCACGTTTTGGCACTTTATTTGAGGTTAGGCTTCTCTGGAAAGAAAAGAGGTTATTGTTCTGCATTATTATCTTACATTATTATGGGAAACTTTGGTTGCTAATCTTTCATCAGGCTTTTTCTCCGAGCATTTTTTTTTTAAACATGCTTCAGATAATTAATTTAGTTCTAATTGTTGGAATAAGGTGTTAAATGTACTGCCTGAGCTACATAAGGATTTACAGCAGCACTAAAGCCCCTCTTTTTGTACAGGAGCATAAGGAAGTGGTGGGTGGCCTTACCAGACAAACGGCAGCAGCTGGTGCGCAAATATGCATGGCAGAAGCGCTGGCAAATAGCAGGGGGTGCAGGTGTTGCTATTATGATTGTAGCCCTCTTCCTCCTAACGCACCTTGACGAGTCCCCCCTGACAGGACGGACCCGCCTTCTTGTGTTCAGTAAAGAGAACTACATGGAGATGGCAGCTCTGACTTCAGATGCGGTGAGAGACGTTGTGTTGCATGTGACATTGTGAGAAAATCACAAATATCCATTCCACAAACATTTCTAAGAAGATTTATTGAGTCAACAAGTAAGAAGGTGAATAGTTAAATGGAAAAAATGTCATTTTTAATGAAATTCTTCCTTAAATATTTGTTGTCATCTCTGTGTTTCAGTACATGGAGGAGTATGCAGAGCTGCTTGTTCCAGTCACTGACCCTCGTCACCAGGTGGTGAAGTGGGTGGTGCAGCACCTGGCACAAAGGAACAAGGACATCCCTGAAGTGAATGACATCAGCTGGACTGTCCATGTGGTGCAAAGTCCCAGCGTTAATGCCTTTGTACTACCGGTAAGTAAAGACAAGCTGAACACTAAAAATTTTACTATTATAAGGTGCAATCTAGTGTTTACACACCTACAAAGATTAAAAAGTTATTTCCCATTCTTTGAGTAGAATGGAAATGTCTTCATGTTTACTGGAATGCTGGAAGCCATTGCAGATGTTCACCAGCTCACTATTATACTGGGACACGAGATGGCTCATGCCTTACTGGGACACGCTGTAAGTACATAACCCTCCACGGACTGTTTGCTGTTATAGCATAGTTTGTACTCCACATCATAAATTTACCTTAAGACTTGACCTTGAGAGTGAATAGGTTTATTTTTTACAATTAATACAGGGTTTCTCTGGATCATTAAAAAGTCTTAAACTCTGAAATTGAATTCAAGAAAAATAAGACCTTAAAATATTTCATATTTCCCCAATATCTGCTGAAGGTATTAACTTTGGAAATGGTTTGTTTAAGCCTGGTATGTGTGGGAAAGAATATAATGTGAAGTACTGGGTTGTATGGATTGTTGAATTGTTGAAAATGGCTTGTGTATAAAAGCCTAAAAATAGTGCATAATTTTGACATTATTGGATCTTAATTCTTATTTCTTGAAGTCCTAAATGGACCTTAAAAAGCATTTATTTTGATTGTTAAAATGATGTTGGAACTAGAGCAGGGCGATATGGCCAAAAATATTTATCACGATATATATTTGAAAATTTGCGATAACGATATAACTGACGATATAATTGATGCGAGACAAAATACAACTCCACAACATTACTAGCGCAAAAAGACAACCTTCCATTTATTTTCACTTAAACAAGAAGCTGGTTTTTATGTACATTAAAGCTTTATAAAAATGTAACAGTGCAAATGCAAATGCCTTGCTGAAAGTTTAACCAAAAGGCATTTCCAGTAGAAATGGGCTGACATGTCCTGAGCATAACCATGTATAATATCCACTGAAGTTAAAAAGAGGTGCTTTGCAACATTAAACTGCAGTGTGCAGTACGTATTTTTCGGACCATAAGGTGCACGGGATTATAAGGCACATTAAGCGAAACAAAGCAGTCAGATAAATCAAACTTTATTAAACTCATTCTTCTTGCTTCCTCCACTTCTGTACCATTGATTCATTAATGTTGAATTCTCTGGCAGCTGCTCTGTTCCCATGTTGTTGCAGTATATTAATGACTGACCTCGTATTGTGGATGGATTATCTCAGTTGTTCTTCTGACTGAAGTTTGGTCCGTTTACAGCATCCTGCCATGCGATTGCATTTGTCTCTAACTGTCAGAAACCTTAACGTTAACCTTTTTAAGTGGAAAAGTGTTAGTGTTCGTCCTCCAGCTTCACTGTTTATATTATGCTAACATAGCTGTGTTGCTAGCGATCACGTAGCACATCATTAAATACCAGCTAGCCCAACTTCAGTAACCCTATAAACGTCACTGCTGTTTAGTTTCCTGTCTTCATTTATGTTGGAAGTGATAGCAGAGCTGTACGTTTGATTTTTTTCAGAAATCTCTCAGTCTCTCAGTCAGAACATGCTAGCGAAACTAGCGAGCTAACTTCCGCTAGCTTCCTGCTAACTTCTAACTCCGTTAAATGTAATAAATTTTGTTTTCATGGATGCCTGGAAGTTAAACTTCATAGTTACACCTGGTAAAGCAGCAATGCTGATCGTTTTATTAAAGATGAAAGAATTTAGACAATTTTTAATTCTCAGTGATGCTGCAGTGTTCGTTTGACCTGAAGTATGTGGAGTTTAGGACCCAGATTACTCCCAGATTTAAGAGCATCTTAGTCCGACAATAACGACGGCCGCTTGCATGTTCTGCAAAAAAATGTGCTTTGTCATGTATCTGACGGACAAACACCAAACCAGTTCCACATCACTGAAGTTGCACCATTTTTACAAACCAATTCTGGTTCATTTGTTTCACTCAACAATCGGCCATGTGCGTATGAAAACAAAGCCACTGCGCATGCGCGTTTTACTCATATTCTATCGCGATATTTCATTTTCCTATCGTTGCATAACATTATACCGGTATTACCGTGAACGGTATAATATGGCCCAGCCCTAGTTGGAACTATTTATTATAAGTGGAGTTATACAATAGGCAAAGAATTACGCCTGCCACTGGTATTATTAACAGAAACAAATTCCTTGATTGTATGTTTTCTCTCATGCATTGAGTGCACACTCTTCCGTAACAGACAAGCACTCAGTTGAATGCAGCAAACCTCACACCTGTTTAGCTTCTGAGGCTGAAGTGCTGCAGTGCACAAAGACCTGTGGAGTATGCTGACATCTAATAGGCTTAGCTGATCAGCAGCAGATGTTGCAGTGAATGAGTCACTGAAAACACTTAAAGTGCAAATATTGCTCAAGAACAAACTTTAGTCATTTATTAGCCCTTGGCACAGTCTTGGAGGTTCCACACAGCACTGTAAAATATGCATGTGGACCCCCTACAGGTGCAGAATATACTGCATTATACACTGAGATCTCCTGACTATTCATCACTTCTGCTCTGTCTCGGAAGTATCATATCAGCTGAAGTGGCATCTGTTGCAGTCTTGTTGCATCAGCCGTTGATAAAAGACTCGGTGACAATCACATCCAAACAGTCACTAATCCTGCCGGTGCTGTGATGACCAAAGTGACCTCAGGCACTGCTGTGCTTTATTAATTCTCCGCAGATGGCTGTCTTTTTCTCTCTCTCCAGCTTTAAAGCCCATTCTTCTTGTTCTAAAAAAGTGTCTAATGAAGTTGTGGGTATTTCAAGACTTTAAACGTCCTCAGAGGAAATGCTTGAAGGAGATTTTAATTAGATGAAGGGAATGAGCATCGATGGGCTTGGTATTACCTAGTAGGTGTGCTCTATTGGATTGGCTGTTAAAACCTCTAAATCTGTTACAGCGTAAATGTTCCACTAAAATAGATGGGAACAATCAATATGTTTCAGCAGCCTCAATCACCTCCCCAAAACTTTTTACCTCTATTTTTCTGTTCTTATATTTTTCTCTTTTATCCTCCTTCCTTCCTTTTCTTTTCCTTCCCTCACTGCCTCCACAGGCAGAACAGGCCAGTATGTCGCATGTCCTGGAGCTCCTGTCTGTTGTTCTCCTGGTAGCCATCTGGGCCATGTGTCCTCACGACAGCCTGTCAATGCTGGGACACTGGGTACAGGGCAAGCTTAGAGAGGTGAGGAATTAATATTCATTATCTGAAAATGTATATGAAGTATTAAAGTTACAGCAGTTTAAAAAAATGACTGGAAGATAAAAATGTACAATAATCTTGTAGTTTTTACACACCTACACAGAAATCTGCTTTTTTCTTTTCTAGCTGCTGTTTCAACGCCCTTTCAGTCGGAAACTGGAGGCTGAGGCAGATCAAGTCGGATTGCAATTGGCTGCTAAGGTATCACTGTCACCAATTTGGTCACCATTTATCTGGCTCAAGCGGTGCCTTCTTTTGTGTTTTCACCTGTGTTTTTTCGTTGGTTGCATTCACTCCGATGATATTTTTAGGGTTAAAAACATGCAACCAGGCTAATGACTCGAGGAAAAGTGTTAAATCCAGCTTTTTGGAGCTTGAGATTGAAAGAAAAATTCAGGAATAATTTTAAAATGTTTTTACTCTTTATAAGCTGTTCTTTATTTTAACCTCATTCAGTTTCCTCTAATGTTCCCCAATCATACAATCTGTCCACGGGACACTAGGGGGCACTGTTGTCAAAGGAAACTAAAGTGAAGATTTTTATCTCAGAACAAAACAGTGGGATGCCACTTCTTGTGTGTGTTTCTGAGGTGTGTGTATTATTTACAGGCATGTGCCGATGTGCGAGCAGGACCTGTATTCTGGCAGCAGATGGAACTCAGAGACCAACTATCAGGAGAGCCCACCTTGCCTGAATGGCTGTCCACACACCCATCGCACAGGAACAGAGTCGCTCAGCTGGACCGTCTCATACCAGAGGTATAGACACACGCAGTATTTTTTCCTTAGATTGTTTCCCCCTAAACTGTTGTGTCGGTTCTTAGTCATATGTTTGTCCCAACTTTGAAGTAAAGAAATCTGTGAGGCCTGTGTGGGGACACAGCCCTACTCCTTTCTGTTTTTCAGGAGAAACAGTGTAGCTTTAGGAGCTGTTGGAAAGATTCTTAATGGAACTAATGAAGCGTCTGGAGAGATATAAATCCACCTGCAGACATGGAGAGGAGGGCAGAAAGGAAGGAGAAACGTGGGGTTTTAGGAAGACAGCAAAAACATTTTGCTGTGCCAGGGCCTGGATGTCTGCTTAGCTGAATGTCTTGAAGGATTTGAGTTGAGTGCCTGAAAGAAAACAGCCCCACATTAGCAGCTCAGTGTTGGCAGTGTGACCAGCCAATCAATGGTATCTTAAGTCTATAAGGAAATCAACAACCAGTTAAGACAGCAGTTTCAGTTGTGAGGACTGTCAGCATCCACAGTCCTCACAACTTTTTCTGTGCGTGTAAGTGTTAGCAGAAAGGTGGATTAATAATCTATGTATTAGACAGCAGTGAGGTTAACCTTGACTGTTATTTGGACTGTTGGAGCACTGTCAGATGCTCCAAGCACAAAGACGAACAGATGGGTAAACCACTAATTGTCCATCAGGTGCCTATGTCGTTGAATATGTGCATGTTCTGTGTATGTGCTCGTGCACCCGGTCGTATCCCTGTGAGGTAGATTGACCTCTAGCAGCAGTTGTTGTCGAGACCAGGCTGTAGCCACAGGCAGTGAAGTGATGAAGACTGTTGTTTGGGGATTAATTGCCCTGCTTTGTGTGTGTGGTGCTGAGAAGACTCGGTTTCTGGTACCTCCAATGCTTAACTGTTCGATCCAGCATAGCAGCATGTATGAGTCAGTTAACAGCCGAGCTCAGTCTGGTGAAAGCGATGCATAATGTGATGTTTTTAACCTTGCAAAGGGTGACAGCCTCAAGCTACCTAACCCGACTCTTGTGGGGGCACTCCACCTCCACGAGCGCGCTCATCATCCTTAAGCACGGCACATCAAGTCCACCGGTAACATGAGAGGGAGAGCCTGTTGAGTGGGAAGTACACGTATGTGCTCAGTCTTGTAGGTGGTGCTAAGTGAGAGATTAATGACTTGGGATGTGCGTAGGTGTGTGAGACAGACGGAGAGAATATATTTATCGGCCGGGGTGTGATTGAGTTTCCATTAGCTCCGTCACATACTGGAATATTTTTAACCATAACCATTTTAGCCAAGCTAGTTACATGGCTCTTTCATGCTAATGTTGGCCTACAATAGCTGCTTCCATGTCTTTTACTCAGAGACACTTTATAATTTTCTGTTTCTCTATAAAACCATAGAATGTATATAAAAGATGGACGTGGCTTCCAAGTCAGTGCAGAAGTGCATCAAAACTGCATTCTTTCAAATGGCCAGTAGTGGGCAGTACATCTGTTTGTGAAAAGAAGTCTATGAGGAAACGATGCTACTCCTCAGTAAACACTTTCCTCATGAGTTTTTGCTCTTAATTGCTAGTTTTAAGACTGATTTAGCATAGCACGAGGTTCGTTCAGTTAATTAAGATCCCATTAAGAGTAAAGTAGACATTAAAACAGGTATGCTTTAGGGCATAATTTAAAAGTCGCTCAAGTCAGATCCTCCACTTGTCAGATTTAGAAAAACTAAGACAAAACTTAAGTCCAAAGGAGGCTTTAAAAATGTTACTCTGCTGTAGCGTTTGAGCTTTTGACAAGCAGGAGGGCACATGACTGTTTGAAAGGTGTCAGATGGTAACTATAAATGTGACTTTGCATGAATTACGTTTAATGTGCCTGCACGTAAGCTAGCATTTTAGTTTGTACATAGAGTTTTCACCAGCCCTGGTTAATCTTGTTTTGTTTTGCTTAAAGTGTTTGTGTGTCTGTCCTTTTGCTTTATATCTGTTCAGGCTCTGGAGCTGAGGGAAAGATGCGTCTGTCCTGCTCTGCCTGCTACTGATCCTCGTGATGTTTTCTCCAAGAGCGTCCGTGTGTTGCTGAAAAACACCAGGGAGTGAAGGGCCAGAGAGGGGAGACAAACCTGTGTTGACCCACAGCCCCACCTCAGTCCCCACAAGACTGCCTGCAGCATTCATTGCCCAAACTGCACTTCCTTCTTCCCCAGATGCAGATCATTTAAGCAAAGGCCCGGTCCCAGCTGCAATTCCAGAGAGAGTTATGGCAGCCCGTGCCACTGCTACTGCTGCAGAGGAGGGATCCCAGCACGTATTGCAGAGCACCAGCTGACAGGGGTGTTAAATCATCACCAACTTCCTTGAATAAACTTGACTGACTATAGTGGAGTATGAACTGCAGCTAGCAACTTTTTTCTTATTGTCTGTTAAATTGAAAAAAAAAATGCACCTGAGTGCGTAGGTGCTAAAAGGGTTAAATTCTCACCCACCATTGCAGAGACTGCAGATACCACCACAATCGAGGGTGGAGCTGGCGGTTGTTTTACAAAGGAAGTGACTGCGGGTCATTATATAAATCAGTAGAAAATTGAGGTAAAAGGCTGACGAAGATAAATCAAGAATTTTATCCATGCCTAATGACTACAAAGATACCACATTAATTAGATAACCTTGAATAGGAAAATACTGAATTAATTAGCTTCCATACATTGCCAGATTAATATGTGCATTATTCATTGACACACGGCAACAGACGAGAGTAAGCACTTACGTGTGCTTGTTGGAGGCAGCGTCCATGGCATCCAGAGGACATCTACATTCTCATTATGACTACTGCATTCTCATGCCACACACACAGCACTTTATCTGTTTTCTAGCCCGGGGGACTTAATGGTGTAAATTTATGCTGGGTTGTTTGCGGGTTTTAAAACACAGCGCACTGCACGGGAATGCCAATATCAGCCGTCAAGCTTTGAGAAATCTTTCATGGGATTTTGTAAAATCTTATTTAACAAGGCAAGTTGACTGAGAAAACATTCATATTTACAACAACAGCCTGCGGGAGAAGACATACTGTGAAGAGGGGAGGGCAGTTATGGTTCAAATCTTGGTAATGTTTTATGTGTGTGTGTGTGTGTGCGCGCGGAGACGAAATGGTACACTTGGTTACACTGTGAAATCAAAAATGATACTACTATGTTTTTTTTGGGTGGGGAGGTAAATTATTTCATTTGTGTCACGCTTTTTAGGCACCGAACCTGAACTAGCCTCCAAAAACAACAGTTGGGAGTCTTACACCTGCTGTGGAGGCTTTCTCTTACAGGGTAAAACACAGGGTAGGTCTATATTAGGGTTGGTTTCTCCTTTAGAGTAAGTGGTCAGTCCATAACAAGCCAATGAAAAGCACATATTGGTTTTTTCACATTCATAACTCAGCGGATATGTATTCTGTTTGCAGGTGACTAGCGAATAAAATTCAAACTTGGATATCTCTTCTTTTTTTCTCCTTTATTCTAAAATCTATAAATTGACATCGATCAAAGGGGCGCATACAGCTAAACAAACAGAAATGTAATATGGATGTGCGTAAAATTATCTGCCTGTGTGACATTACGTAAGGGAACATCAAACGCCTCGCATCGTCACACCAACCAATTAGATTCTGGGGTGAAAGATGAGTTTCTTTTGAAGTGTGCGTGTGGCGGCAGCGGTTTACTTATTGATGCTTGGCTCCTGGGGAATATCCTTGCTGTCTGTTCACAGCTGATCAGAGAGATGTAAAGTTTTGAAATCTCATTGACCACATTATGCAAAGCCAGTTGTAATCAAATGGAAGCTACTAGGATATCCATCAGTCAGCCTCATCCCAGCTCTTTTGTAATGTCTGCCAACTGCTACAAGTTGTAGCTTCTTGAATACGAGATCAATTTTGTGTAAATTATGTGTATTAAACAGCTTTGGAGTATGGGCCTTTTCACTATCTGCTGCTGAACACAAGTTGTCTCTTTTGGCAATTTTGACCTTTTTATGGACTTTTGAATACACAGGTCCCATTCATTATAATGTAGATAATCTATTTCAGGGTCATATTGTTGCATGCACACTGTGGCAGCTGGATGCAGCTTCCTCCCCACTCGCAGAGAAATTGGAACATGAGCAGGCAACAGATGACACACTCACACCCAGAGGTAATTGTAATGAGCGTGATACAATACACACACTGCGCTGAGTAATTGTAGCCTACTGCTGGAGTCTAAACAATACTTTGACAGATGGCTTAATCAAGGGAAACAAAGAGACAGCAGTCAGATGGATTGAAAGGACAGAAATAGAAAACAAACTGGAACCATGGGGATTGACAGGAGAAAAGAAAAGATTTCATTTCAAGTGTGTGAAAGAGAGAATCTTTTGGGGTGATTTACATGCAAATCAGATGTTTAATTTTTAACATGCAGCACGAATCCTGCATGGGAAAGTCCTGTTCGATGTGGTTTCTCTGTTCGCATGCGCAGCCTTGAGCAGATAAGATCTTTTCCACAAACTAAGTTCAAAATCAAATGTCTACTTTATGTCTGTAAATTCACCTTAAGTCTCACATTGTTTTGAGTTTGTATAGTCTTCCACCCACTAGAGACATCAGACAGCTTCTGAGACCTCTGCAAACCGCTCACAGGTATTTTGAGGTATTGACATAAACACAGAACTGTTGAAAAGTAGAAGAAGGAGCAGTGAAGGCAGCACACCCACACCACAGAAAGCTGAATGCTTGATAAGTGGCAAACTAAAGATGCTGTTTTCCCAACAAAAACACTCCCAGAGAGAGTAAAGGCAGTGAAAGAGCAACACAACACATCTGCTGTGTAGGTGGCTGAATGATGTCCCAGAATGCAGTCTGGCTAACCTTTGACCTCCCTGTGGAGTATTGCTCGAAGTGGCTCATCCACGGTTCCATTTCTTGGATCCGCCCCGACAAAGACAGACACACAAATGCAGCAGCTGGCTGTTATGTGCAGAGGGAATATGGTGATGGAAAAGCGTGTGTATGTGTGTCGCTGGTGTAAAAGTTGCTGCGTCCTTCCGCTGCACATTAATTATACATGTGGCATGTGGGTGTCTGATTGAAATGAATATTTTACTCCTTTTAATCACTGCCATTGCCAGAGTGATGGAGCATCTGGATGTGTTACCTGGGTAATTAAAGACGCTGTCTCAAACATGCACACATTCAAGTCTCAGAGGTTGTGTCTGCAGTATGAGACAGGAGCACCCCAGAGGCTTACTAATGAGTCAGAATTAGATTTGGAATGTTTTACAGCAATGAGGCTCATAGAAAAGTAAAGACCGCTTTTTAAAATATTTTGTTATTGTCGACATGAGCCATTAAAAAAAGTGCTAGACATTGTATAAATGTAATAAAAACAGAATGTGGCAGTTTTTAAATCACCTAAAACCTAAATTTGTTATTTGAAAATAGTGCTTTTTTGTAATTTGTACGCTGCATATTTTCTGTGGGCCCATTTATAGCTCAGGCTCTTAATGCAGAGCAGTGCTGTTGTGTTATATGCAGAATGTGGATTGCTTAAAAAAGCAATGTCTTCCCTAAAGAAGACATTGGTGAGCTAGCAGCACCGTTTAGGCTGAAGCGGCACTGTCTAGCCTCTTGATGTCACAGACTTCACAGATCCTGACTTTTTCAAACTCGATCTTTTTCTTAATTTCTTGCATTTTTATGCTAAAAACCATAATTTTTAATTTGTACCCTGCAGTCTTTCACAGAGTGTTGAAAACCTTGCTATCTTTATTCATAGAAGGCTCCTTTTATACTCCAAAGACTCGTCTTGTTGCTGACTTGTTGCCAATTGACCTAATTGGTTGTGGGATGTTGATTTTCAAATGATTCTATTTTCTTTTTACTTTGTTTACCTAGTGTCCCAGGAGTTTTGGAAATGGGTTTGAATAGCCCAAGGCTTTTCCAACTCTCTTTTGGGCCGTGTGGCATGCAGAGTGTTGGGCTGAATGTGATCTTAGCAAAAAGAGTAGCTATTTTAAACTCCTCATATGCTTTCTGTAGTTATGCAATCTGAGCATATTACAGGAGAAGCCACAAGTATGAACTATATAAACTATTTGTGTATTTACTATACAGCTCTAAATATCAGTGAGAGTTAATCAGTTCATCTTTCACTTTTGGATGACATGATTATGGTGCTATTAGGATTTTTTGTGTTTCGTTCCCAGTTTAAAATTGTCACTTTATGTGCCTTTCTCTCTTCTCTGAATATGTCTGCCACCAACATTTTATTTTTAGCAAATAGGGCAAAACCATGTTGCTTAGAAAGGCAAGAGTTGTTCTTTCTCAGCCTGGAGTTGTTTAAGTAGGTTGATGATAGTCTCTTTTCTCCCACATACAAATTTTGTCTAGTGCAGCTTCATTATGAGTTGCACTACTGTGCAAAAGTCACCTTTCATTTCTTTATACTTTGCTTTGAAAGTGGGAAATAGGTAGAGTGATTTATTGAAACATCTGCAAACATAAATGTAAACAGAAAGTAGCAAAAATTTAGTGCGGACAATATTTGGTATGATCACTATAATTCATCAACAAAGCCTGAACTCTCTTAGGCAAGATTTCTTGTAATTTTTTTAAGTAGTCTTCAGCAATAGTTCTCCAGGCTTCTTATTCTTAAAGGGCATTCAAAGCTCGTCTTTGGCTGTTTTCTGCTTTAATAATGTCGAGATCGTTGGGTTTGTGGAGGCCAGTCAATGACTGATAATAGTCCATTGTGTTTTTTTCCATCCAGGTATACTTTTCCTGGATTGCCAATGAGTTTGGGATCATTGTCATGTTGAAAAGCTGTCATGCTGTTGCCACTTGGACACTTTCCATACGGTGTTATATCCTGAATCTGACAGTACTATTCTACATTCATAATTCCATCAGTTTTGACAAAGTCCCCTAAGATGCAAACCATGGCAGAGCCTCTTCTCTATTTTATTACTTAGATACTCTCTGGACCGTCTCCATACATACTGATGATTTGAAGTTAACATTTCAAATTGGGATTCCTCACTCCCTCAGAACTGATTTGACTGATTTTCTGTCCAGTTCTTGTCCTTGTGTAATTTTGCAAACCAGCCTTTTCTCCCTGTTGGCTTTCGTTGAAAATCCTTTCTTGGCTTCTTGACAGCCATCCTTCCACTACAACCATTTCTGATGAGCTTTTGGTGAAGAGTAAAAAGTATGAACTGAATGACCAGATGCATCTCTCGGGTCCCATGCCAAGTCTTTGTTGGATTTCTTATCCTAAGAACATGACTTTCAGATACTATTTGTTTGCTGCAGATTTTTTAAGGCCTACTACTTCTTTCTTTATGACCTATATTTGTCTGGTTTCAAATTTGCACACCATGCTGAGATTTGCCAAGTTTTTCACCTATAGCACTTTGGGAATCACTTTCTTGGTGCAAAAATACTATTTTATGCCTGTCAAACTGTGTTATCTCTGTTATTTCTCATAGATTCAACTAAAGAAATGAGAAAAAAATAATGTGTTTTTGTGACAAAATCAGTTGCTAAGTTGTCTATTATGTGTAGACACATGACTGGGTCGTCCTTTGAGTTAGGTGTCTTTTTTATGCCTGAATGATTAGTGATCAGTGTTAAGTGGCTGGAGAACTATTGTTGAAGACCTCTTTAAAAGATAATTGACTCCTTGGAAGCAAAACGTAAGTAAATGAAAACTTTTGCAGAGTGTTGTATATCTGAAGCTCATATCTGCATTGCTCACACAGAACAGCTGAAATATTCGATTTCAGATACTCCTTAAAATAACACAGTAAAAACTGTAGCTGAATGAATCAATCTGGTGTTTTTTTACATGCTCTTTGGGCTGTGGGTTCCAGTGAGCTGAGCTTCTTTGTGAACAGCAGTGAAGAACATGTATGGGGTCATCAGGGCTATCTGGGTATGCTCTTTCAGCACACAATGCAGGTATTCCTCTAATGGCTCCTTGTGTCCCCTCAGTCTGTCTTATCATCTTGATCTATGCTTGTGTGCGTGTGTGTGTGCATAGCTGAACTGGTGGAGGTTTTTATAGTCTGGCTGCTCTGATGCTATTAGAGATTAGGATGTTAACACAGTCCCTCATCTGACTGCATCGATCTCAACCCTTGCGGTGGAATCACATTAATACTAACAACGTCAGGTTACAAGCTTTGTAGCTCTCTTTACCCCCCTCTCTCCTTTTACATCTGCTTCTCTGTCAGTGTTGATTTAAATTTGAATAACCAGCTTTCTTGTCAGTCTTTCAACAAGGAGAGGGGCCAGTTTAATGAATGGAACGATGGAAGGAAGATTGCAGAAGCAGAGGGAGACTAGAGGATGTGGAAATGACATGAGATGAAATTGTTTAAATCAGTCTTCCTCAGCTGCTTTGACACTAGTTGCGTTCACTGGTGGAGTGCATCAAGTCACAACTTAGGGTAAATGTAAAACCTTGTTTCATGGGAAATGGGAAAAATAAATAGCATGAATCAGTTTTGTCCATTTGTGGGCGGGCAATGAAAAATAATAATACTGAAAAAAAGGTTTGAAACTTAGCTGTGAATGCAAAATACTACATTTTCCTTCTTTAATACTTGCTATTTTTGTAATGAGTTTGAAGGCACAGTCTGAATATTTTGGTGTCCATCTCTCAATAGAGAAATGTTTGGTCCACTGGTATAAATCAAAGGAAAAACCAAAGTACTCTTTTCCATATCTGTGTCCGTCAGTGCAGTAGTGCATTGTATACTTCCTCTCACCTCCTCTGTGATCCCTGTGAATCCATCAAAACAACATGGGGGAGTAGGATTCAGACCAAAACACTGTCAGTCAGTGTCAGCCAAATTCAAGAAACTGTGACGGAGCAGTTGTGCATTTAGACCTAAAGTAAGCTACAATTGGAAAGCCCAGCAGGTGTGTTTTGATGACTTCCACTTCAGGAGAACACCTTCAACACAGCTTTTAGGGAAAGTTTTCATATGGTGAACTCCCAAATCTCTGAGCCTCTCAATACATGTTTTTTTGTGGTACACAGTACAATACATAAAGGTACAGTAATAATATGACGGTACAAAAATTATAATGTAATCATTGATTCTGAACAGTTTCCTGTAATATTAATACTGTCACCAATGGTGATGAATTGAATAATGTATTTGAATAAGTCCACCTAAAATGTGAACTGTACAACAATACATGCTGGTACCCATGGGCCATAATTACTCTAGGCCTTGACTCTTAGTCAGGGTTCTGTATTAATGTTACTCACGTGTTACTCATAACATTGACGCTGTTTACCAAAAGGCCATTAATTTACAGCATTTATAAAGTTCAGATAATAATGATGGCTAACAAGGGCAACAAGAAATGCAGGGAGATTTTAACTGGGACTTTATCTAATCAGTCAAAGAGAAACCACCTGAGTTTACTGTAGGTCTCCGGCTCTGTTTTTACTACAATTACAGCATTAGTTGCGTCCATTATTAGTTAATATAGTCAGTTAGTTGCTAAAAATGTTTTTCAGAAGCACAGTTGGGATAATTTCCTTCTTTTACCATAAGGTTGCAGCACTGTGCACATCATGTCTTGGCGTTAATTCAGCTGGAGCCGTGGAGAGTTACAAGCTAGCAAAAGGTAAGATGGTTATTTTAACTTAAGGAAAATAATTATTCATGTTTGTAATAAAATAATACATAAGGAAAAATTAATTTTAATTCAGTTTGGCGAAAAGAGGCAACATTTTAAGAATTGTCTTCTAAAAAAGCCATGGTTAAAATAAACAGTTGGCTAATGCATTTACCTAAACATGCTGTTAATTGTCCTATAAACATGGTAAACCTCCAGCAGATTAACATTTATGAAGGCAAAAAAAAAAAATGAAGATACCACATGCTGAAGCCTGCCACTACATGATTTTGTTTGGCTAAAACATGCTGCATGTTAGATTTTCTAGGGTAAAGATGCTCTCAAAGTTGTTTTCTGGCTTTACAATGAATGCGAATGCATAGTATCACCTGACAGAATGAACAAGAAAGACATGCTATCTGTCTACTCCTAGTGATGGCTACTTTGGAAAAGAGGCCTGACTCAGGTATTACTGCCCGTGTGAGCTTGTGTGCATTTGTCTGCTTACAGCTACTTAAGAGGGATATTATGAGGGATTAAGTCTGGAATAAATTAGAATAAATTCACATTAATCCTTGTATGTTTGTTTTTAGTGACATTTGTTTTAAATTTGACATTATAATTCCAGCTTGGTGCTCGGGGGGAAACTAGCTTAACATTGTAAGCCACTGCAAGCTTTTAGCTAAGGTTCATAAAACAGACTTAGTGCCAAAACCTCTGTGACTGGGAATAACTGTGTGCTTTCTGTTGGTTTGAGTCCAGCTTAGTTCCGTGGGCTGTATATGTTTAATGAGTAACTTTGATAGCTGAGACTTGGAAATTGTGAAGAAAACCCCCACAGAGCCCTTATTAAACCAAAGCACCGGCTCACATTATGCCTCAAAGTCCTGCAGATCTGCCAAGAAAGTGAAGTTCCACACACGGTGTATGCTGAAGTGTGTGTCTGTAAATGTACATCTGTGTTATTCAGACATATGTGTAAGGGGGAGGGTGTGGAAAACCAGTGTTGAGAATCATATTATTTTTTTCAGCATATATTCTCAGTTCACTTCCCCTTCAGCTGTCCTCTCAGAAAACCCGTCTATCCATAGGTTCATCCATCCTTGCTCACGCTAAGCAGTGCTGTCTTGTTGCTATGGTTTCCATTATACTTCCTGCCTCCTTTGGTTTGAAGGACAAAGCACTGACAATAGGTAGATGGGTAGTATTTAAACAGAAGGGAAAGAGAAAGACTTAGTAAGCACACATATATGCTACTTTTTCTTTATTGTCACCCGTTGTTTAAGGTTATCGCTCACTCTCTGGTCTTTGAGCCACATCCCCTCAGTTCCAGGGGAGGTAGAAAGTCAGCTCAACACCAACACCTCCTTTGGCATTTGATGTTTAACTCTGTAGGCCGTATCTTTTAGCTGATCAATAAGCAGGTGGTACAGCACTCCCTCTACTCTCTACGGGACAGGCTGCAGTTACACAGGACTGCACCAAACGAAATCAGCTTGCATCAGGGCTGTGTTATGCTCAATGACTGTGCTGCACACTGCCAAACAGTACAGGAAAAAGGATTTGCTCCCAGATCTATAACCAGCAATTGCACATGCACACGCAACTGCTTTTGTGTGTTCGCATTGTGTTTGTATAAAGTCTTCAGGCTGTCAGAAATTAGGCTAAAACTGTGGACTTTATATAGCTGACCTGGTTGGAGAGTGAGGAGGATTCACTGCAGATGAGTGGGAAGAAAGAGGGTCTTGGGGTTTGTGTGTGTGTGTGTGTGTGTGTGTGTGAGACTGAAAAAGGAAAGGAAGGAATAGAGAGAGCAATGGAAAGCGCTTAAACACAATCCTTTCCCTGCCACACGCATCATCCCCTTCACTGTGTGATTCACTCACCCCCTCGCTTATTGTAAGGTTCTTAGGGCCTTCCTTAACTTTTAATAAGAGTCTTTAATAAGTCCCCAGATCATGGCTTGGTCGGTCAGGGCTTCTATTTCAACACAGCTCTGCTTAAGCTTACTCTAAAATAGATCTGCTCCCTCTTTTCTCTTCCCCCCCTCTGCCCCCGTTCTCTCGTCTCTATATTTCTCCACGAGATTGTAAAAATATTTAATAAACTTTGGACGAATGAAACAAGGTTGTATCGACCTCTGTGGTTTGTGTGAATATAATCAGTCTGACAAAGTTGTTTGACAGGGGATATTCCAGTTTTAGTACTACTTCCATCCTGAAGGTCAAATGTGGCAAAAATGTGATGTGAGATTTGTGTCATGTTGTTGTTTAACTCTTTCCCTCATAAGGAGATGATATTTGACTGCCTCCCCTGTGCCCTTAACGGCAGATATAGATGTTGTTTGATGACAATTAGACCATTCTTTTTAACTAACATCTAATGCAAACCCAGCTATTTTGTTCTATAAGTATGCCTGACATGTAACAGAAACTGCTTGGTTTAGAAAAGCCCTTCAAGGGTTACTCCTAACAGGCTTTCAAATCAAATCAAATCAAATCACTTTTATTGTCACATCACATGTGCAGGCACACTGGCACAGCACATGCGAGTGAAATTCTTGTGTGCGAGCCCCACAAGCAACAGAGATGTGCAAACACAACAACACAAACGAGCAAAATACAAGAATGGCCAACCTGAAACTAATAAATATATGTACAATATATAATAGTGTATGCATTTCTGGATGTGTATACTAAATATTTTCCTACGTGTGTGTGTGTGTGTGTGTGTGTGTGTGTGTGTGTGTGTATACACATTTTTACAAATTAAATAGTAAAAAAAAAAAAAAAAAAAAAAAATAATAATAATAATAATAATAAAATATATAAAATATACAGAGTTGAATATGTGCAAAACAAGTGGCATTTATATACAGTGTGGAGTGCATAATGTTAAAGTTCCAGTAGTGAAGCTGAGGTGTCTATGAAGTGTTCAGCAGTCTGATGGCCTGATGGAAAAAGCTGTCTCTCAGTCTGCTGGTACGGGACCGGATGCTGCAGAACCTCCTTCCTGATGGAAGCAGTCTGAACAGTTTATGGCTGGGGTGACTGGAGTCCTTGATGATCCTCCCCGCTTTCCTCAGGCAGCGCTTCCTGTAGATGTCTTGGAGGGAGGGAAGCTCACCTCCAATTATCCGTTCAGAGCACCGCACTACTCGCTGGAGAGCTTTGTGGTTGTAAGCGGTGCTGTTGCCATACCAGGTGGTGATGCATCCAGTGAGGATGCTCTCAATGGCACAGTGATAGAAGGTCCTGAGGATGCGGGGGCTCATGCCGAATCTTTTCAGTCTCCTGAGAAAGAAGAGGCGCTGCTGCGCCTTCTTCACTGTTTTGTTTGTGTGTACTGACCACGTAAGATCCTCAGCCAGATGTACTCCAAGGAACCGGAAGCTGCTCACTCTCTCCACAGCAGCGCCGTTGATGGTGATGGGGGTGTGTACTTCTCTGCACCTCCGGAAGTCCACTATCAACTCCTTTGTCTTTGCGACGTTGAGGGTGAGATGGTTGTCTTGACACCAGTGGGTCAGGGCGCTGACCTCCTCCCTGTAAAGGAGTAAAGAGGGATCATTTGGATTCCTAAACCTTCTCAACCAGGTATGTCTAAACCTAATACTGAGTCCCAAACCTAAAGACAGTCTTTATCATGAAATGTAAGAAATTATGTTAGAATGACTTGCTTTTTTTGTCCATAAAGTGAAATCAGCACGAGGAAAACAAGCCACACACACATGAACCGAATTGCTAAAGCAGCTTGGAAAATATGTAATCTTGCAGTTGCCAATTTCTACATGGTTTACTTTGGTGATTTTTTTTGTTGCGTCTCTGTGTCATACTTAAGTCAGTCTCTTTGGCCTACTTAGGCGTATTGTAAGTAGCACACTGAGCTGCAAGTCCTTTCCCTGTAGACTCAGGCTGAATAATTGAGTGGTGCCGAGGCAGGGTAATAAGCTACACTGCCACTGTAATAACCTGCTGGACAATGTGTGAGTGTGCGCTCATGTTGCATGGGCGCGGTAATGGCTGCTATTACTCGAGGGCTGGGGAAGCAGACAGACGCTGCTTAAGGAACCAGACATGTTATGTGAGCATATGTGCTTCGGTGTCTTTCGCATGCAGGCTGCAGTACAGATGCATGACCAGTTTAGTAATCTCAGTATCTAATGAATCATCTAGAGTAGGTTTCTGCCACAATTTACATCAGTTTATTCCCCATATAGTGATTTTCTCTTAATATATGTATGTCGTTTTTTATTCACTCAGTTTGATATAATATGAATTAGAATGTGAATTACAATGATATCATATCTATAAATAACTTCTACACATTAATAGACGTACAGAGAAAAATAAGAAGTTTAAAGACAGACAGCTGAAGTTGCCATGTGTGACCAGATGTATCAAACAAAACAAAAAAAAATGTCACTGACAGGTTTCATGTTAAATCTCATAATTGGTATGCTACTCAGTTTGACCCACTTTCAAAGGTGCTCTTGTTACCTGAAGGTAGAATTTTTATATACCAAATATTTTTTCTGCCCCCCACTGGTTTGCTTCAACTTTCTCCTCTTGTGTGTGTATATCTGAGAAATACTCCCCACTGTGAAATGGTACACACAACTCAGCAGTTTCCTCGCTGCCAAGCGCCAGTATCACTCTACAGCTGAATGAACCCCACCCCTGCTGTAATCTCAAACCAGCATCACTTAGATCCCATAAATTCTTAATGCACAGTCCTAAACCTGAAATTCTTCAAAACCTCCCTCAAGTTTCGCTCTGCTCGGTCCTCTTTTCATCTGTTTCTCTTTGGACGACAGACCGATTGGCTGCTTATTTGATTGATTTCTTGATTCTACTTAATAATTCAAAACTACACCACCTGGGTCTGGGTGCAATTCCCCCCTCCAGGGGCAAGGGTACCTAGACCCGGTTTGTAGAGTACGCTTGGGGAGTGTGATTGTGTGTACAGCGTCTCTTTATGTCTGTCTCCACGTTGGTTGAGTGTGGAGTGAGTGCATATGAGAGCATGAGGGTGGGAATGGATGTTTGTGTCTGTGTGTGCCTGTATGTCTGTGTCTATATGTCAGGTTGGGTATCAGACGCCACCTCTCTGGGGACATCTCAGGCCCTCCAAGGTTTGGAGGCCTATCTCCACCCACCACCACTTCCCCTGCCGGTGGCGGACTCCCTCAGGTGTCGGTGTGTTGGTGGTTCTTTGTGTCTGGGGGTGGGCGTCCGGGTACACACCGGCTCACTCCTTGGCGGCCGCTTGTCGGGGCCTGGGGCCTGGGGCTCGCTCGGGCCCCTTTGGAGGTGGGGTGCCCCCGGCCTCTCGGCCTGGGGCTCGGTCACTCAGGCACAGCTGGGGGCCGGCGGAGCTCACGGGCGCGTCACTGCAACTCCCCCTGACTTCTGCTCCGCGGCTGCTGGGCGAGCCCTCATCTGGGACTCTCCTCAGCTCTTACTGGAACAGTGGCGCGGCTGCCCCTCTGTTGGTCTTCCATGGTCTCTTGTGTTCTGGGGGCCTCTGGATGTCTGGAGTTTTGATCTCCTCCATACCCGCTTCACACCCTGGAGGACGGGGCTGTGGCCCCCCCACACTCCCTAGCAGATCATTACATGGAGAAACCTTTGGAATGCAAGCATGCTGATCCACACAGGTATGCACACATGGGTATTCACAGACGCGGACTAAAGCTTTCTTGGCTGCTGCCTCAAAGCACACTGTGCGCTGTCTATCTTGCGTGCTGCACAATATCGTTTATTATTTAGTAAATATTGATATCTATGACTAGCTAGTTTATTGTGATGGTGCTTTGTTTTCTCTATTATTATGTTACTCTTTGTTGTTTGCTGTCTCCTCTGTTTGTTTTTTTTGTTTGTTTTTTTTTTTTTCTCCATACAGGTGACCCAGGAGTTCTTTTTTTTTTTTTCTCTCTCTTCCCCCCCCTTCTCACCGTCTCTTCTCCCCTTTGGTTTTCTTTCTTTCTCTCCCCCTCTTTCTCTCATTCATTCCCCCTGTCCTATTTATTAAAAAAAAAAAAAAAAAAAAAAAAAAAAAATGACAAAGGATGAACTGAAGCTCTGCCATCACGTAATGTCGCATACTGCTGTTTCTGATGTCATTTAAAGAAAAAAAAAAAAAATAATAATTCAAAACTAAATGATAAACAAAATCCAGGTCCTTAACAGAGACTATACATCACATTGCCTGATGACACCATCCTTCCTCCTTCTGCTTTGTACCTTTCACAGATGAAAGCAATGCCTCCTGGTTACTGAAACATGACAAATCAGAAGGAGAGTGGAAGAAAAGCCATTCATCACAAAGTTGGAGTTGACAACAGTTTTTCTGCAGCGTTGTGCATAGGTGAGTGTTTTTTCTCCCCTGGCTCTGTGTACACTTTGAAATACCCATCTCTTGCTGTTGTACTAGTGTATATGAGAACTGTGCAGAAATATTGTTCTTTTTGTGTTGTGCACAAAACCGACTGCTGCAAACGAACACCCAGACATTTCTTCTTGGCAGCCGTGTCTCCCTCCTTTTGTCAGTCTGTCCATGTCTTCATTTTGATTCTGACGTTTATCCACCGCCCCACGTTGACAACCAATATAATACCCTGTCATTCATTCACCTTGTTGCTTGGCTTGGGTCGCTCTAACAGAATCACCCTATTACCCAACTAACTAACTTGTGATATCACACACACATACATACACAGGCATTGAGTTTAAGCTGTCTATGTGATGGATGTGCCCTCTCAGACAGGACTGCTGTGTGTTGCATCTCAACCTTCAGCCTCACCTTCAGGCTATTACTAAGGCAGTGCTCTGTGTGTGTGAAGAGGGAGAGTGTTTGATCATCAGGACTTTTACCCAAAGTACTGTGCACTGTGTTAAAACACACACACCCACACACACACACACACAGGGAATCTCCCCCTTTCACTTTCTCTCTCTGTCACACACATGCACACACAGGCTCCTAGTGTCTGATAAAGACCTTTTTGGCAGAGGCTCTCCTCTGTGCTGTGGGCTCATTAATGCTCCGAGTGTGTCCCTGTGACTGAGGACTAAGCCCTCAGCCCTTATCAACAACAGCAGGCCTCGTCGGCTACACACATACACACCAACACGCACAAAAATAGACACACAATGGATTATGAAGAGTGTGGATAAGTCGCCAACATCAGCTCAGATATCCCCTTACAGGACAATGACAGACACCCCCTCTCCCATCCCACTGTCACAGTCATGGAGAGTGTGTTTGTGCTTAAGGGCTGGAGGGGAAGTGGATAGTACTGCTTTCCAATTGATCCGTTTGTATTTGTTGATCCATCTGTACACAGTCCCTATCATGGATAGGTCATTTTTGTCTGAGCGTGTTGGGTGCAAACTTGGGCATTGTTCGCCGTGTGTTATTTCAGCTCAGGATGACACAAAAGCTTACGCCTACTCTCCTTGCGAGTACTATTTGTTTCCTTTAGCGCACACACAGATGCTCGCCCAAACACAAACTGTGTGGTTATTTGCATATTTATTACTGCACTGTGCTTGTGCTCAACAAATTGATTGTCTGTGTGTGTGTGGTTAACTGGGTGTTGGTGTGGACTAACGTTACAAACCTGGTTCAGGAAGGACAGTATGGACAGATGCTGGTTTATGGCTATTTCACGTTGGCACAATTTGTTCAGCTTGGTGTACTATTATTATTCCTTTATCCTGATGCACAGCAACACCCACCTAGCACATTCAGCCACGTGCACATACCTGCATACCTGGGCAGAATGCTACACATGCATTACCACCATAGGACTTGTAAGGCATTTGAACTCTGGAGGGATTTTTACTGTAGTGGTTGTGTTCTCATTGCGTTGGGGTTTTTAATGGGTGTGCTTAGGTGTACATATATGTCAACAGGAAGTGCAGATACTGTCTTAAATGACGTAATACTGTTTATTAGTGTATAAGCAACAGGTTATCAATAAAACAGGTTCCTTGTGGGTCTCTTTCTGCAGAGAGCATTTGATGATGGTAGGACTTTCTACAGAATAGTGGCACGAGCAGCATTTCTTCTTCAGCAAGATTGCAGCACTTGCTGTGTAGCAACAACTGAATGAACTGACTGTGGATGGTGTCATTATCCCAGATGGATAAAATTACTAAATTAATTAAAAAAAAAATATAGAATAAGTTGACAAATACAAATAAGTGGACTTTAAAACACCTCTATTTGGCATGCCTCTGTACTGTAGCAGCACTGTACTGTTTTTATCCTTTCATTGTTTTATTTTAAAAAAAAAAGTGTGTTATTAAAAAATTGTTTTTCAGGAATGCATGCACAAATTCTGCATTTTAATAAATGTTCTCATAGATTTTCAGTGGATTTTATTGGCCTGGGAGTCATGACAGTTGTTCCGCCTCTTAAAGCCCTCCGAGCAAAAACAATGCAAATTACCAAAATGTATGTTGTCATTTTTATTTTTTATTTATTTATTTATTTTTTAGATGCACGGGTTTCATCTCATCACGTCCCTCTTTCTTCTTCATCTCACTCCCGAAATTACTCTTGGAGCAGCAGATGCAGAATTTACAGCATATACAAAAACATTGTTTTTAAATTTCATTCGGAGCTTTTTAATCTTAGCTCTTTATACAAGAGAACAAGTGGACCGGATGTCCTCTGGTGGGTTCAGATCTAATCATGTTGAAAGGCAGCCAGTGTTGCTTGCGGCGCTCGATAATTGGTTGACCTCAGAACCGCTCCAACTCTTTTTGAGGATTTGATATTTTAAAGCTGATGTTAGAATGGAAACGGCTGGTACTAACGATGGTTCTCCCTGCTTTGCTGTCTAATTCATCAGATTGTCCTCCTAGATTTGGAACAGTCAGGCGTCTGGCTTCTTACTCACAGCGATGTTATGATTATATGGCTCATTAATAACTACATCTCAGGCCTGGAGAGATGGAGAAGCAGAGAGGGCAGGTTTTGAGTGAGAAACAGTGGGAAAGCTTTGTCAGTGATGTAACAACACTTGGAGAGGGAGCCGAACTTGAGAACACAATCTGAAATGAGTTTGTCGGTTTACTTGTCAATGGTTTATTATGTTGGAAAATTTGGGAAATTTATATATCTGCCTTTTTGTTTATGTGTTGAGTGGGCAGGATGTGGTGGGCTATATGTGCTGTGTTAGTTTTGTGTATGTGTATGATTGTAGCCTTGGCATATCTGGTGCATGTGTGTGTTCCTTTTTTCTGTTAAGGGAATTGAGAAGCATCTCTTTAATTTGGCCTATAATTGAATTTGGCCCATGGGCATGCCATAATCTTCAGAGAGATGGCAGCAGATGAGAAGGGGATGAGAAGAAGTGGCAGAGAGAAAGAGAAGGGGACAAGAGGAGAGGCAGCAGAGAGAGGGAGAGGGTGGAGAAAAAGGAGGTGGCATATGGACGGGAGATGAGAAAATGTATAGTGGGAAGAAAAGGGGGATAGTAGGGAGGCAGGGGATGGGGGAGGACACAACATTGCATCCTCAGTCATCTGTGAGACTTCATAAGTACTGGGTGCATGGGCGAGTGGCTGGCAGTCAAGTCAATATGACATATGAATATTGCAGGAGCCATTCTCTCGCCTCCTGCCCTCCTCAATTATTAACGTCTGGCTCAGAGTTGGCTCAACTTTTACTTGAGGCATTCCTCTCCAATACTCCTGAAAACGAATGAGAAACAGACAGATGGACAAATAGACATAAAGACAGCAGAAAAAAGGCAACAGTCAAGTAGACAGCGAGGCACACAATGTAGATGGAGCAGAAAGAGATGAGGTTTTCAACATTCCCGACAGTTCATGTCTGCAGAGAAGAAATGGACTTTGTTGGCTCATTTCAAACAGACCAAAATAAACGAAAGATCTGCAGCACTAGCCATACAGATGGCCACCCTGCTCAGGTCAGTGTGTCTTCAGGCAACATGTTTGATAACAAGATGTCTGTTACACTCCATATTCACAAATGTGCTAATGTTAAATGTTTTTGAAGGGTGTGAAAGAAATTAAAGATCTTACCCTTTGAAAAATATCAATACTGTGGAGTTGTGTGTAATGGTAATTTGCAAACATCAGGTTAAAAAACACATGGAAGTCATAAATAATTTGTTTAACTGTAATGGTTTCAGTTTTAAATTACAGATCAAAGCTCATTATATTTCTGATTTCTTTTTGTCTGCTTTATAAGGCCTGACTATACTTACTGACCACTTTATTAGGCACACCTGTTCTGCTCATTAGCAGAAAAAAATCGAATCAGCCAATCACTTGGGGCGATCGTGGCTCAAGAGTTGGGAGTTTGCCTTGTAATCGGAAGGTTGCCGGTTCGAGCCCCGGCTTGGACAGTCTCGGTCGTTGTGTCCTTGGGCAAGACACTTCACCCGTTGCCTACTGGCGGTAGTCAGAGGGCCCGGTGGCGCCAGTGTCCGACAGCCTCGCCTCTGTCAGTGGCTACAATGTAGCTTGCCATCATGTGTGTGATAGTGTGTGTGAATGGGTGGATGACTGAACGTGTAAAGCGCTTTGGGGTCCTTAGGGACTAGGACCATTTGGCAGCATTTGGGCGTGTAGACATCCTCAAGATGGCATACTGAGTTCCCTGTACCCAAAGATCCCAGTCCAATGCAGCACCTTTGGTGGAACAGGAGAGTCTCATCGTGATTGTGCAGACAACAAATCTGCAGTAACTGTGTGATCTTATCACATTAGTACGACCTAAGAAAACATGAGGATTTTTTCCAGCACTTGTTGCTACAACAAATTAGGGTAGTTCTGAAGGCAAATGAGGGTCCTGGCAAGGTGTACCTAATAATAAAGCAGCTGTTATATTTATATTAAACTAATAACTAGTCTGTTATGGTAACTTGTAGGGAATGTCATCATTTTTACTGCACCCCGTACTCAAGGGTGGAGTGCTAGAGAAAGCTAACACTTATTTTTAGGGCTATAATCTTTAAAGAGTGGTCGAAACATGCCCAGGGAGTGTCAGAAAGTATTTTTACTTTAAATTACATCATTGGTTTCTGAATTCATCTGAAACACATGGTTTGTGATATATATATTTTTCAGTATAAATTGGAAATGTGCAAAAAAAAGGAGCTTAATCTATAATTGAGAAAACTTTTGTTTTGGTGCCATGCTGTCATCTTTCATCCATACTGCATAAGTGCACAGAAATGTAAGGTAGACTCTAATTGGCTTCAGTCATTGTGTCAGGAGGTGGACCCAGTCAACCTACGTGCTACGAGCTACACTGCTGATATGCTAAACATAAATTAAGCAGGATGTTTGGAGGATGACCATTAAAATGACTGATAACTAATGTCATTTCCAATTAGTGTTAAGTATGATTTAAAAGCATTAAAGTGTGACATTAAGCCTCTGAGTGTGTCACATCGGATATGCACAAGTTCATGACCTTAAATGTGATGAATCCATGAAATAAAGTTTTGAATAGGTCACAGCTGCTACACTGAGTGTGACTCTTTGTCCTTGAGTGACATCATCATTGGGCAAAGTGTTACCCTGATGCCAGCCTAGTTGCTGACATTATGGCTCTTGTTGGCCCTACTGGCAGGTGAGGTACAAAGATACCAAGGTGGGAGAGGTGGGCAAAGAGGTGCTGTAATGTAACAAGGCCAGAGGGTGGGGAGGGTCAAATTAATTGACAGGGTGTCAGCACAGCAACAGGGTGATCAGGGCGTAAGAGCTTCTACCCAGCTGGGTAGTAGATTTGGAAAGTGGATGTCAAGGTCTCCTATGCTGTTTACACACTTCACACAAAAAGTCCACATTCACAAATACACACAGGCACACACGTTGCCTGTGTTTTCAGTGCTGACCTTGTTGGGCTGACAGAGTTAGCAGGCGCAACACCTCTCTTTGGCAGCATCATCTGTTTGCTTAGAGCAGAGCAGTGCATTACTGTGTGTATGTGTGCTTATCTGCATTGTCTGTGACCCCCCCCCCCTCATTGGACTTAGTGATTCATCCCTTACATATCCACAAGTTAAGGCATTGTAGAATAAACAGGAAAAGAGTGAGAAAGGGTAGAAAGAAACGATGGGTTTTCAGTTTGCTGTGTTACATTGTAGCTTGTTTTTCTGGCTTTGGCAATAACAGATCAGATAGTCAAGTTCAGTTCAGACAGTTAAGTTCAATCTTTGAACTTAACTCATGAAAGCAGAATTGACAAGTTACACACATGCAGCTTTAGGTTGTTTTTTTTCCAGCCTCCATCTTTATAATCTTTTTGCATCTACATTCAACGTGTGCTGTTCTGATTAGGTCCCTGCTGTGAACACGCAGAATCAGAGTATTTGCTCCTGAGTGAAGATAAAAGAGTGAGCTACATCTTTTTATTCCCAAGAGGCATCACCCATACAGAAAAGCAATAAACCCCCCCCCCCCCCCCCCCCCATAAGAATCACCCATTTAAAACAGCAGTGAATGCCTTGTAAGGCTTGCATGTCTCTCACTTTTACTCATGAAAGTGGGCATACGCTCATGTTTTGGCCTGTATAGTGTGAATGTGTTGTCCTAGTTCACCTAGCATTTTCTGACCTTTAGTCTTATTTTGGCTGAGGCTGATTTTTAGAGCATGAGCAGTTGGTCTGGTTACCGCGGCTCACTACATGTTCAATGTTGACTGAAATATACCAGCTAATGCTTGGTCAGATTCTTAAGCTTGTTTATTTTACCCAACGGATGCTTGCAATACACTGACTCGCTCACAAGTCAAACATGATTTTCATGGGGAAAAAAGGAATTTGTTGAATGTATTTATGTTTCCAAAGTAGAAGATTTTTTTTTTTCCCCTAACACCTTAATTTTTGTCTTACTTTGATCACCTTTTAATATTTTGGTTCATCTGATTGTTGGGGTTTTCTCTGTTTTCCCTGTATTATTGGAGGGTCTTTACCTTACAATATGAAGTGCCTTGAGGCAACTGTTTGGTGCTATATAAATAAAACTGAATTTAATTGAATGTTTTAGAGTTGGTATTGTTACTTTATAATGTTAACAGAGTTTTTGTTACTGCTGCTTCCAGAACCATTAAAAGAGGCGACAAATATGTATACAGATGTTAAGAGTCATGCTTCATGTGATTCTAGGCTAAAACTAAGTGCACCCCGTGATTGTGTAGCATTTTGTAGAACCACCAGCAATAGCTTGATGTAATCATGGTCGACTCAATTACTGCAAGGTGCCCAGGTTGTGTGGCTATAAAACAAGCCCTAATCATCATCCCTCCTGACAGTAGGTATAAAGTCTTTGTGCTTTAAACCACAAAGATTGGTTTTCACCAAATGTGGTGCTCTACCGTCTTCCCAAACACCTCCACCTTGGTCTTGTCTCTTCCAAAGGATATGGATCCAAAAGCCTTGTGGTTTGTTGAAATGCAACTTTGCAAACCTAAGTCATGTTACCATGTTCTTTTTAGAGAGAAGGGGCAACCCTTCCCAACAAGCCGTACTTGTTTAGGGTTTTTCATGTACTCAGGAACTGTCATGAACTTCTCTGAGTAGTGCATTGTCTAAACTTGGACCCTGTGAACTTTAATTTTCACATGGCTCTATGGTGTATTGCCACTGAGCCTAACAATATGACTTTGGGTCCATATTGCTCTGCCCTAGGAGAAGGTATAGATTATTTTGAAGCTTTCTAACAAGGTATATTTCATATATCTATATATATCTATATATATACATACATACATACATACATACATACATACATACATACATACATACATACATACATACATACATACATACATATATATATATAAAAAATAAATATTTTTTTTAACTTGCCTGGAAGGGTTTGAATATGTGTATGGACAGACTGGTAAGTGAGAATGTTTGTGTGCTCAGATTCAGAGTGGCTAAAATGCCTGTATTTGTGTAGCAGTGTCCCTGGCTGTGCGTTGCTGTTGTAGCAGTGATTGACGAGGAACTGTGAGTGTGCAGTATAGGAGCAGAGCTCAACCCCATTTGACTGATCTGTAAATATTCCCTCTTTCTGCTGCCTCAGCAAGTCTCTGCAGGAGCACAACACATGGATCACAATGGCAGGGTACAGGCAGGGAGGGAGCAAGAGGTGTGGGGAAAACTAACAAGTACAGGCGAATGATGCGGGCTGGGGGGCTGTGGGGACTGGAGAAATGGTTGGAGGAAACAGTGAGAGAAGAGTGGGGCTGCAGAGCTCTTTTCATCAGAACTGCAACACTGGGTCCTGAGGCCCTGTTGGAGCATAGCCAGAACCACAAAGCAGCAAACACAGAGGTTCAGTTTACTCTTTTTTTCCTGTTGTTCTTGCGCTCTGTGTATCTCTGTCCTTCTTTCATGTATCACATCTTAATCTAACAAACTCACAGTGGAAATTGCAGGGAAAGATGCGATGTGTCTCAGTTCATTAGGAGGTTTGAAATTCTGGTGCATAATCAAAAATATGAACAAAGTCGATGCTGGTTAAAAAGAGGGTAATTGGAATAATTATGTTTTAATAACTAGTGTGTTTAGGAAATATAGAGCTAAAGCTAAAAGACAGCAAATTCTTGGACTGAGAGCAACAGACACCAACAGAGAAACACAAAGAGAGAGAGGTGCAGGTAGCGAGGCTGTTACCTCAGTCTTCCTCTCCTGGGTGTTCAGTCACTCTCTCTCTGCAGTCATGGTGGGAGGCAAATGCTTGGCTTCAGATGAAATGGACATATTGATATTAAAGGCCGCCCCTGCAGTGGAGCATTCCTAGGTAATTGTCTAAAGTAAAAAGACATTTTAGTCATGACCTTTTTGAATCTATTTCTTTTACACATTTCTGTCTGATGCACTCATGCACTCACAGAAATGCGCATACTCTCATCTTCACATGCTGAGTGTTTTGGGGTGGAACTAAAATCTTTTAAAGCCACTTTGTAAGGTTGGTCCATTGGCTAATTCTATTCAGTGTGAAATGAAATTGCAAGCCTCGGTGAGGCATGTCCAAGTCTTGATTCAGAGGCCTGCAGCTTCTTTAAAGGCAGGATTTAAAAAGAGCAAAGGTTTGACACAAAGTGGCTTTGTTGATTGCATGAAATTAGGTCCTGCATATAGGCTTTTTACACAGCTCTGCTCTTTTTCTAGACCCTGTTCTCCTTCTTACTTATATAAAGCCTGCGAGCATTTCCATTACTCTTTTGACAGAAGCCTATGACAAAAGCGTTCCTGTGTGGTAATATGATTACATTAACATGGAGGAATGGAGCCAGTTGGTCCTAGAAAGCTCAAATCAAACAGGCTCTTGGAATGTCTGCTATTGCATTTAGCAAGACAAAGACAACTGGAGATCTTCCAGTGTTATTAGAGAGCTTTGTCATTCTTTTAACTTTGGTACCTGTTTATAATTTGTATCTATCCTCTTGTGTCTGTTTTGCATTTTCTCAAAGGGATTCTTGAGGCTCAAATACTGCCAAAATAGATCAAACTTAGCTACCAATGAACGTAGTAGCACTGTTATCTGCTGTCATGGCGTGGTTCACAAGCAATGTGTGCAGTGCACAGCATAGCAATAGAGACCAGAGTGCCTAGAGATGCACCGATCGACTGTCCAGGGACCAGAATTGGCGGATTTAGTGTTCTCAGTCCAGACCAGTTACTGAGTGACTGGCTGGTTGGCCTTACGCATGTCTGATTATGATCCTTTTCATACATGTACAACACGCACATAGTGGTGCAGGTAAGTAAATTGGTTTTAAGACATGTTTTAAAAGTGGTAAATCCCCTTAACCCTGCTGAACATGGATGTTTTAAAGAAGCTAACAAAATGAAAGTGGGTCTAGTTAAAGCTGACCAGAAATCAGAGTCAGCTGTAAGGGCCCATTTTATCCACTAGACATTGGTTGCATCATGTACTGACCGTGATGTCATCGCACACCTAAATGTATTTATACTTCCTGTATAGCCCATGTGCTGCAATGGCAAAACACACGGGGGTTACACAAGTACTCGACCAGCTGAAACGACACCAAAACATGGCTTGCACCAGTGGATGTGATGCCACTTTTGTCGTACAGTAAACAGCGAGTATAATGTTCCCGTACGCCAGCAGTTTCGATATGAGCAGTCAGAACATCAAAGCATTTACAAGCAAAATTATGGAGATGAGTAAAAAAGAGAAAAGAGTCAATGTCCTGTTACCTGGTGAAATTATAAACGTAATGGAAAATGATGTAAGCACATTTCTTTTGTTCATATAAATCTTTTGCTTTTGTTTGGTAACGTAAAATATGTTAGGTAAATGTCGATATATACAGTATGGCAGCATTTTTTTTTTAGATCCTGTAATTTAACTATTTACCACTTGAAGTAACTCTTAAAGCTCCTTTTTAAATGTATTCCAGGTCGTTTTATAGAACAAAATTGATGCGTGTGGATCAGAAGTTAGAGTCAGGGTGGTCTCCGCTTATGCAGCTACCCTTGAAATAACCCAGAAACCATTCTAATGTCAAACTTTGTCTTTATTGACATATACTGAGATTTGAAAACTGGTCATTAAGGATACAGGGGAGGTCGTCAAATGTGAAAAACTGTATGGGGGAAAGAGTTATTGCATTTTGGGGGAAATGATAACATTTAATAGGTTATTTCATTATGAAAATAACATTTTGCATTAAAGATTTTTTTTTTGTATATGTTACCAATTATAGTGGAATCAGAAAACATCAGCATTGGGAGGTCACCTTTAATGTCAGACTCACAAATCAAAAATCAGAATTAGCCAAGAAAATTATATCTTTAATGCGTTAAACTTGCTGCTGAAAGCCAATGGCCAAATGAGGGCTGGACGTATTGACAAAGTGGTTGTTGCACATGAAGGTTACCTTTCTCGCAGACGGTGCGACTCATGTCTTATTAATGTGTTTTTGATTTGGCAACTTATAAAAACTTAGTTGTGTGTTCTTTACCCTGGTGCTGTTACACCCCGGCACAGTTTAGGCATGTTTTTAGGCAATTAGTTCTTTTTTTGCTAGCAGAAAGAATTGACTTGTGTTGCATGAATAATTTGATTTGTATTGCATGAATTCAGAATTGAAATCATGCAATACAAAGTCGCTGGAGATTCGTTAATTGTTTTCCTTTTTGTGCGTGTGGGACTTAACTGTTCTGTTTTTCATTTGAGTGAGAAAAGCAAGTGTTTCATGCTCTTGAAACACTCTGTTGTTCCACCACTAAGTGCTATTGTTCTAGTTCAAGACAGCATTTAAACGTATGTATTAAATTTGTGTTTTGGTTAAAAATAGGCTGTCAAAACACCATCTGAAGTTGACAGGTCTGCACTGACACTCCTCTATATGGATATTATACAAAGCACTTTAAGACACTATACAGAGTATTATAGGAAGCCATTGAAGGCAAGCAGTGATGCAGGCTGCATAATTCAGTGCTATTCAGCTGTCATATTTTATTTTCAAGTCATACTTGAATTACTTGGGTAAACTGAGTGTAGACACACTTTGCATTGTTCTTCAGACTGGCATTGGTATGATGTGATTAAAGAAAGCGTTTAGTTTTTCTGTTCTTTTAAAGATTTTTCCATGTCTGTAGTTTGCTAGACAGGGTTGTATTTAGTTTGCCAGGTGATACATGAACCTACTTGAAGATATTATTAAGCAAGAGATCTTTCTGAAGATAACAATTGAGCCTTTAAAACCTTTTCATACTTCACAAAAACCCAGATGAGATCACTGAACCATGAAACCAACAGCGAGTGATTCAAAGCACAGACAAATTTGTTCAGATGAAGGCTTATTGAGGGAGGTTTCATCAGACAAATTAATAATACTGAGACAGATATGAAAAGCACTGTGTTATATATACAAGTATTTTAAACTAATGTTGCCTGTGGAGTCCAAAGAACTGCTGAGAACATAGCAGTTAGGCATAAAGACTTGTTTTTAGACAGTGTTGTTTATAATGAATGCTGTACCACACTGGAGGCCATAAATGGACAAGAACATCACGTAGTGATGGTCTGAGCTGGAATATTGGAAAGTGAGAAAATGTATCAGACTATATGTTCTCTAAAGAGCACCATTATCAGTATACATTGAATTAACAGCTGGAACCTGATGGTAGAGTCTGAGCTATGTCAAGTGTTTAGAAACTGCTGCTATGAAAGGGTACATTTTAACTTGAGGAGCCAGCAGATCTCCCAAGTATCACTCTCTTTTACACAACATTCAAATTCAGCTGCTGTGGTAAGAAAAGCTAATGGATGCTCTTTAGGTTTGTACAGAGTAAGAGGTGCTTCAGCTAAGAAATATGCCGGAGATACCTTATCTATGTAAAAATAAATGCATAAATAGATAAAATTGAGTGGTGCTTATGATCCTGATTAGTGATTTTTGTGCACACTAATTTAGTTTAGTCGAAGCTAGTCTATAACAAATTACAGCAGCCCATATATTTGTGATATCAGGAAAATAACCTTTTCTGCTTTAAACTTATATTTAATCTTTGCACACTAAGTGTTTTTAGACACCAAGTTGTGGAAAGGTTTCAAATTTATTTTACATACTTCTCAAAGCTTAAGATTCATACTGAAGTTTCCAGTTTTTCTCTTGTAATTGTCTGTCATGCACTCTGCATGATAAAAGGGCTGCAGCCTTACTCTAGCACATTCACGCTGATGCTCTAGCCTGTCTCTAACAGTTTCATATTCCTGCCTAAAACTCAGTCTGGTGATGCAATGGATACCACTAAGCACAGAGCAGAATTTATTTCACAAGCTGACATTACTTTAAACTATTAGACCATATTTGGTTTAGCTTTATGTGCTTATCAGTTTGAGGATTTGATAGATGTGCGTGTGTACTGTAAATGTTTTTGCGGACACTGACGTTAGAAAGGACAGAAAGGACAATACGGCTATTGTGGTGATTGATCTTTAAAGTTGAGTGGTTTCACATCTGATATCAGGTCGGACAAAACATCCCACTCTTAACACGCCGGCGTGTCACTCTGTGTGTGAAAGCAAGGGGAGAAGTGGGCATTATAACCTCGTTGTGACCCCAAGTTGTTCTCGTAATTAAAAGATAACCTTTAATGAGGCTTTGTCCTCAGAAGCGCTATCCGTGGAAATGTCACATTTAACCAGACGGGAACACATCCTGGGTTTGCACGCACATACATGCGCGCATTAATGTGAACACACACCCATAAGCACATACACATACAGTGGGGAATGTGTTAAAAGTGTCCTGTCATGCCATAAATGTCATCTGACTGTAACATTCAGGGACTGCCTCTGTGCTTTTTGCAGATGGATCGTGTGGGTGGGAAGGAAACGGGCTGGGAAAGATCAGCCTGTCACAATGTGTTGTCATCATGTATTGAGGAGAACAGTGAGCTGAACACATGAACAAATTAGTGTAATCTGCACATAGTTTTTTTATGAAGTCAAGTTGTCATAGCAGAATCTGTTCCATACAATTAAATATCTGATTATTGAACCTGATTTTCTTGACAAAACAATGTCAGAATCATTTCATTATCAGGGTCTCTGGCAGCTGTGCATTCTCTAGATTGGGTTTAAACCCAGCAGGGAGAAACTCTTTGCACAATCAGACCCACTGCTCTCTCTGTGTGCTCAGTTTCTTTTTGATCTCTCCTCTCTTTTCTGCACGCTTTCTTCTATTTGCCTCCTTCCTGCTTCCTATCTGGCTTTTCTTTGAACAAAAACAACTTTTTCTGACAGTCCATTTATGAGGAGATGGATTGATGTGTGTAAGTTGTATTTTCAAAGATATACCCCCACTAAAAAGGAAACCTAAACACACACTCATACTTAAACACACAGATACACACACGGAGTACCGTTTCACATACTGCTAGATATCCATCGGGGAGCTATTGTTTGTAATAAGGTTAAACCTTGCACTGGTTGTGGTCACTGAGGTAAGCTCCTGAGCTGACATAGTTTTTTATTAGGAGTAAATAGATTTGGCTGGAAACTACTCCCCACACATTCATTTGACAAAAGCAATAAAGTCAAGCTGGAACTCTTATGACACTTGGATAGTTCTGCGGGGCTTTTATGATGCTGCTTTATTTAAATATCCATGAATATATCAGAAATGTATAGATGACTCTCCACGTCAGATAACTACTCGGATAATTTTGGAAGAGGAAATAGGATTTCTTTGAATGAGATGCAACAAATACTTGTAGGTTGCGAGTATATGAGAGACATCCCATGCACGTACACACGCACACAAATGCAATGTACATTTTAGCATGTTGGCATTAGGGGGGGAAAAGTGACGTGTTTGGCTATTCATTGCTGCTGTAGCAGAGAGTGAGGATGTGTAAGTGTCATTTCACTGTAAATCGGTTTAGAAGTGAAACTGTCAGCTTGCATCAAACAGATATGTGACGACTTTTGAATGCTGAAGAGGTGCGTGTGTGTGTTTGTTTATGTTGGCTCTTCTGCACTGCAGCCTAATGCAGAGATGTACTCTTCTACTGTATTGGCTACATCCCACACCCTTGTGCATACACGCGCACGTACACACACGCTGGCTTGCATAGTGTCAAGATGTACCAGCAGACACAATCACAGACATTCCCCCTGCATCTTGTGCTCTCGTCACGCCTCCCTGACATTTTCTCATTGTCTGAATCTGAGATGAATACACACACAAACAAACACACACATACGCAGTCGCACAAATTATACCACCCGCACGAACACGTTCTTTAGGTTAGGGGACAATTTGTTCAGCATCTGTGAAATTAGACATGGGGTTACAATGTAGCCTTTTCAATACTGATCACTGTTAAGTCTCTGCGTTAGTGTGTCTCTCTCTCTGTGTGTGTGTGTGTGTGTGTGTGTGTGTGTGTGTGTGTGTGTGTGTATTTGTGCATTTTATTCAGAAGAGAGTTAAAAGAAACTCATTGTGTTAAGTTGTTTTGTGAATTTGTAGTGAGCCCCAGTGGTTTAACTTAATTCATGTAGCATAAGCAGAACATCTTCACCTTCTATATGTCACGGTCCGCTGTGACGGACCGAGTGGAGAATGCGTGTAATGGACCCAGGTGCGTACACAAGTGAGCAGACGGGAGTGAGTTTTAACAAAAGGCGAGCCTTTAATATGGCTGAAAACAAGGTGTGCAAATACAGCAGGGATGGCGTGGCTAAACAAAAACCTAAACTGGGAACAAACTATGGTGAGGCTATGGCTTGGAAGACAACAGACCAGGCATGGAAACACGGAGGGTGGGAACACAGACGACGCGACACAGACTGTATGAAACACAGAGACTAAATACACATGAGGGATGATCAGGGGAAGTGGATGCACACGGGGAACACAGGTGACACTGATAATCATAACAAGACACGGCAGGAGTGAACGTAACACTGATGGGAGATGGGCAAAGTAAAGCAGGAAGTACACAGAGGTTCAAACAGGAGGAGAGAGAGCACGGGGAGAACGCAGACATAACGGGCTGGGGAAAACATAGAATAAAACACAAAGAGAGACGAGGGCTCATAAATACACAGAGGGGCACACAGGGGGTAAGAGTCACGAAGGGAAAACACATAAGGAACAACGTAACAGATCAACCCAGGAAGCATGGCCTAAATAAAGAACAAAATACAAAAATACATGAAAACTAAGAATACTGGGCCCACATGGCCCAGGACCATGACACTATATATTTATGGACCTGCAACATGATGCTTTTTTTCTTCATGTGGCTGAAAAAACTGCTTTGTGTAGGAGTGACTAGGGCTGGGTATCGTCACTGATTTCTAGAATCGATTTGATTCCAATTCACAAGGTTTCGATTTGATTTGAATCGGGGAAATTTTGCCTCATATTATAATTCTGATCACTTATCAGTACATATCTATATTTTTTATATCTATAAAAAGAAAGCTGACACTTGTGAGACTTTATCAAAGGTAGCTCGTCTTCTGACACGTACTAAAAGATGTGAACACATTTCCCTGGTGCTTGCTTCTCTTCATTGGCTCCCTGTCCGCTTCAGAATTAACTTTAAAATTTTATTGTTAACTTACAAAGCCCTGAATGGACAGGCTCCCGGGTATTTGTCTGACCTCTTGCAGACTTATACCCCCTTTAGATCTCTTAGATCAAGTGATCTTTTGCTTTTAGCTGTACCAAGGTCGAGACTGGTTCATAGAGGCGATCGAGCATTTGCAGTTGTAGCGCCTAAGCTGTGGAATAATTTACCCCTATACATCAGACAGGCTCCCACTGTAAATCTTTTTAAATCTTATCTTAAAATGCATTTTTATTTACTGGCTTTTAATACAGCATGAGAGTTATTTGTTAATTCATATTTGGTGTTTGCTATCAATACTCTAAGTTATTTTATTAGGTATGTTGTATTCTTGTACAGTTATTTTATTATGTATACTGTTTTAGCTGTTTGGTGGTTTTAGAAATTTTGTGAGGTTTAACCTGAGATTCTGGCGTTTCGGGCAAAATAAATTTATATTTAAAAATCAATCAATTCAGGATTTTAATGAATCGATATCATGTTATCCAAGCCACAATTGATTTTAATCGATAAATCTATAATCAAAACCCACCCCTAGGAGTGACCGCCTTAGGCCTTCAAGGATCTGTAAGCCATTATGGACCTCCAACCTTTTATTTTCCATTAGTAAGCTATCACTTTGCAAGCCTTCTACTAATTACGTTTATTGTAACATTTACGCTTAGCTATGTTTGCAATGTCGTTTTGAAAAAGTAGTTTTCCACCTTGTTGTATGCAGATGCTGGGGGGCTTACTATATGACTAAAAAAAAAGCTTAAACCATGAATTTTATAGTAATATTGCCATAGAAAACAAAAGGGGGAGGAGGGGACAGATATCATATTAAGTGCATATAAAGCTTAGGATGATCGTATGTTTTGGTTGCCCCTCAGGCTCTGACATATTTTTCTGCTTCCATCAAGCATTAATATGCAGTCTGATGTTGACTATTACCCGTGTTGCCAACTGTTTCTGCTTGAGCTATGCTTGCTTGATCTCTGATGTGTTGCTGTTGTTTTTTTGTTTGTTTTTTGTCCTTGTTTAAGTGCAGCTAATTTTCCCGTCTTCATTATGGCAATGAGCAGCAATTACTGGGAGATATGTGACAGAACTTAACATTTTTTGTCAAATTTAAATCAAAGCAAACAAAATGTGATTTGTGTTTTTAAATCATCACCAGTCTTGATTATGTTTCTCTCTATCTTTAAGCTTCTGCAATTTCTATCTCCCATATTTTTTTCTATCCTCCAGCATGTTGTGGTTTTGGGAGTTTGGTTGTTTTTGTTTCCTGTGTACAGAATTGAGAGCAGAGGGTCATTTTAATGTTAGAGTATAAACTGAGTTAGTGAAAGGAAAAATAACTTTATGTGAACCCCTGTATTTGTGGGGTTACCAACAACCTCTGTGTAGCAAGTATTTTACTGCTGTGTTCCAGTTCAGATGCTGCCTGCTTCACAGGATACATCCCACTGGTGGGAGCAAAGGCCAAGGGGAAAATAATCCTCCAGTAGCTGCCCGTCAAACATTATGCCTGGTTTACATTTTATACAGTTTGTCTGAGGGCACTGTCACCTAACAGCATAAAGCTTCTGGGTTTGAATACACTGGTCATCTGGGGTCTTTTTGCATGTTCTGGAAGGCCTGGTCTCCTCTGGTTTCTCACTAGTTTTTCTCCAGGTTCCTCAATTTCCTCCCACAGTTGAGCTTGAATGGTAATTATACATTAGTTGTAGGCCTGAATGTGTGTTAATTGATGTCTTTCTCTGTCGTAGTTATGATTATCATGGAGCCTGCCCTGCATTCCACCCGTTCAACCCTATTTGGATAATGTTATTGTTGGGATACAACGATAACACGGTCGTGCAACACTTTCTGAAATTATGTTAATAAAAATCCCAACTGCTGCTCTGACAGAGTCAAATTTAGCTCGGTGTAATATAAAAATAATAGGAAATAATGATTAACCGCTAACGGAAAACAACATAATTTGACAGCACGCATGGAATGGGTCAGTGCTGTTTTCAATAGGAGTCTCATTTGAATTGTGTGTAATGCTGAGGGATGGAGTGAACAATGGCAGTGTCCTACTAACTCAAGCAGTAGAAGTTTGTGTCTAGAGAAACCTTTGAGCTAGAACAGTCTTTGTCAGCCTTTTCAGATGAATCAGGCATTAAAATGCAGACTTACCACACTGTATGACATTTTTCTTTGCTGGTGCTACATGGGCTGCTGTTGAAGGAAGCATTGGTGGTAGTAAAATCAGAGAACTGTATTAGAAGCCCCTGTCTCTCTCTCTCTCTCTCTTTCTGCGTGTGTGTGTGTGTGTGTGTGTGTGAGAGAGAGAGAGAGAAAGTGAGACTGGACACTAGTTAATCAGAGCTGTCTCTGTGCTTGCTCCTTGAATCCCCTGTTGGTGAAAACTGAGTTTGTCTGGGAGCTAAAAGAGACTGGTGAATTATTAAAGCTTGCTGAAGCTTCACTCACAGAGAACCAGCAGACTACCGAGACGCCACAACACACACACACACATATACACACTGAGAGGCCAGTTCAATGTAATACCCGCAGGGTACCGTACTCACAATCGCTACACATGAAGAATGTTGACTGTTCATGCTGAGCAAAGCTTGTGGATTTCACTGTTTGCAGCTGCAGACAGACTTTAGTAGCCTTTCAAACATCCAGCTATAGGCTACTCTTACTACAGCTCACTACAACAGGAAAAAAAAATCATCCCACCTGGCTTACAACATTTTCAGCTTGTAGGCTGAACTCCAAGTCAGACGAGCTTTATGAAGAGCCTCTGCCTTGCACTCTAACCTTTTAAAGATTCATTCTCATGGCATTTCTGTTTTATTAGATGACCAGCTGATGTAAAATAAAAGGCAAAAGTTCTGGGTTACAACCCAGCTTTTTATTAGTAGCCACACACAGCCGGCTGTTTTCGATTTGGTTGTGAATTCATGCAGTTCACAGAAGTGTAAAAAAAAGTGACTCCAGGGGCTTGGATATGAAATTCTTGTCAAGAAAGACAGAACAAATGGAATTCATGAAAATGACAACCACCAACCTCTGTCCATCATACTGACTACTTTCAAAAATATCTGCTTGACATGCTTTTTATGGCTGTCTACATACTGCGATTGTTCTTAGTGTGGTGTACAAAAATGTGGATTAAAGCTGATTTGTTTGTCATCCATAGCATGCAGATATGTTTTGAACCACTATTCTGCTATAACCTTGGCTTTTGGTTCACTATCAAACTGCATTCATAGAAAAACACGGCACTACCCTTGGGAGTGTAAAGACATATTTTGATTTTTGTTATTATTTTGAGCCTGTAAAATAAAAGAAACTGTGCAGTGTTGCAATCCTTTGTAGGAGGCATTGACATTTTTGTCTACAGCTGTCCTGGTAAGATGTATGTTGTATATTTATACATAGTAAGTCCCTGGAATCAAAGTGCTACTTCACTTTTCTCCCCCTAGGTTTCATTTTTTTTCTAGAGTAACATTCAACTGTACTGAGAAAAGACTTTGTTATTCTCTAAACATATGGGTGGAAAGAGCAGTTGCTACAACAATGTTGCAGCACATTTTTCCACTTGAGAAACAGTGAGTACAGAGAGAATAAAGCCACAGTTTATTGTGCCCAGTGGTTTAATTAAAACGCTAAAATGGAGCTCATAGTATGGGTCTTAAGCAGGAGCATGAAGTCGTTTGTGCCATCTAGATGAGCTGATGATCAGCTGATTCCTTTAAGTGCCATCTTCATAACCATCCACATAATAGAGTGCTCTTCCTAAACACTCTGCTCTATACATCTGCTGTGTGCCTGCCACATTGGCCACTAGTGTAGGGCAGGCTAAAAATGCCCATCTTTTTTAAATAGTTTACTTAATTTAAGCTGCATCAGCTGTTTATTATGACCAACGTGTTGTTCATGGATCCTTTTTACTTTTTTTTTTAGATAAATCTTTCTCCTCACCCCACAGCTGGTTGGAAAAAAAATACTTGTCACTCCCTGATCTTCTAGATATTATGTTTATTGAAAGGGAGTTCTTCCTTCCCACTGTTGCCAGGTGCTTAATCATAAGGGATTGTTAATATTAGTTATTAACAATAGCTGTGCTTTTATAGCCTATTAGATAATATCAGTTAGGGTCTTTCCATAGTGGGAAAAGGTAATTACCAAAATGTTTACCAAATTACCTCTAAAATAGTTTAAACTCGCTGTACTGTCCCGTGAAGAAAGATTCCACCAATCTGCAATTTCCAGATGGTTGAAACAAATGTGTTCAATTATTTGCTAATGCTGTTTGATCAAGGTCTTGTATATAGTAATTGTAAAAGTCTTTGAAGGTGCAAGGGGTTACACAGTAAATGCCCACATTTACTATTTGCTATCATTTTCTAGTCTTGGGAGATTGCAGCTAATCTATTCTTGCAAGCCAGTGGCAAGTTGCAGCATTATCTGCTATGTGAGGCAGCCTCCATTGAGTGCTGCTAGTCAAGCTGGCATTCATTATCAAGCAGGTAATAACACAGAGCAGTGGGCCTAACTCAACCGGCAGTGGACTCATTAATATAAACAGGACCCTAAACCCAAACTCAATTTACTTGAAAGCCTCTTTGCAGACGGGGGTTCAGTGAAGAGCCTTTGCCGGAGTGTGTGCGAGCGCGTGCGTCCGCATGTGTGTCTAAGAAAGGTATTAGTCATTCCTCTCCTACAGCCTGACACACCAGTGCACAAACAGTGCTGCGTGTGTGTGCGTGTGTGTGTGTGTGCATTACAAAGCTCCAATTAGATAGCTGATCAGTGGTGTATATTTAAGTAGTCACTCATCTCTTTTCGCTCCCTACCCCCACCCTCCCACCCCCCCATATCTGTGCCATTAATGAGTCCAATTAGCACATGCAAATATTTACTTCTAACCAGCATTTGTGATTTATCACACTGTTCACTTTTTAAAACAAACAGTCTGAGTCATTTGTGTGTATGTCCATGCACATACATATGTGTGTGCAGGTTTTCTTGCTTTATTCATGAGGGCACATCAACTCATTAGGCCCTCCTGTAGTGTAAGATCATCAGCAAAGCACAGAGAGGAATCAAAAGACAGTGAACATCACAATATAAATCTTTGCTGGAATTTTTTTTTTACATTTTTTTTTGTTTTTAAGCTATGCAGACACACATACACCCCCATGTATCAGTCATTGATTTAAGATAAGATAAGATAAGATAGAACTTTATTAATCCCTCGGGTGGGTTCCTCTGGGAAATTCGATTTCCAAAAAAAGCACAGCAACGACCGAAGTTACAGTTACAGAATTGTTATATAGAGGATGCCCAGCATTGTTCATAATGTCCATCAGTTTCTTTAGTGTCCTTTTCTCTGCCACTGTCACCAGAGTGTCCAGCTTCATGCCGACCACAGAGCTAGCCCTCCTGATCAGTTTCTCCAGCCTGGATGAGTCCTTCTTTGCTGTGCTGCTCCCCCAGCACACCACAGCATAGAAAAGTACTCCAGCAACCACCGACTGGTAAAACATCCTCAGGAGCTTCCTGCAGATGTTAAAAGACCTCAGCCTCCTGAGGAAGTACAGTCGGCTTTGGGCTTTTTTATACAGGTGCTCTGTGTTGCATGACCAGTCCAGTTTATTGTCCACCCACAGCCCGAGGTACTTGTAGTTGTTGACCACCTCCACCTCCTCCCCCTCTATCTGAACCGGCAGTGGACCTTCTCTGGACCTCCCGAAGTCCACAACCAGTTCCTTAGTCTTTGAGGTGTTGCGACTGTAATGGGTACCACTCCAGTACCATCAGATTAATGACACCCAGACATCGCAGAAGGCACTGGGAAAAAGAGTGGAGGAGGGGGAGGAAGGAGGAGATTAAATAGAGGGAAACAGAGATGCTCTTTTGGGGAGTTATTGCTGAGAGGTACTTAAATCTGCTGCACATAGCATTTTAAAATATCAATATATCATTGGGCAATGTGTTATGATGCCTGGGTAGAATTGACATAAATAAATGGATGCTATTGTAGCTTTGTAGCCTTTTTTTCAACCTCCTTTGTGCTGTGATTCTCTTCAGAACATTCCCTGCAAAATATGACTAATTTACCTCAGATTTTACACGGTGTGGACACGCATTAATGAAACATGCAGATTTTTTCCCTATTGTTCAGCACCAAAATGGAATATGATGCACCACACTCTAAACCATTACAGTTTCATATTCCTGACTAATCAGAACAGTGATACATTAATCTACAACAGTTAGTAGACGAAGAAAATGTTAAGATATCAGATCCATTTATACAAGAGCATGACGCAAAAAGACAATACTCACTAAAGCCATTAAAAGACATTATTATTATCTATATTTTTGCAATATAAAAATCCTAAGGTAAATTTCAGGGGAAGATGCAAATGTTGAGCAGCACGCTTTGCCATGTTGGCAGTTCGTGGAATGAATATGTGGGAGTTCAATGGAGCCCAAATCAAGGACTAATATATTCAAGAGTGTGTACCAATTACTTTTTATGATTATCTCTGGTCTGTAGGTGGGTGTGACGAATAGGAATTGGTTTATGTACTGCCATTTATGTGTTCATGTTCACGTGCTGTGTGTGTGTATATATATATATATATATATGCATTTGCTGCAGCAGCTCATCATCTGCTATGTTTGTTCATTTAGGAGGTGGTCTGACCAGCTAATGGAAAATTGAGGTACATGGGTCCAAATGTTTGTGTTTGTACATATCTGTTTCTGTGTGTGTATTAGACCAGCTGCAGGGAAACTACTGCTAATTCTTACACTGTGCTGCTCCTATCATGTGTGTGAGTAGGTCCTCTGTAAACTGTAATATATAAATTAATAATGTGGAGCAATAAAAGTGTAAAAAGCAGGAAATTATTGAATAGTTTGTATAGTAAAAGGCATATAATAGTGTCAGGCTGGTAAGCAGTGACAGTTATACACAGATGGTTTGGAAGAGCTGTTGGAAATCCTCATACTGACCAGAATTCATGATTTAGAACCAGGTAGAAAATAACTGCTGGAGGGTAAAGAACCAAAATGACTTTGCCTTTTGGCTAATTTCAGATGCGTAGTAATTTTGACTACTATTTCCAGCCACATACAGCAAAAACACCCTAATATGTAAGAAACAGTTTGTTACCTTCCTGCAAACCAAATAGTTGTTGGGTAATGTCTTATTACTAGCTGCAATACAAGGGAGTGATATGTGTAGTGCTGTGTTCGATGAGGCAAAGATATCGATTGTGTTGGTACTCTAGACTGAGCCATTAATGAAGCTGTAATGTTGTAAACCTGTGCCTATATGCAGAAGCAGTAGGTGAAAAGGGGTTTTAAATATTATATTACAACAGATTCAAAAAGCTTATAAATCATTTAAGTCAAAATTGATTAGTGTTTTCTTCTTTCCTGGTTACCATTAACATTATGTCCCTTTTCCCTATTTGGTTGGATAGGCTGTGTATTATTCTTAACCTGAAATAACTGCTGCATTTAGTAAAAAATGGTAAGTAACATTTAGTTATCCTTTAAAAATCACAACACACATTTTAAAATGTATTACCTATTAGAGGCTGGGTTCATCCCTGGCATCATAACAGGACTCACAAATCGCCGTTTCTCAGATAATCATGTTCTCTTAAGAAAAGAATTTGCATGATTTTGCAAATTTGCAGAAGTATAATCTTATAGTGAAACTCAGCTGAAATTTTATTTCAAGGATATCTTCCACAAATGCAGTTTTCTGTATAACAACATTTTCTTGAAATCTGACGTTCTTTAAGTGTATGCTGTGTGATCCTCCTTCATATGCTGGAAAGGATCACACAGCGTTTAGTCTCTACCTCCATCAACAGAGATGACTGGCAACATTTAACCTTTGATCTCCAAAGTGGTTCTTGCTGACTCCTCAAACCAGAGGACGATGAGAACACGATTTCTAATTATTATATCTCAGCTTCAGCATTCCAGTACTGCATGTTACCCTCTTTTTCTCACCCATCTGTCCCCTCACCTTGCTTCTTCACCCCCCCTTCACTGCCTTTTTTCTCTGTCGCTCAGCAACCATCCGTAATTAATGAGCTTTTACTGTTCGATCTGATCTACCTCAGGATTGGACACGTCTGATAAGCCGAATGGAATATACACACAGTCCTGCCCCTCTCTACTCAGCACTGCCTGGAAATATAATTACTTGAGAATGAATACACACACATATGCGCACACATTTTACACACACAGAATGAGTAAGCCCAGGTTAATACCAATCTTTTTCCTCTTCTCTGCACTAATTAGAAATGTACTGACGAGTCATTTGTTTGGAAGTTGAATGCACTGTGAGCTTGTTGTCGTTATTCAGAGACTCAGAAACTTAAATAATTAAATCTATTTAATGTTACGCTTTAGTGAGCGTATGTGTGTATGTTAATGACATGCTCTAATGCTCTTAATGAGCATGTGACAGTGCCAGGGAGATGGAACAGCATTCCACATCTAAATACCACTCAGCTAGTCATTACCTAAACGTAATCTATCTCCTCTATGTCAAATGCCAGTTAACACGCTTGCTTATCAATCTGCCCCTATGGCAACACTCGACAGCTGTCAATTGACTGCTCAAGTGGTTCCTCATAACAGTTTGGTCTCCATCGAAGAACGATGCAGGTGCATACATGTTTGTTTTCTCATAGTTTTGACACATGTAAGGGCAGAAGCACATCCTATATAAGCACTCATTCAGTTTGGAGTGAGGCAGCACAGTCAGGTTTATTGCTGTGACCATAGCAACAGCTGTGAGTAGAGATGGAGATGGAGATGACATTTTTTTGTGGTGATGTACTGAATGTCCTTGTTCAGATGAGAGAGGAGAGTGCGGGTTGAAAGCACAGTCAGACTGATGGAGAGACAGAGAAAGGGTAGAGAGGGCTGGAAGAAATTTTTAGAGAAGACTGAGTGAAGGCTTTATTTCATATCCTTTTAGCTGTTTGTTCTACAAGCCGGCAGAGCTCAGGGATGGACTCTTTATGAGTTTTTTATTTTCTCTCTGCTCCCATGAAAAGTGGCTTTCCCTGCTTATAGTGTTTCCTATGGAGACTCAATCGGATGTGAGCCCAACAACAGATGAGAGGTGCTGTTCACTTGCTCGGAAAGCTTTTAAAAAGTAATTATGTTTAAAAAAAAAACCCAAACAAAATACTAATAAAAATATGTTTTGCATTTTATTTAATTATCATATTCAGACTAAAAAGCTGCTTTCATACATTCGCTGCAGTGCTTACCAAATGGGGAATCTCCAGGGCTAAAAAATTAAGCTAATGCTTAAGTGGCAAAAACTGCCGTTCCTCTAGGTGCCAACTGAGGCTGACTCCAAATCTCTATAAACACCCAAATTAAAATGCCCAACTGTACAGCATTAAAAAAAGGTCATTTACAGCCTCATTTGGCCTCTAGGGGGATAGCCATATTGATAGGTGTGCCAATTCAGATACCTAAAGCTGATCAGCTTCTCCCAGATTTCGCCTCCACTATTAACTTATTAAACTGGACCTCTTTGCTGTGTTTATGCTGTTGGTGCCTTTTGGAGCATTTTTATCTGGAATTATCTGGTACACAATATGGCTTAGTGTGAGCGCTACACCGTCCAAGAAGTGCAGCAGTTTTAGTGAGTGAAATATCTAAATCTAGTAATTTATAAGTCTGTCACTCAACACTAATGAGGTCATATTTCTGTTTTTGCATTGCACCTGTATAGTTGATTAAGGCAGCTTGCCTACCAAGTTAGCGTTATTTAGCACTCCATGATGCCAAAAAGTAAAAAGGATTCCAAAACACTAAGGTTGAAGCTTGAAGTTCAAAACCAGTGGCTGACATCTTGATGTCTGTGTCCATCTTTCATTCTGTCTATAGTACCTACGCCACAGAGATGCCTGTGACAGATCAAATGTTCAGTGCAGTGTTATGCTAGATTGCGAAGAATATTGCAACTGATAGTCCGAGTGTTGCATTTACATTAAGAGAGTGGGTGCCGTGTGTCCTGCACAATCTACCCAGGCAGCTACCTTGTTTAAACTGCACATAGTATTCCCAGTGGTGCGAATTTGTCTAAAGCGGACCGACTGTGTGCAACATGTGAGAGCTGTGGAAAATATTCTGACCTAATTCTCCCCAAATCGTCCAAAAATTACGTGTGTGCAACTTGGCTGGGACATGTTAGGAAATGAACAAATGTATAGACGAGCCAGTATTTGTAGCATGGCATGCTTACTTTTTCTGTGATGTCTAGATGTCCGTTTTAAAGAACTGCTGTTTTTAGGCATAAATATTAGCGTTCACTGTGTTGGCTAAAGCGACTATCAATTCGTTTCCAAAATAAATGCTATTTCAGTCAGTAAGAAACAATCATTTAGTTTACTTAAGACTGAAGTCATATACCACAATGTTACCACTTGAGGTTTAAATTAAATTGTAGTCACTGTGTGTCCTCAAAGCCTCAAATAGTGTTTCCTGCCTTGAAATGGTGTTAAATGTATGATGTCATAATTGACATTATGACTCTAAAAACAAAAGATATTGCAGTATTATTTTGTACTGCACTGCTTAGTGCCTGTCATAACAACAGACAGAATTTTGGTAAATTATTGATTTTCCAACACCTGTCCAAAGTGAGCCTTTCTGATACAGTGACTGCAGTCTCTTTTTCCTGGATTGCTCTTTTTTTCCCCAATGGGCAATGCTCCACTTGACTTCCCCTCCCACTCTTTATGTGTTCATCTCTTTCCACTCCACTATGTGGGTCTCAGTGTGTGTAGTCTGTCTGTGGCTAATCTGTGTGTTAAGGAGGGCTGAATAAGCTTGTCTTTGTCAGGGCATTAGGTTTGGAGAGGATGAATACTTTAAATGATAAATAGTGGGGGTGAAGGTGGTGGTGTGTGGATTTAGATTAATCTGGGGCCACTGTGTCCCTCTTTTATTGCTGTCTTCTTGACTGTATATGATTTTTTGTGATCTGTATGTTGCTTATTTGTGTTAAAAGGTAAGCAAAAAAAAAAGAGTATCTGAGCTGAACAGAACTGTTTTGGGTTATTTTTTTCATCTCTGTATCTCTGTCTTTGTATAAAAAATATTTGGTAGAAATCAGCTAAGGGTATGGACAAATAGCTGTGATCATACAGTTCTACAAGTATGCCCATAAAAAATGAAAATCTTGTCTCATTTAGATCTGGCTGATCTCTTCTTCCAGGTAGTCTGCTTGGGCAGTACTTTTTTAGCAGCATCTTCTTGACACAACTGTAATGCTGTTAAGACTGTTGCTGATATTGGTGTCAGATCAAACAGAAGATTTTAGTGAAACATCATTCAGAAGCATGCTCATCAATTTTTGACATGCACTGGGTTATGTACCGTGAATTGATGCCCAAAGGGTTTACTGTATTGTTATGAGACATTTGACGGAGCATTTTTAACTCAAAGAGTGGCATTACATGCTTCCATTGGCCGCACCAATTGAATCTTCACTCACCAACTGACCTTCTTGCCAAATTTGGCTCCACTCAACTTTCTACTTTTCCCCAAAGTGAAGTCGATTGGTTGCTGTTTCGACACACTGAAGAAGATCCAGCGCACATTACAAATGCACAAGTGCAAGTTGTAAGAAGAGATTTTCAGAACATGTTTACAAAATAGCAGTTGGAAGGAAACTAACTTGAAGGGGTTACTGGCCAAGTTTAAATGAAATGTCTTTTTATTTCTTTAAAGGCAGACAGAGAACTTCACAATCAATAGACAGCCCACAGTCTGCAGGTTTTTATTCCAACTAAAATTTCACTCACTGACAAGTAATCATTATAGTAGAGAAAAAGAGAACAAAGTAAGAGCGTAAAATCACTTGAAGAGGTGACTAAAACTCCCAAACTTGAACTTAATCTTTATTTTACCTTTAGCAAAAGAGTGAAAATGGTCTTATGGACATGTTCGCATGAGATGATTGCTTGGTAGGTGCATGTTGCTGTTTCAAAAAGAAACAAAATGTATAGTTAAACACATTTGACTGAAGGATTGTAGCAACAGTGAAAGGGAGGGTTTACAAAATGGTCAAGGTGATAAGATTTTTATTGGGGATGAGGAGGAGAAATTAATATATCAGAGGGACAACTCAGGTTGAGTAGTTCAGAGACAAAGTTAGCCAGACATGCGGAAAAGAGGTAAACAATTCAAGGAGAAAATTCATGGATCTAGTAAAGGTGGACACGGAGAGGATTGGTGTGACAGAAGAGGATGCTGGGGATAGGGTACGATGAAGGCAGATCATCGACTGTGATAACTCCTAAAGGGAGGAGCCGAAAGAAGAAAAGAGAGAAACAGGTTTTTGACTTTCTTCTTGGTGCTTTTAAGGTGTCCTTTTCATCCTGTGTTCACTAACACAATCTTGCCTTGAAGATATATTAGTGAGAAGATAAGATTTTACCTACATCTCAGCTGCAGGATTTTCTTGTCTGATTGAAGGGTAATGCCTGAGCTGGGGATGAGAGTGATGTATACTTTAGTTAAATGAAGAAGAAAGTGAGGAAGAGAGGATTCTGCTATTAGGTGGAATGTGGTAACTGTGCAAGAGGAAAGGAGGGGGGCAGCGGCAGAGCAAGAGTGAGCCAGGCGGGAGGGGAGGGTGGGGGGCTAGGTTGCTGACTCGGAGCTCTGCTGCGGTGAGCTTTGAGCTAGCGACTCTCTGAGCTTTCTGGCTGCTCATGTGTCTGTACACTGCTGTGGTGCAGACCGTATCGTAGTCACGCTAGCCTCCCTCCAGCACTTTCACAGCTCAGTCAGTCAGCAGCTCCTGTGTATTTCAGCGGCAGCTAGGCTTTACAATCTTTAAGTGTCTCTGTCTCTAGCTGAGGATTTCCTGTCTGTGGAAGGATTTTCTTCTCTCTCTTTCTGACCAAAGCAGAGAGAGGAGGAGAAGGACAGATAGTAAGAGGAGAGGAAAACAGGAGAAGGAAGAGCGACAGTGGGCCGGGAGTGACCTTCGTGGTGTGGTGGCAAAGCAGAGGAGGAGGAACGGGACTAAGCGGAGGATCCATCAGGTGTGTGTCAGCACTTAAAGGGATGAGTAAGAGAGAGTCTGCTCTGTGTTTGAATTTGTATTCGGAGGCTGTGAGTGACTAAGTAGAGAGGATACCTTATATGAGTTAAATAGACTTTATTTCTTTGCAGCAGCATGTTATTTTCATACTGAAATTCAGTGCAAGTGTTCAAGTTAACTAAGAAGTACAAAGCTCAGGAGAGGAGTTGTAAGAGTAGTAGATAAGCATTAAGAGGGAGATATTCTTCTGTGACATGTTGTAGATGAATACATCCTTACAGAAGTCAGATATAGAGATGCTGATATGAGGAGAGCAGAGGAAATATAAATGGAGAATACTGGAGATGGATGGAACAGGAGAGAGAGAGAGATGTATGTTGTGCCAGCCATTGCTCAGCGAGGATGACAGACGTGTTTGTGTGTGTGTTTTTTCTCACTGGCTTGGACTTGGCTGGCAAGAAAAACGTCTGTATCAGAATATCCATCACTTTGGGCTGGGCGCTGCCTCAAGGTTGCAGGCTAGAGAAGTATGCTCTCACAGATATTTGGGAGCATCTGTGCGTCTTTTAATTAATGTAATTTAGTACTTCTGTACAGTAATATCATAGTATTAGTTATTTTTTGGGGTACTGATATGTAGGAGTGTTCATTATGAAAAGATTAAATGTATTAGAGTATTGTCTCACTACAGGACTTGTTGCCAGATAAAAAGGTACAAAGCTGAAAATATTTTGAGCCGATATCAGATTAGTCGAGCGGAGTGACTGTACCTCAGTCATAAGGTGCAATGCTGCATGATGGATAGCCAAGTGGTGGTGCTTTTTCTCTTTCTGGCTACACCTTCCTTTTATTCATTTTGTCATGTTTGCTCAGCGGCACCTGAGCAGTACAGGATCAGTGCTGCAGAGCCCATGTTGAGAAAACCTCTTCTCCAAGCTCATTTTTAAAAAGTTAAATCACTCATTTTGGACGTTTTTAGCACTAAATTTCTACATTGTACACTCAGCTAGGTGGGGATATCCAAGACAGAATATGCAAGTCATTCGATTGGCTTAGAGCCAGTCGAGTGTATCAGTAATTTCTTTTGTGTCTCTTTTGTGTGTGCATTTGTTTGTTCAACAGCCAAAGCCTGAACTTGAGGCCTAAGGGGACATGTACTGTGGGTGCATGAGGGAGAATGAAAGGCTTGGTCTGCATGCCTTGAGGATGGTCTCATTCAGTATCTGTTATTTCGTTTCCTTTTTCCTTTTTGACAACCCATCATGTCTTTCTTAGGTAACATCTTGACTTTGACCTATTGAGAACTGGCTCAGACGGATCCGTGACTCAGCAGCCGGCACACACTTATCTACTTCCACATATACGTACGCTCGCCTGGGCTTTTGCTAGTCTTGAGGTTATTAAAATTCTGGCTTGCTCCTCTATTTCTATAGCTCAAAATTGGCACAGTGAAAATTGGCGCTGATGTAGAGTGGATATGAGTGGTAATATTACTTTGTGTGAAAAAAAAACAGAGGTCTATTGTGTTGTACTGGCAGCTGTAATATCACATTGTTTGTTGTGCTACATTTTCTGTGTACAAGTGTGTCTGAATGTGCGTACAGGTGCTGTGCAGCTCTCATAACTTTGTACCCTTCGTACAGCAGAACATCATTTGTTAAACCAAGAGAGGAAAAATGTAATTACATTCTCCTTACACTGTCTGCCAACAAAGAGACAGGCTTTTTATATCTTGGATTTTACAAATCTCTTTCAATCATCAAATGGGCCAAATGTACCTAAAACGGTATGCTTTTACTGTATTCATTTGGCATGCAGCATGGCTGTGGGAATGAGAAAGTTATGCGTACACAAATGTGTGTATGTTTGCAGAAGTGTGTTATCCATGTGAAGGCAAAGCTTTTCCTTGATAGGTCCTGACAGAGAATTCCATTTACCACGTAGGCGTTTGCTATATAGACTCTATGGATGAAGTTTGCTTTAAAGAACTGTAAATACATGTGAAGGCGCATAAATAAGCAATATAAATGCACATTTTTTTATGGTATTTATGTGTATATATAGGTGACGGCTCTATGAATGCACATATTTATCAAATGTACTGTGTCCTTTTGTGTCCTTTATGTGTTAAGAACCTTGGTTGTGGTAAATGAGGGAAGGGTGAGATGAAAAAAAGAAAGCTTCTCTTCTTCCATCCCTCTCTCTGGTGCTGCTTTGTGCTATCATGGCTGTAATGAAGGCTCATTTATCTCCATCTCAGCACAGTCTCATCATTCACATAAGGCCTGCAGTAGCCCTGGATTGAGGATGAGTGTGTATTGCTTAAGGGATGGTCCTTTATGCATGTGTTGTCTGAGGATGGATGCTGGACGGGATGCAGAAACTGACCTGTTGATGTACCTGTTGAGTGGAATGAGTGAAATAGGTCAGATTTGATACGAAAGGGCAAACGTTTTCTGTGTTTGGTCAGCATTGTGAGGGCAAACGCTCAGCGTAGAATTGGATCAATGGACAAGGATTACATCCAGAGGTCAGGTTAAGTAAGCGTCCATTTGAGCTGTAGAGCCACCTCCTCATCCTGGAGCTGAGAGGCAACGAATGGAATAGGCAGATTGGGAGACAGACATACAGAGAAACAGTGGGACGTGTGTAGAGAGATAAAGGCTGAGTAATGTCATCATAGGCCCCATGTCCTCCAGGTCTGATTAAGAGCCTCTCTGAGCATTCCCAGACACTGTGCTGTGATAGGCCAAGGTCACTGCGAATCACTGCACAGTGCTGCAGATTGATGCTTAACTCCGTCAGGAAATGGCACAATCTAATTTGGCCAATGGGCTTCCTCCCTACTTCAGATGAAGAGGACGATTCTCCTCACCCTGGGGCCCTTTGAGGAAGTTTGCGTGTGAATGTCTGCTGGCTTGCAGCCTGTGTGGTTGAGTGATTGTACGTGTGTCTGGGTGCATTCATTCATTCTCTGCGCATTCTATTACTTCTCACCATGTGCAGATCTATATGGATGCATTTCGGTTTAAAACTACTCCTGTCTATGTGTGTTTATGCCTCTCATACAGTATGTGTGCAACACCACACCTGTCAGCATGTGGTTAAGAAAGGCAAGCAAGTGATTGGCAGGCTATGATATTAGTTTGGGAATAATAAGACTGTGATAACTCAGCAGCGTTTCCCTCCAGAGAGTGACTCCCAGGTAATCACATTGACTCAACACAATCACTGTCTTGCATGGCAGTGCCCAGGACAGGACAAAGCTCTTTTTCATTTCCTCTTATGAATGTCATGGGTCCTGGTGTGCGTGAAGTGTGTTGGTGTGTGTATGGGAGTGATGCAGTTTAATAGCTTATGGTTATGAGTTTAGATTTCTTTTGGATGTATTTTGAAAACTGTAATGTTCCAAGGTAGGTGGCAAAGAGTTTACAGATATTGAAGTTGCATTTAAAAAAGCCTTAAAATAATGCTATACAGTGGTCCCTCGTTTATAGCGGGAGTCACGTTTTAAAAATAACCCCCGATAGGTGAAATCCGTGAAGTAGCCAGCTTTATTTTTTACAATTATTATAGATGTTTTAAGGCTGTAAAACCCCTCACTACACACTTTATACACTTTTCTCAGACAGGCATGAACATTTTCACACTTTTCTCTCTTGTTTAAACACCCTCAAAGTTCAAACCTTGGTAGAAAAATAAGTCCAGTATTATACAATGAAACAAAGATCAAACCCTGTTTTCAGGTCCAGAACATGGGAATAGAGCAGCTGAGAGAGTATTCAACATTAATGAATCAATGATATGGAAGTAGAGGAAGCAAAAAGAATGAGTTGAGTAAAGTATGACTTATCTGACTGTTTTGTTTCGCTTAATGCGCCTTATAATCCCAAAAATACAGTAACTTCTGCCTTTCTTTAGCATGTCCAGATGTCCAACTTTTTGAGAGATGGTTAGCATCTTCCTCTGCCCTTTTGGTGCTATCGCAGGTGCCTTTGATGCTGCAAAACGTTTCGTCGAAATTGTTGTGTTCGTTGGGGACAAAACATATAAACATGCAGTACAGCACTTCAGAAGCAGAATTTTGGCAATTGAAGATTTATGTAAATTTGACAAGCAGAACACATTCTGTACTGTACAGGAGACACAGCATGGAGGAGATTGATTGACAGTGGTCTACAGCCAATCATGACGCAGAACACAATGTGCTGTTAAAAGTATTTAGGGACAGGCTTAGGGCGTCGGGGGGTTCCCCGGAGGCATCTTCCTTGGGGGGCTCAACCCGGGGTAGCGGTCATGTCCGGTTGGGGGCTCTGTTGGCTCTCAGGTGACTGTTTCCTCGCGGCTGCGTGCAGCGGGGCTAGGGGAGGGTCTGTGCTGACGGACGTGGGTTACTGACCTGGTAGCCTGGCTGGCCCTGGGTGGGTCCGGGATGGGCGTGAGGTTCTGGGGGCGCTCCGTCTCTGGGCTGGGGCCCGGGCCGGGCCTCGGGGGCTTGGATCCTGGTTGGTGTGTTGCCGGGGTTGTGGGCGGGTGGGTGCATGGGGGCCCGGCCCTGGAGCGGGGTGCCGCCGGTGCGTCGAACCACCTGGGGGGCTCTTCAACTGGTGGGGGAGATGGTCACATCTTGCAGGAGCTTTCCTCTCTTCAGGAACTCTCTCTGCAGGAGGGGGAGATACAGGAGAGGTGGAGGAAGATCTCAGCCTGGGCGTTTACTGTCTTATGTAGTCTGGAAGATGAGTGGATGGTGGGGTGGGTGCAGTTTTCTCTGTGGTGGGGTTGGGTGGACTGTCCCGGGCTCTGTGGGGCCGGGAGGCGCTGCTGCACTGGGCCCCGGTCTGGATGGGCCTGGGCCCCCTTTCCCTGGCGGGTCGTGGAGTGTGGGAGTGCCTACTGGGGTCAGCGGGGGAGCTGGCCCCAGGGAGGGGTTACCTGCCCCTCCCTTCCTTCCCTCCCCATCTCCAGCTGCCTCTCTCTTCCCGCTCCACCACAACCACCCACACATGCAGGGCCTTGGAGTAGGGGTATGTCACCAGGGTGCAGAGGAGGCTATTCCCCCCCTCTGTCCCCTTCTGGCTGCCTCTGCCTCAATTTTATCCCACAACTTAGACATTCACATTATTCACACTCTCATTATACATACATATAGGATCTTGGGGGTGGGCACAATCACGGAGTCCAAATTACCATCAGGGTGTACACCTCACCCCTGGCGTCGTTGCCCACCTCTCAATTTTAAATACACTTAGACATTGAGGGCTATCAGGAGGGACTATGCGCTTACCTGCTGCTCCTTGGCAGGTAGCTCCATGCCCTCCTGGGTTTTAATTGCACCTCAGAACACACATGCATCAACACTACAATGAGCGGGTGGAGGGAGGTTTGGAGTCTTCTCCCACCCCCATTCTCTGCGGCCTGCTGGAGCGGGAGGGCTAGGTGGAGTTGGCCGTCCGACTGCGGTCTGGAGTGTGGGGCCTCCCTGCTGCTACGGAGTCGGGGTGGTCTGCCTCTCCCCACCGCAGGGAAAAGGGTAACACCACCTGGGTCTGGGTGCAGTTCCCCCCTCCAGGAGCAAGGGTACCTAGACCCGGTTTGTAGAGTACGCTTGGGGAGTGTGATCGTGTGTACAGCGTCTCTTTATGTCTGTCTCCACGTTGGTTGAGTGTGGGGTGAGTGCATATGAGAGCATGAGGGGGGGAATGGATGTTTGTGTCTGTGTGTGCCTGTATGTCTGTGTCTATATGTCAGGTTGGGTATCAGATGCCACCTCTCTGGGGACACCTCAGGCCCTCCAAGGTTTGGAGGCCTATCTCCACCTACCACCACTTCCCCTGCCGGTGGCGGACTCCCTCAGGTGTCGGTGCGTTGGTGGTTCTTTGTGTCTGGGGGTGGGCGTCCAGGTACACACCGGCTCACTCCTTGGCGGCCGCTTATCGGGGCCTGGAGCCTGGGGCTCGCTCGGGCCCCTTCGGGGGTGGGGTGCCCCCGGCCTCTCGGCCTGGGGCTCGGTCACTCAGGCACAGCTGGCGGCCGGCGGAGCTCACGGGCGCGTCACTGCAACTCCCCCTGGCTTCTGCTCCGCGGCTGCTGAGTGAACCCTCATCTGGGACTCTCCTCAGCTCTTACTGGAACAGTGGCGCGGCTGCCCCTCTGTTGGTCTTCCATGGTTTCTTGTGTTCTGGGGGCCTCTGGATGTCTGGAGTTTTGATCTCCTCCATACCTGCTTCACACCCTGGAGGACGGGGCTGTGGCCCCCCCACACTCCCTAGCAGATCGTTACATGGAGAAACCTTTGGAATACAAGCGCGCTGATCCACACAGGTATGCACACGGGTGTTCACTGCTCGTAGACCCAAATTACACCTTTCTTGGCTGCTACTTCGAAGCACATCTGTCCTGCGTGCTGCACAACAACATTGAATATTTAGTATTTACTGCTGTTTACACTTAGCTAGATTAATGCGATGGTGTTGTGTTTAGTATGTTGCTTTGTTTTTTGTTTTTTTTGTCTTTTTTTGCTTGTTTTCTATTCTTCTCTCAACAGGTGATCCAGGAGATTTTTATTTTTTTTCTCCCCCCCTTTCTCACTGTCCCTCTCCCCTTCTGTTTTTCCTTTCCTTCCTCTTTCTTTCTCCCTTTCCTATCTCTCACTCATGTCTGTCCCGTCTGTAACATCTGAAAATAAAATATAATAAATAATAAAAACAAAGATCGACCAAATGGACCAATACGGCAATGCCACGATGATCCATTTGGCAAAGTAAATCCATTGGGTATCCTTGTTGGTCTTCAGACAACAATTCTGATGGCTAAAGAACCAAATGGGACAGGCGAAAAAAAAAAAAAAGAAAAAAAAAAGTATTTATTTTTGTGCATAATTGCACAAAGAAAATCTGCGAAACAGCGAGGCTGCAAAAGGTGAACCGCGTTATAGTGAAGGACCACTGTATATAGATGAAGTGTGGTCTCATTTTCCATATTTTGAGAGGTGCTGGTATTGGTACAAAAAAAGAATACTGCAAATTGTCCAGTTCCAGTCTGCGGCTGGTCCATTCTCTAAATGTAATGCAATAATTGTTTAACCTCGAGTGCTTTGTACATTTCTACTTGTGAGAACTGTTTATAAGTTTGAGAACTTTCTGCTCTGGACTCCTTGAGCCAGCATTGACTTTTAGAAAAGTACTATTGGAGCAGAACAAAACCTGTTAATAGAAAACAGAGGGTTGGCTTCCCTCCGAGACTGACGTTTAGAAATAATGTTGGTGCAGCAATAAATATGCACGCTAATTGTTTTTTTTTGTTGTTGTTTTTTTAATTTTCAGACTGATCCAAAGGAGTGTGTAAGTGAAATGCATTGCAGTAGAAACGTAAACATCAATTATGGTGCTGGAATATGTTGTGTTAGTTGCGTCAGTGAACACATATACTGTCTTCTTTCTGGAGAGGAGATGTTTACAGTATTGGCAGAGTATACTTCTCTTTATTATAGGAGAATTTTTCTCTTTACATAATAATTAATATAGGGATATTTTTAGTCATTATTTTCACTGTTAATTAACATTTTGATTATTTGTCTTCTTTTTACACAGGTAATTGTGATACGTTTCATTGAATTGCTCATTTTACCTACTGTCTAAAACAAAGCTTCATTGATAGATTACAAGCAGTAAATGTGTACTGTTAACTATTAACTATAACTCTCTCCCTCTCTTTTGAGTTTACACCATATACAAATGATGAAGGCTGCTCTCTTTTTTTTTTTGTCTTAATTACTGATATTTTTCACCAGCTAAACAAATATTGATTAATGTACAGGGTGGGCCATTTATATGGATACACCGTGATAAAATGGGAATGGTTGGTGATATTAAAGTCCTGTTTGTGTCACATTAGTATATGTGAGGGGGCAAACTCCTCAAGATGGGTGGTGACCATGGTGGCCAATTAGAAGTCGGCCATCTTGGATACAACTTTTGTTTTTTCCAATAGGAAGAGGGCCATGTGACACATCAAACTTATTGGTAATGTCACAAGAAAAACAATGGTGTGCTTGGCTTCAACGTAACTTTATTCTTTCATGAGTTATTTACAAGTTTCTGACCGCTTATAAAATGTGTTCAATGTGCTGCCCATTGTGTTGGATTGTCAATGCCACCCTCTTCTCCCACTCTTCACACACTGATAGCAACACCGCAGGAGAAATGCCAGCACAGGCATCCAGTATCCGTAGTTTCAGGTGCTGCACATCTCCTATCTTCACACCATAGACAATTGCCTTCAGATGACCACAAAGATAAAAGTCTAAGGGGGTCAGATTGGGAGACCTTGGGGGCCATTCAACTGGCCCACGACGACCAATCCACTTTCCAGGAAACTGTTCATCTAGGAATGCTCAGACCTGGCACCCATAATGTGGTGGTGCACCATCTTGCTGGAAAAACTCAGGGAACGTGCCAGCTTCAGTGCATACAGAGGGAAACACATCATCATGTAGCAATTTCAAATATCCAGTGGCCTTGAGGTTTCCATTAATGAAGAATGGACCCACTATCGTTGTACCCCATATACCACACCAAACCATCACTTTTGTTGTTCCAACAGTCTTGGAGGGATCGATCCAATGTGGGTTAGTGTCAGACCAATAGCGGTGGTTTTGTTTGTTAACTTCATCATTCACATAAAAGTTTGACTCATCACTGAATAAAATCTTCTGCGTGAACTAAGGGTCCTGTTCCAATTTTTGTTTTGCCCATTCTGCAAATTCTGTGCGCCGATCTGGGTCGTCCTCGTTGAGATGCTGCAGTAGTTAGAGTTTGTAAGGGTGCCATTTGTGAGTAGCTAATATCCGCCGAAGGGATGTTCGACTAATGCCACTCTCCAGTGACATGTGGCGAGTGCTACGCTGTGGGCTCTTGCTGAATGAAGCTAGGACAGCCACTGATGTTTCTTCATTAGTGACAGTTTTCTTGCGTCCACATTTTGGCAAATCCAACACTGAACCAGTTTCACGAAACTTAGCAAGCAGTTTGCTAACTGTAGCATGGGAGATGGGTGGTCTCATAGGGTGTCTTGCATTGAAATCTTCTGCAATGACCTGGTTACTGCGTTCACCAGATATCAACACGATTTCGATCCGCTCCTCACGTGTTAACCTCTTCGACATGTCAATCAATGGCTGTGAACAAAGAGAAACTTGTAAATAACTCATGATAGAATAAAGTTACGTTGAAACCAAGCACATCATTGTTTTTCTTGTGACATTACCAATAAGTTTGATGTGTCACATGGCCCTCTTCCAATTGAAAAAAACCAAAGTTGTATCCAAGATGGCCGACTTCTAATTGGCCACCATGGTCACCACCCATTTTGAGGAGTTTGCCCCCTCACATATACTAATGTGCCACAAACAGGACTTTAATATCACCAAACATTCCCATGTTATTTCGGTGTATCCATATAAATGGTCCACCCTGTAGATTCATTTTTTCAGTTAAGTCTATGAAATCGGAATCTGAACCCAAGATGATGCCTGTATGTTGTCAGTCCAAGCAGTGAACAATGATTGGTAAACAAATGGTACTCAATCCAAATATAGATTTCTTTTTTAAGGCACCAAACTCTTCTGGTTTGAGCTGGAACCAGTAAATTTCATCATTATTATATTCCTTGAATCATCAGTTGGTAGATTTTTTTTTAGTGCAATGCCCACAAGCGCAAAGGTCAAGAGTATGTTGTTTTTACCTGTTTATTGATCAGTGCTTATGCAAGATGATAAGTACGATGAGTGTGCACTTATGAGTTCCTGTTTAAAAAAAAAAAAAAAAAAAAAATTAAATGGAAGAAAAGTAGTGAGGAAAGGTTGTAAGACAAAGGGTATTCTATCAGGAGGTTTAACACAGGAGATACCTCAGTGGTGAAGAGAGAAAGTGGAGGGCGCAGTGGACCAGGGTAACTATATAGCTGAGCTGGCCAATCGATAATACACTCGCTGATCCATAACATATTAATAGGAGGGAATACATTATTACTGTTAAGAGATGTCAGGTGGACAGGGCAAGCGTGCACACACACCTGAATGCTAGGAAATTTGCAGCTGAGCTTGGGTGAGGGACACAACACCGCATCTGGGCACAAAGCCAAAGAAAAACACTCAATCGTCTCCTCCATTTTTTTTTTGTCCTCCCCCCGATGTACCTTCTCTGCCCATTTCATTCCCAGTCTTAATATCCTGATTGAAGTGGTCACCTTTGCCTGTTGTCGTTAATGAGCAGCAGGTGTCTGAGTGCAGCTCACTCGACCATGGCCCCAGGAACCAACTCAGAGTTGTGCGTCTTCTTTATCAGCCTGGAAAAAGGAAGAGACTGCAGTCCAAAGCAGTTTAATGGGTTTTCATTACTGCTTATAAGGAAGAGTAGAAATATAAGAGAGGAAGGTGCAGGGCAGCATTAGGTGTGTCATTCAAAATGTGACGGTCGGGTGGTTTTCACAGTGTTACTGCATTATCTTACTGTGTTTTCACCTTGTTTACTGAGCATTGTCGCATTAAATCCAGTATATACTAGAGTTGCAGAGCTTTAGCTACATTTCAGATCCACACGAGAATAGACATCAGCAGTGTGCTTTTGCATGTATGAATGTGTGCGTATGTGTTTGCACAGTTATGTGTAGTCAGACTTGTTCTGTACTTTGCATTTCGTGCTGTCTGCGATGCCATGTCTGACAGCACCGTTCGGGCTGTGTGAGTTGTCCTTTGCAATTCAATGCAATGTAGTGCAGCAGATTGTGTGCTTTGAATACACAACTATAACCACTGGGTTTGACAGTGAAGGTGAAAAGACCAAATAGGTATGTTGGGAGTATAATGATCAGAATGTCTCCAAAATCCTTTCCTTTACGCCCTCTTATTTCTGCCCTAATGCTGAAAATAACACTGCAGTGTCTTACCATTCTCTGATATTTTTGCCAATACTGGAATGAACAGCCCTGTAGGTGTAATAGAGTCACAATTAACTACATATTCCATAAAAACAAAATATTTGTGAGAAATGTAGCTATAGACATGCACATATGTCCCTCTTAAATGATGAAACTCACTTCGCTGGTCACTGCTCTCTCCACATGACTATATGCAAAACAGTATATATGTAGTTACTAGAAACATTACTTAACTTTGTGGCTGTGTGATGAACAGAGCTTTAAATTTTCCATCCAATAACCTTATTTTACATACTTATTCTGAGTCATTATGTTATGTTGCTGAAAATACATTCGAGATTCTGCATATTCATAAGCAGATATCTGTTTACAGACTTTAGGTGCTATTAAATCATTGCCATCTGTAAATCATAAATGTGTCATACTGGGTCAGTAAAACCTACTGTGTTGGGGGTTTAAACATGCTATTTTTATGTTTACAGCTAAAAATAGCACAGGTTCATCACCATCTTTGGTCCCTTTGGGTTTTTCTTTTTCTAGTAAGTGTGCGAGGGTGAGGAGAGAGATGGAAAGTGTATGTTCGTGTCCAGCTTCAACTTTATATATTTATCTCTGAGCCACGGCTTAGCTTTAACTGGTACGGAAGGAAAAAAGATGGTGGACAGTTGGACAGTGAGGTGGATGAGGCAGAGCACATGCACAGGACTGATGCCAAGAGTCTGCCTCAAGGTTCATATCTCTGAAAAGCATAGATGTAGTAGGTCAAAATTCAATACAACAGTGCACGCATTGGAAGAATGATGTGAGTGTGTGTTAGAGGCAAACATAGTTTCACCGCTGATGTGAGAAAAGCAGATTGATGTACGTTCCTTTTCTCTTTTTTGTGTTGGTTCCTGTCTCTCCTCCTCCTCCTTCCCTCCCTCGCTGTCCCTTCCTCTCTTTCTGCGGTGTGAGCGTGGCGAGGCCAGATGAGTTGCTATGTCAGAGGGAATGCAGCAGTGAGGGAGGTGAAGCTTTATTTCTCTCTGAAAGGTGTATTTTTCTCTTGTCAACAGGCATGGCTGCATCCTTGACTCCCCCTCCCAATCTCCATCTTTTCCCTTATATTTCTTTCTTTCTGGCTTCGCTTCTCTCTCCCTCCCTCTCTCTCTCTCTTCCAGCCTCCTATCTGGAGCTGTACAGAGGACAGATTGAGGGTATTATTTTTCTGCGACTGAATTTTTCTGCCATGCAGTGATACTGAAGGTCCCACTCTGCTCCTGTGTCCAAGATAAATCAAAAACATTTTTCTACAGCTGCAATCAATGCCCTAGCCGCTTTTCAACCGCTTTGCCTTTTCCCCATCTCCGATACGTTTGCAGACATGTGCACACTCTTAAGACACACATCCACTCTCTTCTGTGTTTCTTCCTGAGGCGGTGGTTCTCTCTTGAACGCTGACATCAGATAGCCTCCCTGCAGCAGTCCACTCCTCTGGGAGGGATTTGCATCGTATTTGCATCTCATTACAGATTTAATAGAGCAAACTGTGCTCCTTCCTGAGTGAAAATGATGAGAGGGGAAGTAGAAAGGTGAAGATAGCTGGGGAGAGTCAGCCTACTGGTGACTGTCAGTGCCTCCGAGCAGATGTTACTGTATATCCCCTGTCTCACACCCAGCTGATGTAGCTCTGCAATTAACCATATCCTTAAAAAAATAAAGAAAATCGAATTATTTATTCTCTCACAAACACTTTCTCGTAAGCCAAAGACAATCTGGGATCAAAAGCTTTTAATAAAAGTCATTAAAAGTTAAAACCTCTGATGAATTATAATTGAAGCCAATGCAGATGTACTGAAAGCTGCTACTTGAAGCTGTATCCAGAGGTTTCCATGTTGTTCAGCAAATATATTTAGATAGATAGATAGTAGGGGTGCAACAATACTCGTATCGGTATTGAACCGTTCGATACAGTGCTTTCGGTTCGGTACGCATATGTATTGAACAATACAAAATTTTTAATTTATTTTATCAACTTTCTGACGATGCTGTCTGTGTTGAGAGCTCAGTGGATCTGCGTTCGACTACTCCGCCTAGGCTGCACTGTCGAGCGCTCGTTGCAACATAGCAAATGCCTCAACGCGAAATTGAACCTCCCCCACCCTCATTCAGATCTGGCGTTTGGAACTATTTTGGTTTTCATGTGAAGTATGACCCTGATGGTAAGCGCGTCATGGACAAAAGTAAAACAGTATGTTGGATGTGCCACGCAATGCTCAATTACATTGGTGGGAACTAGTGCGTTAGTGCAGTTAGCTTGTTAACGTGCTGACGCCGTCCAGCCCCACGCACGGGGCGATCCGCGGTAACTCGTTAACGGAGATTTGCCACATTATGGCGTTAATGTCATTTTACCCGACTTTACCCGAGTCATTTAGACAGCCGTTAGCACATGATTCTCCTTATGGGAACCTGATATGTTTAATATGCTGCTGAGAATATAGCCCAGAAGAAGCGTATAGTATAGCTTTTATTTTGGAAAGAGCCATTTCTCTGTAATAAACTCTGTTTTCCAAAGATGAGTGATTTCTTGATAAGATAGATTTTTTTAAAAAATTTTTTATTATTATGTTGTTTCAGCAACATTACATTTAAAAACTGTACTTTTGAGTTAAAATATATATTTATAATTTTAATAAATGACAAATTAAAAAGGCATGAATATTTTTTTGTATCGAAAAAATATCGAACCGTGTGTACTTTGTGTTTCGTTGTTTTGGTGAATAAAGTTCTAAAATGAATGCATTAATATGAGGACAGTAAAGTGCATGCTTTAAAATTCACAATTCAGAAGCCAATGTGAGGTGTCACAGTGGTTTCATCCCTCTTTAAATATAGGTTTGTACCTGTAATTAACCTATATTTCATGGTACCTGTGAAAATGTGAATATTCTTGGTTGGGAATATGTGTCTATACAACAGTACACCGCAGTAGGTTGTCGGTATCATTATTAAACCACATGTACTTTAAACACTTGATTTTTCACACAAAATAAGAGAAAACTTGTCGTGTAAAGATTCTGCTTGAAGTCCCTGTGCTTGTTTGCTTCATAAAGTTGGAGAAATTGATGAATGAAGCAACATCACCTGGTTGACAGACTGAGACTACTCAAATGACAAGCAGTGTGAATAGACAATGAGGCTCGTGCACTGTAAATATTCTGAAGTGAAACGGATGAGGATGGAGTAGAGAGCACGGGGGGATTTATTGGAAAGAGTAAAATTGTTAAACAGCAGACAGTTTGACTAAAGCAGGAAAAGCACAGGTAGAATTATTGAATTACATTGATTGGTGCATTCCTTTTAGCTGAGGTAGTTTCAGGAGTAGATAAAGCCGATAAACTTGTGGGAAATATATCTGCACTTGTGTACATTTGTGTTGCATATAGGAAGAAATCTAAAATGTCAACAGCAACTTTTATTTTAATTACAAATTCAACAAGAATAATGCTTAACGCGAGGTTGCATTAGATTAGGAGCATGGCCTTGTACGATATCAGGAGCTGTACTGTATTGATCTCTGTAGAGAATGTCCTTGCACCATACTTAGACACTTCAGTGGGAAAGCTGTTTCCTGACAAAGGAGCAAGAAGGGAGGATTAAAAAGAAGAAGGCTTTTCTACACACTAATTGTAGTTCTTAGTATTTGGTTTTCTACTTCACAAAAATATTTTCACATGCAGTTAATAAGGCAGAAAATATGATTTGTTTATGTAAATTCCTATCAGTCAGCGTGTGACAATCCTGAGATAAACCCTGCCGCATCACTCAGACTTTTTTTAATTACCTTATTGTGCTGTCTTTCCTCAGCAGCAGACTCCTGGAAGGAAGAGGCTTTTTCAATTAGGAATTCCTCCCCATCTGAGCTCCAGTTCCTGCCACACGCTTTGTTATTGTGTGTGTGCAAATTATTTGGTAACCTTTCTAATTTCACACTTGTTAGGTTTCCATGTAAAAGGCAACATTTTAGAAAGAAGCCCTCAGGATGGGTGAATGTCATTAGTAATTGTGTGTGTGTGTGTGTGTGTGTGTGTGTGTGTGTGTGTGTGTGTGTGTCTGTCTGTGTAAGTGTGGGCGATCATAGTATGCAGATTAGTGAAGTGAGTAAAATCAGGGGCAGGCTTGAGTTTTCCAACCACCTTTTCACAAACACATTTGGAAACACAGATGGAGATGCACAGAAAGCATGCCCATGCCGTTGCTTGCATTCCTGCAAAGAAATGAGGTGACCAGCTGTTTGCTGTTGTTCGTGATCTCAGACCCCCGCAGACATAATCTGCTGTGTGTGCTTCATGATGATGATTGTGCTCTCTTTCTGTCTGTTCCTCTCTCTCTCTAATTTATGTGTTGTTGTTGGAGCCGGTGCTGATAGGCCCAGAGATGGCATTTAGCTAAAGAGCAGAGAGGCTGTTAGCTTCTCCATTCATCTAATCAATCTCACTAATGAAACCACTGTCCTCTCCACAGCCTCTCTCTTCTCTCATCCTGCCCTCTACCCTCTCATCATTGCCTCACCTTGTGCTTTTATGCTTTTTACTTTCTAACTTTTACATTCTGATGGCACTCTGGTACCCATTATTGTTTTGTTTCCTTCCTTACCTCCTTCCATCCTCACTTCCTTTGTTCAGCTGTCCTAGATTTACCAGCAGTGGAATCATTCCCAGTGAGGCAGCTTTTTCTGGTGTTTGCTTCCTCCATTTCAGCAAACCCTTGTCTCCTCCTCCCTCCCCCAGCAGAGTAGATAGATGGTGGATTGACCCAGTTAGGGTGAGAATGAAAGGAGGAGGGTATATGTGCCAAGGTGTATAGATCTGTGTACTTTACTATGGCGTGTGTGTTCTCCCACATGTGCACACAGCAGTCCACATGCCTACAGGACCAGATTAACTTGTTAGGAGGTGGCTCTGGGTGAAAATTGATTGGTGTCCCCTATTGTGTTAATTTCATAAAATGACACTTTAATTAGGTATGTGTACTATGTACACTCAGGGCCCTTAAAAAGAGAAAGGCATAAAATTACCAACACTGCATGGGCCACTTGAATTGATGTAATTGACTGGTAATTTTTGTGCAGTTATTTAAATTACCCAAAGCTAATAAACATCAAGTAAATTTGGGTCTTTTGGAGCCCTTGGTGGTCTGGGGCCTATGGATTGCTGCCCACTTTGCCTGGTTGATGGTGTTTCATTATTTCTCTTCTGGTGTACTTACTATAGATCCATGTAATGATGCCCAGTGAGATCATTTTGCATTTGAATGTAGTGGATGAGGTAAAGGCAAAAACACCACAGTATAATATGTTAACGGAGTCTAGATCACATCTCAAACAATTAGCTGAGTAACTGATTAGTTGAACCATTGTGTGCGTGCGCACTGCCCTCTTTCCACTCCCTGCAGGCATAGTGGCTGTGCCAGCAGTTTTCTACTGTTACGGTGTGTGGAGACAGACCGTGCGGAGGTGTGTGTTGTGGGTCCAGGTGCGAACACAGGTGAGGAGACGGGAGTGTACTTAAACTGAAAGCGAGCCTTTATTTGGGCTGATACAGAGGGGAGTAGACAAAACGTAACAGGGACAGAGACCGTAACTAACCAGAAAGCTAAACTGGAAAAACACTAACATGACTGACAGGAATAACTATGATCACTGTGAACAGAATGCTGTGCAGATGCATGAAAAACAACATAAACCAAATGGCTAACAAGAACTGCACAGAATCCTGAAAAACACTTAAGTTGACCAGAGGGGAGGTACACAGACGACACGAATACCCACAGGGATGATCGGGGGAAAGTGGAAACACATGAAGAAGAACAGCTGACACACGTGAACCTAATGACAGGACAGGGGCAGTGAAACTAAATACAATGAACAAAGAACACCAGACTCTTCCAAAAATAAAACAAGAAACATGGAGACATAGACATGACACGAACTTGACAACAAGGACCACGCAGACATGAAACACGACAGGTAGACAATACGGGGGGAGATGACAGAAACAACTAAAAAACAAAGGACTAAACTGCAACCTAGAAATTAACTAGATGAGCTAAACTAGAACACAAATGAATACAAAAGATACATAAAAAAAACTCAAACACGACCCAGTACCATGACAGCTGCAGCTTTCACTGTGACAAGACATGGCTGAAAATCGAAGAGCCTTGTGAATGAGGCAGACAAATGAAGTGAAATATAGAATTATGTCGTTTGCAGAGCTGACAGTGAGGACAATCCATGGACATTACAAAGCCTGTCTGTAAGAATGGAGACACAAACAGCTACACTCACCAGCCACTTTATTAGGTACACCTGTTCAGTTGCTCGTTAGCACAAGTATCTAATAAACCAATCATATCTGATATGATAGCGCCTTAATGCATCTAGTTGAATTAGACGAACAATTCAGATCAAAATTGGGAAGATGGATGATTTATTTGAATGTGGCCTGGTTGGTTGTGTCAGATGGGCTGGTCTGAGTGTTTCAGAAACTAGTAATCTGCTGGGATCATCCCTCACAACCATCTCTAGGGTTTGCATAGAATTGTCACAAAAAGACAAAAATATCCAGTGTGCTGTAATTTGCTGGGAAAAATGCTGTGTCAGTGGAAGACGTCAGAGGACAATGGCCAAGTGTTAAAACCAAGGTAAGCACAAGTGCATCTCTGAGTGCACAACTCACTGAAAACTGAGTTGTGCACTCATCTCAAACTGGTTTGAGGTCACTTTACTTAAATAACTTCCACAATCACCAGATTGTATTCAGTTAGGTCCAGATAAAAATTCAGACTAAAAATAAATAAATTTAACAAACCTCCTTTGGGATGTGGTGGAATACGAGAGGGCTGAATATGTGATGCTGTCATGTCAATGCAGACCACATTCTTTGAGAAATCTTTCCAGCACCTTGTTGAAACTGTGCTACAAGGACTTAAGACAGTTCTGAAAGCACAGGGGCTCCAACCCAGTATTAGCAAGATATAGCAAATAAAGTGACTGATGAGTGTATAAAGTAATATTTACATTATCCCTTTAAAGACAAATCAATTGTGTATTAGAGTTATTGAGACAGTGTGGTGTTCAGAGTAGTGTTTGCAATGCAATGCAACGCTTAATGTTATGTTATTGTTTTATAGTGTGACACTCTGACTATTGGAGAGCAAATTTAAAGCATTAGTTGACTGGAAAATATTTGGTTTTAGCCTTGGACTGTGTAGGGCCTTCAGGTCTTCAGGTTAAGATATTCTGATGTCAGTGTACTGCAAAAATTAAAGAAAGCAAGGCTAAGGTTAGGAGCTGGAAGCAACATTGAATGCTATTGCAAAGCAACAGTGACCTTTTCTGGAGTAAGGTATTCCTCATATTTTTTCTTTGAAAGTTATAAAATGCCTCTTTGTTAAAGAAGAAGACATTGCCCTTGGGCTTCCTGTTTCTTTTCCGCCCCAGTGAAATCTGTTTTTCGGTCTGTATATGTATGTGACTACATGCGTATATATTACTGCTTATATGTGTGAGTACTTAGCCTTGGGGTATTCACATGTGCTGGACAGAGACCCTACAGAGAGCCTTTGTGCAGAAGTCTTCCCTGCAGCAAGGTTGCCTTTTCCCTCTCTCCCCTCCCTTTCTCCATTTATCCCCTGCTCTTCTCCTCCTTCCACCACTGTTTGTCAGTCCATATCTGTGAAACATCCATTCATAGTATTCATTTGAGCGACTCACTCTCACACAGATACACACACTTAATTATATATTCTGTTTTCTGGATTGTTACCGGAACCATAACTGCTGCTTGTCAGATCCTAACCTTCACCAGACCTTAACCTAAACGTTCTTTTACACTGACCAAGCCCAAGTCTTATATATTTAATAATTTACATTATAGTAAAGAAAGCGCATACGACATGAATTAATATTTTGAAGGTATGTCAGTGGTTATAAGTTCAAAGTGGAGTGCACACCGGTGATAGCGAATGCACATATACATGCGCCTTTATGCTTGGACGCGTGTGACTGTGACTTTGTGTATGTCACCTGGGTAATGGCAATGATTGTAATGTATAGATATGCTGACTTTTATTAGAGGTCGAAATATATCCTTCACAGTGAATTGCACAGACACACACTCATGTTCACACACAAAAACACGCAACCTTATACATTTAAAAGCTGAAAACCTTTCACTATTTTGTATATATTGTATCCGTGTTACATACTGTTTATAAGACTATAGAAGACACAAAACATTATTCATTTTGAATAGCACAATCACACAGATGCACAAAGGGACATTTTGTCCTTGTAATGCTTTGATGTACATCCAACCACTGCATTTTCAGGCACTCTGCGTGTGTCAGTGTGTGTGCATGTATGTGTGTGTGTGTGTGTGTGTAAACTGCAGGACAGCGATACCGTAATTCCCCTGCTGTCCCACTGTGAACAGAGGAGCCACGCTGCCACAGTTTTACCTTTTCAGTCTTTAATACATGCGTAGTTTTCACACTCTCACTCACATGCCAGTGTAAAGACACACACACTTCAGCTGGATGCACATCAATCATAGCTCCAGGCTCACCTGTCGTTGTCTTTTTTGTGTTTTATACAAACATTCTTCTCGTGGTCCACAGAGTAAAGACCCCAATCAGGATTTACATTCACAGCATTGCACCTTTTTGCTCCCATCCACTTGGGAGGAAAAAAAACACAACCCTTGGCGAAAAGCATAGCTTACAATGGTTTTCATTTTTGCAATTATGGCAAAAAAGGAAGCGATGAAATAGAGAAACAAAAATGAGTTCTTTGTGGAGAAGTTAAACTGATTTGTGAATGTGATGAAGGAGGAAAAGAACAGACAAGAAAGACGTAAAGAGCAGGAATGCGAAATTAGGACAATCATGGCAGAAGGAGGGACAGGTGAGGTGTGTGTGTGTGTGTGTGTGTGTGTGTGTGTGTGTGTGTGTGTGTGTGTGTGTGCGTGTGTGTGTGTGTGTGTGTGTGTTTGAGAGAGAGAGATGAGCCTGCATAAACAAGCACAGTGCTGAATGCTGATCAGGGACAATAAAACCTCCATTAAAGATTTATTCTGGAGAGACAGAAGTAGGGAGGGCCAGATGATAGAGAGAGGAAGACGTAAGGTAGAAAGCAGGGACGAGTGAGAGAGAGAGCACTCAGGTTTGTGTCACAGAGTGGATTATACCAAAGACACCTCTCTCCACCCATCACTGCGAGACACACACGTGCACACATACACACATATAGGTGCTCAGACTCTGTGCATTTTAATAGCCCTGTCACCTCCAGCTATAATACCAGACAATAGCTTTTTGAACAGACACTCGTCTTCAGAAGTGTCTTTCGTGCTTCCTGACAGGCTCAAGCAAGAGCTAACTGGCTAGATAACCACAATTATAGATCCCATCTGTGTAGTCGCAGAGCTACAGCAAACCTTAACACAACAAGCCCGAGGCCACTCTGTCAAAATGTCACCTGGACCAGGCTGCGCTCCAGGCGAGACACCCGGGCACTTTTTAGTTAATATCTACAATAGGATTGTGGGGAGACGGGGAGGAGAAATGAAATGACATGGAGAAAATGTAACCTAATTCACCCCCCCCCCCCCCCCTTCTCCAATGAAGTGTGCTGTCAGCTTTATCTCAGTGCTCCAATCCCATACCCCCCTCCCCTACAAGCCCCTTCTTTCATCCACTTTGAGATGATTGAGATTCAGAGTTGATGCTGATGACATTTGAGCAGGTACTTTACTGTTCCACTCACTAGTGACTGACTGGTCGACTTACAGTGGGGGTGAAATGCCAAATGTATGGAAAGAGGGGGGAGGAAGACAAGCTTGATGGGAAGAAGATGGATTTGGAAATAGAGAATGTGACTTAGAAGAGAAGAGGACAGAGATAGGGGGACAAAGAAGGATATTGGGGGGGTAGATGAGCTTGACGAAAGCATAATCGATGGAGAGAAAACGGGAGTTGAGAATGTATGTAAATGGAAAATTTTGAGGGGGAAGAAAGAGAAGAAATCACTATGACTAGACATGAGGAGGAATGAAATGGTGTGGGAGATATGAGAAGGATTAAAGGGCACAAAAAGGCCAGTTGGAATAGTAGAGGGCAGAGAGTGGGCTATTTACTCTAAAATCAACTTGAACTCAGAGGCGTGCATTTTAATAAAGAGGAGCAACAGAATCAATAGGAAGATCTCCATGTAGGCGTCGAGGATTGGTGTGTTCTCGTGTGTGTGCGTGTGTGCATGCACGAGCGTGCCTGACAATGTGATTATCAGTGTGTTTGAGAACACTGTGACAAGGATAATTATGTTTGATTAGTAAAGACCCCAGTGAGGGTTTGCATTATCAGGCACTGTGCTCCTTTGGTATTTTTCTAAGCCTCGATGGTGAGCTGCCACCACCCCTGTGTGTTTTTCTAATAGCCCAGTCTTATTACTTTTCTGTTGGACTTGTTAAAGTAGACGTTCTACATTGTAATGAGAGTATTTCAGTTTTTGTTTGTGCATCATAGAGGAGGTTTTCACACCAACCTCCTTAAATTATACCAGAACTTAACATGAAATAAAAAAGCAGAGTTGAGGCTGTACTGATTTGAAGTTGTCAGCACTGATAATTGTTGTCCTGCACTTATTAAGACAAGAGACTATTTTTGTAACATGGAGCATAAAACTATGATGATGCTTGGGGAAAAGAATAGCTTGGTGGGGGGAGTTTAAAATGGCAAAATACCTCAGCATTTTCCTTCTTTGTTTTTTACTTTCTGATCACGCTCCTTTTTCTCAGTCTTTGTGTGGGCCTGTTTGTTTCTTCCTAAGCATTTCTATCTGTGTTTGGAAGGTTTTGCAGGTAATTAACAATGTGATCCCCATCTAGTGTGATCACGTCTGAAGTCGAGCCAGTGCCTGCTATCCAAATGAGCCTCTTGATGGCAGCCAACACCTCCAGCCGTGTGCATGTGTTTGTTGGTGAATGTGAGTGTATAATAGATCAACTGTCCTCATGACACAAATGAGACCCTGGCCCATTTTCACTTCTCGTTTAGAGAGTTTAGAAATGTCTCACTTACTGTCACAGACACACATACTTTCACACATACACAAATGTCCAGGTTTTCATGCTTAATTTACAGATTGAGGTTCTTTAATATGTTCTTTAATTTATACATACACACATACTTCGACTTAGAGCTTTTTATTATCATTGTGCAGTTTTTTGCACAGCGAAATTGGGTAGCTGAACCACAAAGGTGCTAAAGTAAGAAGAAGAGAAACCAATATACAACGAAGGCGGAAAATAAATAAATAATTAAATAAATAGAACAAAATAAAAAACAGTGTATATGTATACATATGTGAGTGGAACTATATACATGGTGTATGTGTAGGAAACATTGAAACAGACTGGGACCAAAATAATTGCACATGAGCCAAAAATATTGCACAGAACATGGAAAGACTGAGATATTGCACATAGATGATCAACAGCAGTGTCAGGGTGGATGTGTTGGGGAAGTCTTTACACACCCTTAGTTTGCATTAAGAGTTCTGACAGCCCACGAGAAGAAGCTGTTCTGCATACACGTGCACACACACACTCTAACACCCATATAAACACTGAGTTGCACATTAATTATTTTAGGTGGTCTGAGTAGTCATCAGTCATCTAGTGTAGCCCCAACCTCTCCATAAATGGAAATCTAATGTCTGATGGCGCATACTGCACACATGGTACGCACAGACAACTAAACTAAACTAAAAGCTCACATAACACACAGAAATGCTTATATGCTTGTAAATTAGCATGAGTAAGTGTCTTTCAGTTGCCATCTGTAAGTTGGGAGAATCACAATCCCTTATGATCTTTCACCAAATGACTGTGGCTTAGCAGCTGTTTTCGTGCCACTCTGTGTATATTTTGTTTTTATATAACCCCAGCTCATCACAGTGATTATCTGCAGAAAACGAATTCAGCATTTCTTGATAAAATTATATTATATACTGTATATTTCCTAATTTAAGCTTCCAGTCTAGATTGTGTTTGCCTGAAGTAAATTCACTTGCTGTTATATAAAATTAAATTAGGTGCTGACCCAGTTTGAGTAGCTTTTTCAAGCAAATTATTTTTTTTTTTTAAAACTTGCATACTAAATGCAATTTAGAACCATGCCCATTAACTGCATTGGGCAACCAGCAATTAAGCTTTAAGGAAGAATTTACAGCAAAATTAAATTTACATATTATTTCCCATGGCATGTACCGCTGTTTGTCCACCTGTTTCAGTTTGAAGCACTTTCCTTTTACATTAAAAAAAATCAATCTTGTTGAGAACATGGAAACTCCACACTGAGATGCCCCAGCAAGTGCTGGATTCGATCCCCGGACCTCCTTGCTGTGAGGTGACAGTGCCAACCACAGCACCGCTTTGACGTCCATTTGTAAAGCCAATATCTCCATACCAGGCTATAGCAAAAGAATCTAGATAGATGAATAGCATTACCTACCAGTAGAAGAAATATGTAAATTAAATCCTTCAGTGAACTGTCCCTTTAAGGCAAGGTAAAGCTGGATTAGAGACTTTGAGTTACTTAGGAAACACTGCGCTGAGATTGTCACCCCATGAGGCTGGAGCTGTCCGTGGTGCTGAATCACTCAGGCTGTACTATACTTGTGTGCTGCATTATTCTGAATACTGCAGGTTATTTGGTGGTAATGGATAATATTCACAGATGTGTTGATGCAGTGTAAAACCAGTTTTGTTTTTCTATATTTTCGGCTCAGTAGATCATCTGTTGTATATCTTCTGTGTGACTTTGAACTACCACCTTCCAAAGTTACCCCCTGCTGGCAGACTTCATGTCAGACTTTGGCTTTCACACAAATATATATTTCAGTCCTGCTGAGAACGTTCCTAACTTGCTCGCACGTATCCTATATGTCTACTATAACCTACTTTCTTTCTTGTCTGTACTGTTTCCTGAATGCACATATTTCATCCTATGGCCTTTGTTCCACTTTCTTTTCATTTCTTTCATTACTTCTCTCTCTCTCCTTGGGGTTACTATAAGTGTCTCGAAGAAGTGATTTCATTATTGCCGACTACTTTTAACCAAGGTTTAATGAAAAGATGAGGACATTAGTATGTCCTCTAGCCCCTTGCTTGAACATCCACTCTGTCTTTTCCTCTCCCCTCTCTAATTCTGTTGATGGGGTGGGGCAGATGAATGTGTTGCCCTCACTCCAGCTTGCCAATAGCAGCCTGTGAACTGTTCGAGCTTATGACTTATTGTATGTGTGGGTCTTATCTTAGTTATTAGTTTATCTCCATGACTATCTGGGGTTTCATAGCTCTACTGCCTTTCGCTATCAACCCTCCACATATTAATCCATTTACTCCCTGTTCACCAGCTTTATCTTACTGAAGCCCACAGATAGTCTAAAGGCCATAGATAAGTCTGACATGCTCGTCTCCTTTCACACTAATTGAATTGACATCAGTTGCGCTGCATCACAATCAGACTCAACCCCTTGTGATATTTGACTTTTTTTGCTGTTGTTTTTTTTTTAATTTCACTACCAGTCAGCCAGTGGTTCTGTATGCAGATTGCACTGCTTACTTCAACCATGATTGACAGAGAGAGTAAATTGTGCTTGTATTTGTGTGACACACTGAGTGGTGCTGATGTGTAGTGGGCGAGCCCTCCTGAGCAGGGAAATCGGCTTATTTCCAACAGCCTCTAAAAGCACCTCAGAGGTGCGTTAATGAAACAGCATGAAAGGGGGATGAACATTACTCTAATCCTAATTTTTGTCTGCTGCTGCCCTCCACCCTCACCCAGCCTCCCCCATCCTGCTAGTTTCTTTGTGTCTCTCATTTCCTCTTTGACTTGGTCAGTAATCAAGCTCATACGAGCAACATTTTTCTAGAAATACACATTTTTACTGTCTAGTGGACCAGTGGTTTGGAAATGTTAATGAGTTATTCTCCACACAGCTTTTGCTGGATGTCTGTAGTAAGCTGTGATTCTGGCTGCGTGCCCCGGTATTGTGACCAGGGTATTAGACAGTATTTGGAGACATTATACTCTGGCATTTTTTTGTACAGCCTGGAGGTATACTCAGATATATTTTTGCCTGGTGTCAGCCATAAAACCGATACCATCTCTGCCCTGTTGCTTCTCACCCTTTACTGGAATTTTACCCATTTATAAACAGGCAGAAAAATTGGTGTACTGTCGATAAGCAAATACATAAATAACAGAAATGGTGTATGTGTGAGAGAAGGGGGAGAGGTTATTTTGCCTCTCTTTTTTCTCTCAGACATTTACTATTTCTGATGAAGATGAAGCTGTGGGGGTTGAGCCATGGTGTTGCTTTGTGAGCTTTGGGGTAGGCTTAAATTTAATGGCTGGACTGGGGCTAAATGAGCTGAATTAATAGGGTCTGCTCTGAACACTTACATGCCTGCTAAACATACATTTGTGTGCATGCGTGTGGGTGTATGTGTGTGTCATTATTAATTGGGTCATCTTTCAACCATTTCATGCCCTCTAAGCCTAGAGTGTATGTGGGTTTGTAGGCTACAATATTTAATGTATTATTTCAGAAATATGTTTCTACTTTATTTACAGCATTGTTGTTTTTTAATTGATATTTTTGTTATTACTTTTAACATCCCGACACTTTGATGTTAGTGTTCTGAATTAATTTGTAAAGTATTTTCTTTTTGTCTCCCCCTGTGCACTCTTTACTTATCAGAGTTTTTGCAGACAGAAGCAGAATATCAATCATGGCTTTCACATATGTACCCCCCTGGTGATAGTGTGTGTGCGCACCAAGCTAAATGTTGGCTTAGAATTAAAGGGTCATTCCCTAGTGTATTCACTGAATCACTCGGGTGCAGGATCACTACAAGCAGATTCTGCTCCACATCCCCCAACTGCATCCTTCCTTCCCTTGTTCCTCTCTCTGCTCCAGCTCATTAACCCCCAAGTTTTTCCATCTACAGAGTCTTTCCTTCTCCACAAATGGGTATCAGCTTCCATCTCTCATCTGTCATCAATAATTCTTCTTCCCTTCCCCCTGCTCTGGATTGGAATGGTTCAGTCTGCGGCAACCTCAGCAGGGGTCTGACTCCCCACAAATAAGGCCAGCCATTTTGACATGAAAGGATACAGCTTCGGAAGAACAAAGATTTGTGTGCCTGAGTGTGCATACATGCATGTGTGTGTGTATATACACGTGTACATGTGATTTATACACTTGTGCACATTTGTTTTTCTGCTTGCTTGTTTTTCACAGGTCCTTTGAATAGTGTGTATATAAGGTGGAAATCCACGAGGATCTTTAGTACTGAACTTTTCTCTTGTTTTGCTTAGCTTGACCACTTCAGGAATCTTACATGTATTTGTATGCGACTGGGAGGAAAACACAGACGGGAAGATGAAACGGTTTTGCCACAAAGCCAGATGAGTGTGAGTTGCAAACAGAACTCTGGCTCTTTTGTCTCTGTCTCCTAATATCTGAGCTTCTGTCTCTTTCGCCTATGTTTCTTACTCAGATCACGTTGCCTCTAGGGTTAGGATTGGGCAGGATGTTTGCAGACAGATTATCCAGACAGTGAGAGGACCGTGTTCGAAGGGTCATCCAGACTGTCTTGTTCTATCCACGGGCAAAACACAAACAGAACAGCCATGACTCACTTTGCCTCACTGTAGGAAAACCTCGTGATAATAATTGAACTCAGGCCACCATCCGGCATCTCACAGCACAGGAAACTGCAAAGAATACCACTGATAGGTTGTGGGTAGTTCACACATATACACATATGGATGTATACCGCGTGTTGTGCAGGATATCGCACAAGTGTTTCCTCAGCAATATATTATCTGATTAGGCAGAATTAATGAGACCCAGGAGAATGATAAAACTCTTTTGCATCCTTCCCGTTAGTCATGCCACTATCCCATCCCTCTGCCTCTTTTGCCTCATCCTATAGCTCCCTGCACCCCAGATTTTTTTCTTTTTCTGTCTTCTTCCCTTCTTCCTATTTGCCACTCATTACCTTCTGCTCTTGTCTTTTGGTACTTTTGTTTGGTTAAGAAAGAAAGGTTTTTGTATAGTTTTTTCTGTAACTCCTAAATTGACTGCCTTACTTTTTTAATCAGACAGTAGTGTTAGCACAGCACTTCAGAAAATGTCAAACTGACGTTGGCATATAATCGCATGCAAAGAATGTATACAGTACAGATACAAAATGTATATGCACACATTTAAACGCTCTTGTATGCTTAAGCATTTTTGACAGTTAACACAAAGCAGCGTTCTTGATGTGCCAGTAGTTGCATTTAATCTGTGCACATATGGTATTATGTGTGATTAAACTCTGCTTGATATGTGTGAAAGCAAGGAGAGGCTGGTAGATTTAACCAGCTGCCAGTCTTAATATGTGAGCTGGCATGAAAAGAGGAGCCATGAGATTCCCTCATCTTGCTGTCTGCTTTTCTTATTAAATACAGACTGCTTATAGGACTCCCCTCTCGTACACTGTGTGATGTGGGTTGTGTGTACAGACTTTGTGAATTTGCAAGTCTCAAGTGATATAGGAGTTGTTTTTTCATGATGCAAAATATACTTCATTATGAGTGACACCATGAACATGACAGAGAGGGAAAGATTTTAAGTGTGTGTGTGTGTGTGTGTGCATGAAAGAATGTGTGTCCTTGTGTTTGTGCAGCCTTGGGGCTGCTTCTTGTGATGTTTTAAGCAGAGTTTCATGTCTTCCCTCATTAAATCAAAAAGAACAGGGGTTTTTTTTTTTTTTTTTTTTTTTTTGAAGAATTGCCTGTGTGAGCAAGAAGATATGCCTGCGTGTGCTTTTTTTGTAGATTTTGAAATGCTCCATCAATGGCTCAGCTTCAGCAGGGCAATCACAAAGATCACAAATCACAGGCCAAAGTGCTTGGTCATACATGTTGTGACAGTGAGGGGCTAAAGAGCCTTGGCAGTTCATGTAGAAGCAGTTAATCATTTGCAGTAGGGTTGGATGAAGTATAAATTTCCTGGTATGGTGATTGGTATCCTCTCAAACAGTCTCTGTACTTAGCTCGTAGTTTTTTAGTTTTTGTTTTTTTAAACAGTTGGGCCTGTTCCAGCAAGAAGGACAGTAGTATTGTCCACAAGTTACTGTGTAAACCTGGGTACTTGATATTACTGTTTTGACAGTGTTGTGCCTTTACATTTGAATGCAAATGAACTGTGTGTCTGAGGCAACCATCAATCTCTGGAGCTGACCACAGGGGCCAGGCTCCAGAAACGGGTCAAGCTTAATAGTGCTCAACAGTGATGTTCCAAAAGTTAAAATATTATTGATATTTTCCATTTCTATTGATCATGATTCTTAATATTTCAACCATGCAAATTAGACTATATATAGTGGCATTGTGAAATGACGGTGTGTGCTTCTATAGAAGAAGAACTACTCTAACCACAATTCTTGAATGTCTGTTATTTTCTTATCTCGTCACTGTTGCCATGGAAATTTGTTAATCCTGAAGGTCAGGTCATTTAGTGAGAGCTAAGTTTCAGAAACCACCGAGTCTGTGTTTGCAGACAGGAACAAATCACTGTACCATATCGATAACTCTGCTGTACTTTACTACAGCGGTCTGCAACCTCTGGGCCGTGGAGTGATACTGGTCCACGAGTTGTTTGGTACCGGGCTGCGAGAGTTGAGGCTCAGGTATGAAATTTGTGGTTTTCAGGGTTTTTATTGTTTTTTTTATCGTTATTTTTTTAAAATTGTTTTTATGGTTAACTCGGTTCCCTGGGTCTCTCTCCATGTGTTTTTTGGTACCGGTACTGGTTTTATTTTGTAGTAATTATCCACCTCACCTTAAAGGCCGGTCGGTGAAAATGTTGTCGGACATATTGTTGGGGACTGCTGCTTTACTACACACACAAAGAAGGTTGGTTGATACCTGTGGATTCTGGGATTTGTATTGGGTTTATGGGTATGAGTACTTCTCTTTCTGGTAATAAATTATGTACACAGACTTGTAACATTTTGTATTTTCTTTGTTTTTCAACTGGATCGATTTTTTGTCATGATTTACCTCGTAGCTGGTTGGGTTGGTTCAAGGCTTAAAATGCTTTTATAAGGATTTTCGGAAACCTGAATTGAGAAGGTGAACAGGAAATTCAATCCCACAACCAAAGCTCTTAATAAAGTGGACAAGCGCAGTTGAGCTGTATATACTCCAAATTTTAAAAAGTCCAACTTTACAACATTAAAAGGGTTACTTACAGCCTGGTATAAAAAAATGTTGGCCTTTATGTTTAGAATCAGGGATGTGGTCACTTTAATTAACAGATGTGGCATCACTACACAGAGGCCCAGAGCTAGTTGTTGTCTGCTAGGCCTCACCTTCTCTAACTGGAATCACTGAACTGGATTTCTCCAGTATTTTTGTCTCATAAAAAATGTTTTCCGCCAAACTGAAATGGCAGATATTTCCACATTCAAAAAAATAAATAAAAATCTGTATAAATACTCAAATATTATCCAATTGAATGGCCTAGGAAACATGACCCACATGTATCTGCTTATGAAATGGTCTACAGGACTTTACCACAGGGAAAATGGACTCTGTTTTATGAAGGGAAAGGATCTGCCATTATCCCACAATTCACAGTGACACATCCAGATTTTTATGAAAACAAATGATCACCATGACTCACGAGTGATGCAGACCATGTAAAACTGTTTTCTATTTCATAACCTGCTGATATGTTTTGACTCTTCAGTGGGAGGATATATTAAACCCACAGGCAGAAAAGATGCTGTGAAAAATGAAGTAGCCTCTTTTATTTTTTTTAATCTGTATAAATAACAATTATGAGCAATAATAACATTACCGAAGTGAATTTAAGGTTTATCATAACTCAGTTCGCATTAGTTATGTCCTCAGCTTCTGCAGTTGCTGTATTGCCAGCCTTTAAATTTTAACATGAATTAATTTGACTTGTCACAGACATTCTTAATAAAAGCAGGCGTTACGCGATTACTCGATCATCTCTCTAGCGGGAGGAGAAAATATGAGTGGACAGAAAAAACAGCTAATGTCAGCGTGACTCATATTTCATTTTACTTTATAACCTAGATATTGCATTTTCTTTCAAATACCAACCTTGGTAATTAATTTTTCACCCTTGTTTTTTGTTTATATGGCCTGTGTAAAACAACACAGTAAGAACACTTGTGACAACGTATCTAATATTCACTTTTTGCATTCCCTCTTCGAAGCATTGTTTTTCCATAGCTGACCCACATCAGCAACGTGCTTTCATATTATTAAAGAGGCTTGTGTAGGTGCAATCATAGTCTCTGAACTCTGTGGCTCTTTTTGTTTCCAAGTCCTGATAAATTGTCCTTTGCAGCAGGCCTTGACCTCCTGATATTTTCTGTCAAGGTCAAAATAAATGTGCCTGAAGGAAAAGAAGAAAAAAGAGGTAATTTCTTGGACTATTTGAGCACAGTCCCAGTTAAAGTGTGCAGAACACACAATAATTCCTCTAGAGTTTTGATTAATAGCATCGCATTTAATTCAAAGAGCTGAGTGGTGAGTGTCTGAGAGAGAAAGATGGACAGAGAAGAAAGAAGAAAGAAAGTGGAGACGGAGTGAGAAATAGGGGGTGGAAAGAGGCACTCAATCCCTTTGTATGACAGTTGCTTCAGCAGAGGATAAGCTATTGTTGACACTACATCGCTGAAACGACTTTCAATTCATTTCTGTTTAGTTTTGTTCAGTACGAGTCAACACCTCAGTTTAACCAGATTCTTTGCAGTTCAACTGAAATTCCTATTGTAGCTGTTTTATTAAAGTAATGACGATTTAGCAAAGGCAAACTCCTTCAAAGGAAGCTCTTTGAAAGTGAAGCAAGAAATAACAGCAAGTATTTTTGTATCTCAGCACAACATGGTGCAGTTTTAGAAGAAACATTTGTGATTTTGTGTTTTGTTGCATTGGTTTTTGTATTGATTTATTTGTGGAGGCCTTGTCTGAGATATCATTCTGTCTATATCAGTGGAATTGGTTTTCATTTTTGCTCAGTCTCTGGCCGGCAGCTTTATTTCAGGAACCATCTCTGGTGAAAGCGCGGTTGCAGTGTGAATTTGACCGGTGTTGTATACATCTGCTATGACCTGATAGTGCAACTGTTGGACCGCATAAACAAGCAGCTCCATTTTTTGTTAAAGATTTTGCTCAGCGCACCTTGTGAGAAATGAATTTTTAATATGCTGCATACAAGAAAAGTTTCTTCTCATATAAAATCTTAAAATCTCCCCTTTAAAAAGTCTTCTCAAGCAGAAATATTACATATATGTGTGCCTTCGATATGTTCGCCTGCCCTAAAGTGAGGCTGGCGAGATAAGAATCACACCATCCCATCTGCTGTACTCCCTGTCACCAGATCTTGTTTGTCAGTCCTGGTTATTCCATGTTCACTAAAACCGGTGCACATCTGTGTTCCTTGATTTGCTAAAAGAGAGAGAGAGAGTGCATATACATTGAGGTGAGTTAATTTGAACACCAGCCAACAAACATTTAATTTTCTCTGAAGCCCCACCTTCACATTCCCTCCACTCTGTATCATTAGCAGAATATATTAGTCTCCACCTTTTCAGCTTGCCAGCTAAAGCACCTATTAATATTCATATCCTGATCCTAATGGAACCAGAAAAGCCAAAAACAGCATTGGTTTTGGAAAAAATTAACTGCTCTCCAGATCCTATTAGGCCATAATGCACATACTACAGATAGATGCAGACATGCATATCCAGTACTGTGCAAAAGTCTTGAGCCGTCCTTCACTATTTTATATTTTGCTTGGAAAATGGGAAATAGCTATATGGATTTATTAAAACATGCAAACATAATTGGAAATAAGGTAAAACAGAGTTTGCACAAGCTTGAAAGTCAATATTTGGTATGACCACCTTTACTCTTCAACATAGCCTAAACTCTAGGCTGGCTCTCTTGTACTTTCTTTAAGAAGTCTTGTTTCTTGGATGTTGGTTTTCGTTTGTTCTGTTCTACGCTTTCCTTGCTTGAGACTGAGACTATTTCTGATTAGACTTCAGCAAACAGTAAATGGTTTAACTGAAGCGCTAAATCCATCTCTCATGTCCTGTGTCAGGTCTTTGTTGGATTTTTCACTGTCTTAAGGACATGACTTTCAGATACTGTCCATCTGATGTAAATAGCTTTTTAGGTCTCCAGTCATCTAGCTTTCTGATTTTTTTTTTTTTTTTTTTTTTTTAAGACACACTGCATACCATGCACAAGATTTATTACATTTTTGTTAATAACTCTTTGGGAATTATTATGCGTTTTTGTGACAGAAAAAAGTGACTAAAGACAAAGTGATCTTAGCTAGGTTACCTGTTATGTGTAGGCATTTGTTAAGGCACTAATCAGTGACCTATGAATCATTAAAGCATAACAAAAGCACCTGACTCAAGGGACGAACCAAGTTTTTCTTTCCCCCCACACATAACAGGGAATTCTTTAGCGTAGATATAGTGACTTTAGCTAAATTGCCTGTTATGTATATAAATAACTTTTGGTTCGTCCCTTCAGTTAGGTGACTATTTTATGCTTGAATGATAGGTCACTGTTAAATAGCTTATCAAACAAAATTTACTCTGAAAATAGTCAGGTACAAGGACTGGACTGAAATCAGTGAAAAAGTAGCCAATGTCAAGAAATGGAAGACCTTCAAATAGCCTGTTGAACTATAGCTAAAGCTCATTTACAAAACAAGGCAAGAAAGTCTGACTCCCTGAAAGTAAAATATGAAGAAATGAGGAGTTTCTCAAGACCTTTTCACAGCACTGTTCACATACATATGGGTAATAATTTAAAAGGAACACCTTAAACCCTATAGTGAGGGGATTCAGTAGCTGTATTTTGCTTAGATGGATTTAGCTGGCACAGTTTATGGTGTTTTTTCTTTAATTTGTCACCTGTCTGTATAAACATAACACACCTAAGTTACCCACGAAAAGATTTGTGTGTTTTTGTAAATGTTTTAAAGGTGTGTGGGTGAGAAATACGAAATAGGCTTAGTTGTAGTGAAATTGAATTTTAATTGGCAGAAAATGTCAAGATCTAATCTGATTTCTGTTTTGATTTTATTTATGTCTCTATCTGGTGTAAATTGCAACATCTTATGTAATGGAGAGTCTAAAGTCATATTTTTCTTTTGCTTGCAGCCTAAAAATGCCTGATTTGTATTTTTATTTTAGCGGTTATATTAATGATAGCTATATAGATGTGTAATATTGTGCTTTTTAAATTGCCATTGAAATGCTTTTCTCTTTAATATGGAGTGTTTCAGCGGTGTGCAACACATAGATGTAGTCGGTAAGGTTGTCCTTCGCCATCTGTGCTGTAAAATGTGTTTTCCTGGATGCTGTGTAAATGGATTTAAGCTTTACTCACCCTCCCACTCAGCAGATCTCCCAACCATACTCAATCCTCCCTGCATGATGCTTCAGTATTTCTTCTCTACCGGGCTTCCGATAGTCTGTGTGTGTATTGACATGTATGCCGCATGTGTCTGTGCATGTGTGCACTGCGGTGTGCTTACTGTTGCTTTGCATGCTGTCCTGCACAACTGGCTCACATTTATATTCTGATTGTCTGTGATTTATGTGGCCCTCAGCTTGGATATATAAGCGTCCATATGTGTATTTGCAATCACTTATGTCTCCAGGCACATGTGAGTATGTGTGTATAGTGTGCTTTGTCATTCAGGGTGACCTCATACACCTACTAACCTGTCCATCCACATATCTTCAGGTTCTTTCACTTAATGTGTTTGTGTATGTGTGAACAGAAACATTTGGAGCAGGTTATATGGGACTTTGTGATAGTTTGTTGCTTGTTTGTTACACTCAGTGCGTGTGAGACTTTACTGTATGTAGCGATTTGTTGCATGAGATATTTGCTAGATACAGATGTGTTCATTAACGTTGTTTACTGGAACGCTGTTGCACCAGGTGTATTGATCCACACTAGGCTCTCTGAGTGCGTGTTTGTAGCAGTGAGACTATTGATCTGTACCACTCCCAATAGTGTTTATTCCTGCAGCAAGTCTGTCAAAAGCCAAGTGTAAGTAATCCCTCCTCTGTTCTTCCCCATTTTCTGCTTTTACCCCTCTTGTACAATTTGTCTCACTCAGTCAGATTCAAATATAGTTTTAAATGAAATTTTTTCAATTTTTCTTCCAGTTTGCTCTCTTGCTTTTATTTAAATTCTGTCAACTTGGTCTGTTTTAATCTCGTTGATTTATTTTCTTTGATTTGCTTTGTCACAAATCGCTGATAGATGTCACCAAAGCCCATATTTCTTTGTATAACACAGAGATACTCTAGCATCAAATTACACTTGCTGCACTGTAACAAAATTCCACAGATAAATGTCTTTTTAGCAGCAAGTGGAGTCCTGTGTGTCGCTGTGTGTAGTAGTTTGCGTTTGAAGCTGTGGGGCTCAAGCTATCTCTCTAATTGCTTTTGACTTCCAGCCTTCAAACACATTACCATGACAAGGCAGACTCTGAATCCAACTGTATTACATTAATTGTTAGTCAGAGCTGCAGTTTGGCAGATGAAAGCACAATGACACATGCTTGCATATACACACTATCTTTAATGGTGCCTAATTGCCACCCGCATTTCAGCCAGTGCTTAGACAGTACTTTAATTTGCTTTAATGTTTAACAGTTTCTTTTATGTGGGCCTGATGCTGAAACACTGGTGTGTTTTAAAAAAACATTTCAGTATTAGATATACGAGGGCTTTCCCAATCGAGAGTATGCCAAGTTCAGTCTCCTGTACTAAGTCCAGTGGATAGGAGTATTTGTAACTGCGGCATTAGCATTTTTGCTGACTCCAGCATCTCAGATGGACTGTTGATTACAGAATAAAACTGTGCGTTACTGTATTGTGACAAAATAATCTCTAAGGTCCATAACTGGAATTTGTTTGTGGTGGGGAAACTGGCTTAACACCTTTGTTATCCAATATGAGTGGTCTGTCACCTCAGGAACTGGATGACTAGTCAGTGTTAACTGGCAGGTCTCATCAATCAGGCAGGTCCTAATCCCCTAAAATATTTTCAAGGTTTATAAAAAGAAAATTAAACGTATTTTGATAGAGGACCCATCATATACTTTAAATTAAAAAAGATCAGGACATTGTCTTTGTGCTAAATGTTAACTAAGCTTTGTAGCTGGTGTAGCCCTTATAACTTTAACTTTTTGCCTGTTCCTTATTTTTGACATTTGACTAACTCCATGTTATGATTTACTTATTTAGTCCCAGTGTTGATGGAGTTTTTCCTGTGTTTGTGTTTTGCCTTCATCTTTTAGATGAATTCGTTGTTATACTGAGTGACTTCTTGTGTACGACCTCCGGCTTTCAAGTAAAGACTCTTGTTTTGAACTTTTACCCGGTCTCCTGTGTGATCCCTGCATTTGAGTCTATTTCATATTTTATGATTGATACAATAGCAGTCTAATTTAAAGAATTGTCAGTGGCTGGGGCAAAATGTGTGTTTTATGGAGGCTTTATTGACTTAAGCTTATTTGTATTACTGCATTAATTGTGTGGTTACAGCATAGCTACAATAAAGCCGTATACCACACACCGCAGTCTACGCTGTAGCCTGATGTGCACCTTCACTGATAAGCAGCTTTAGCAACAGAGACTACAACAACCCTTTACACTAATATGCTGTGTAAACACAGTAGAGTGATAGGAAGTTGTATCTCGCTTGTTAACAATGCGTTACAATGTATGTTTTCGTATTTATATAGCCCTTTCTATCAATGCATAGACTCCTTCGGCTCTTAACCCTTTTTTTTAACCATCAGCCCAGTGGTAGGCCCATTTTACAAGCACTATTTAAGTGATGGTATCTCTGTTCCTTTATCATTTGCACAAGGGACAAAATTCACATGGTTTCGGAACAAAGAGACTAACTTTATGGGAATATTCGGTGTATTGGACTTGAATCTGATTCAAGACTTGAATCCTAAAGGGTTAAGTCTTCCCTCTTTCCTGCATTTCAGTAATAGTATAAATAGTATAAATGCAAACAGTTACAGTGCCATCTAGAGAATACTATAGGCTATATGGGGCCTATAGTATATAGGCGCTGGAAGCACTGTGAGAATCATGTTCTTTGATTTCTCCAGTGCCTTCAACACCATTCTTCCCTCGGTTCTAAAGGACAAGCTGGTGAACTCTGGAGTGGACCATCACCTCACTACCTGGATCCTGGACTACCTCACCGACCGACCACAGTATGTGAGGACTCAGGGCTGTGTGTCGGACAGGGTCGTCTGCAGTACGGGGGCCCCACAGGGAACGGTTCTGGCTCCGTTCCTCTTCACCATCTACACTGCAGACTTCTCCCACAATTCCACCCAGTGCTTCCTGCAGAAGTTCTCTGATGACTCTGCAATAGTCGGCCTCATCACTGATGGGGACGACAAGGAGTACAGAGGTCTGACCCAAGACTTTGTGGACTGGTGCCAGCAGAACTACCTCCAGATCAACGCCAGTAAAACCAAGGAACTGGTGGTAGACTTCCGCAGGCACAAGCATTCTCCACTGCAACCACTGAACATCCAAGGTATGGACATTGAGGCTGTGGACAGCTACAGGTACCTTGGTGTTCATCTGAACAATAGACTGGACTGGACTCATAACTCAGACGCCCTCTACAGGAAAGGGCAGAGCAGGCTGTACCTGCTGCGGAGACTCAGGTCGTTTGGAGTGGAGGGCCCACTCCTGAAGACCTTCTATGACTCTGTTGTGGCTTCTGCTATCTTTTATGGTGTGGTCTGCTGGGGCGGCAGCATCTCTGCTGGGGACAGGAAGAGACTGAACAGGGTGATCCGAAGGGCCAGCTCTGTTCTAGGATGCCCTCTGGACCCAGTGGAGGTGGTGAGTGACAGGAGAACGGCGGCTAAGCTGTCATCCCTGATGGACAACATCTCCCACCCCATGCAGCAAACTGTGACAGCACTGAGCAGCTCCTTCAGTGGGAGACTGCGGCACCCACGGTGTGAGACGGAGAGATTTCGCAGGTCTTTCCTCCCCACTGCTGTCAGACTCCATAATAAAGACTTTAACTGATCAAGCACACACATCCATACATATGCAATAATACTAAGTGCAATAATCCTTTCTGTCATCGTTGTATTTTTACTCAGTTGTATATAGTATTTGTATTTGTATTCTATTTTTATCTTATTGTATATTTATTTTATTTTATTCTACTGTATATAGTATTTTATTCTATTCTGTACAGTTGTGTACTGTATTTATTCTTATTGTATTCTAATTTTTGCCTCATAACTTTTGCACTGTCCACTTCCTGCTGTGACAAAACAAATTTCCCACGTGTGGGACTAATAAAGGTTATCTTATCTTATCTTATCTTATCTTATCTTATCTTATCTTATAGTATTCTCTCTGGATTAAACTTTACTTGGGTCAAAGGGTCTATGTTACATTTACTAACTGTAACAACTTCTGTGACAAAATTTTGAAAGATGATACTGTTTTTAGAGCTTTCTATAAAAACAAGGTATCTTTGCGTTAATGTTATCAAGCAGAAGTTAGAAGTCATCTCTTTCTTAATTTTTCCCTCGGGCACCATCATGGTTACAAATGACAAGAACAACAGAGAAAGTGACAAATCAAGACCCGGCACTCACTTTGTATTACTGGCTGACTGTCCAGAAAGTTGCTAGATTTGTTGCTAGCCCTTTGGGTATAGCAAAAATGAAACCAACTGTAGTGTAACACATGATATTCCTCTCTCTCACATAGCTAAGCTGACATAGTATATATATGTGTATATATATATTCAAATTAAAAAATAAAGCATACCCTGCAAATAGAGCTGGGCGATATATCGAGTTTTTAAAACATATCGATATATTTTTATACGAGATATAAGATGTGACAATATCGTTTATATCGATATAGTCTATGTTACGTTATAATTATACTTGTGGAGCCGCAAGTTTGCCTCTCTTTCGTCCACTTTCGTCTTTACGCAACGTTACTCGGCCTCGCCTCTCCTTCACTGAACACAACTCCCCCTCCTCCCCCATCGCTTCACCTGCAGGAAGCGACAAGATGGACACGGCAAATCTCCGTTAACGAGTTACTGCGCATCGCCCCGTGCGTGGGGCTGGACGGCGTCAATGTGTTAGCTAGCTAACCACGCTAACGAGCTAACCACGCTAACGCCATGCAGCCCAGAGGTGCTGCACGGACTAAAATCCTTTCATTTTCTCAAAAGTTGACAGCGCGCCTTATGTATGAATTCTGGTTGTGCTTGATGGCCGCGAACCGATCTTATGTGGAACACGGCGCTCAGCAATCTGTCAAAAAATGTTTTAGTACGACTTTGGTAAGCTACGGAGCTGCACCGCTTGATGGATTGTCGGAGCATTACGGCTGAGCCTCGCGGAGTGATACGTACTGTGCTTCAACGTAATATTACCCTACTGTGTATAAGGACCATAAATGGCACCTGTTATGAGACGTGGTTGCGAAGTGGATTTCAAACTCCAGGCTGTCAGTCACGCAGTAGAAGTTGGGAACAGAGCAGCTTATTGTGCTCAGCGTCTTTTAGTTTACATTTTGACTGCACAATTGTGAGCTCTTTGTTATGCACAAAAACAACATTGTTTTCTTTTATTTATGGAGCATTATTATTTAATAAATGCTCATAATTTATTTTTGAGTAAATTTTATGTACATCTGCTCTATGTTAATAAAAGTGCCTGTGTGACATCTGGGACACAGCTTTGACTAAGAACTCTCTTTTTGTTCTTACTTTATGGCTTTAAAAAAATATATCGAGATATATCTTATATCGCCATCCAGCTAAAAAATATCGAGATATGAATTTTGGGTCATATCGCCCAGCCCTACCTGCAAATATTCAAATGACTGGAAATTTCCCTAAAACCTTAACATTTCAAGGGTTCAAGTGCAAAAACTTTTTTTTTTTATATATATAATTGACAGCAAAAATATACAGATTCATTATTGTACTATCATTACTCAGGACTGGTGCATTAAAAAAATCCCAAACCTGTTTTTATTTTTATTTTTTAGCTTTATTATTATTCTTATTTCTCACTGGGCAATGTTAGTACAATACATGGATTTGTGACGGAGTTGGGTATTCGAATGGATTTCACAGGATTGGAAGGAACCTGAGTAGTGGGAAGGGGCAATGGTTTAAAAGAGAGGTGAGATAGTAATAATAAGATTGGATAAGAAAAGGGAGGAGAGCGATGGAGGGCAGCATGGGTGTTATAAGGGAGGATAGAGGTGTTCAGGGTTGAGCAGTGAAGCAGAGAAACTGTTGCACGCTGAGCCTGGGTTGTGTGAGTGTATGTGTGTGTCTGTGTGTGCGTCCATGGGTGAGCTTGCAAGTAAGCATCTGCATGAGATGAGTTTTCAACCCGAGAACTCAAGGAGCCCAGAGTCCTCTCACTACCTCAAAGTCACTTTCCCTCCTCCTTCCCTCCTCTTTCTTCCCATCAGCCCAAAGTCACTAGCTCTCCTTCCCTCCTCTTCCCATACACTCTCTATCGCTCTCTTCAGGGGGTCCAGTCAGCTCGGGCATTAACATTCAGACCATGTCACACAACTCCCACCCATTGAACAGAGAGTATGACTAGGCCAGACCTGTCTCTTCTCTTCTCACCCCACCCTTAGTGGTAGCCTGAGTAGTAGCATTGTGCAGCATGTCATGTGTGATCCGCATGTTGAGACATTGGTGTGCGTGCATGTGATCAGACATACATGTCTGTTGTCTCTACTTTTCTCTTTTCTGTGCCGGCCTTGGGATCGCACCTCATTTCTAAATTTATCCTCAAAGTGTGCCACCTCTCCTGTGAGCTGCTGCTGGGATTCTGTTGAGGGGTGTTGGGAGGCAGAGGGGTGAAGAGGGGTGTAGAAACTGCAGAGAAGAAGGGAGCGAAGGGGGGGAGGGGGCATTAATCGGAGAAAAGGGAGGAGAAAAGTGGTAAATGAGGGAGGGAGTGTGTGGCGCATATATGTGGGACACAGCGATTTTCATCCTTTTCTCTACCGTCTTCCTCGTTTCCATATCTCTTCTGCCATCATTCCATCCGTGTCCCAAGGCTGCTGGGTTTATTTGGGGGGAATTAGCATCGTGAATGTGTCATGTGTGTAAGTATTATCTGTGCTCAAGTCACAGCTTCAGTGGACTCCCTTCCATATTTGCATGGAAACATGCATGTTGTACTGAAAACAAGCTGTTTTGAGCTGCTTACAGTGTATCATGCTATGTCTGTGTGTAAGTAAGGCAGATCAAACCACACAAGCACATAGATTCACATGAATTTGACACTAGAAGTGAGTTTGTGTGTTGGGGAGCCTGATAAAGATATGTTTCCACTTGTGAATACCTGTGAATAGAAAATCAATACCCTCAGCAGAATTAATCACTGGACACACAGTGTGTGCACACAATAGTGGTGTACTATTGTGTGCACACCACTCGTGTAACACACACGACATTTGCTCACTTTATATAATATTAGCTGGAGAATCTACAGAGCTATAGCTTTGTAATCTACCTTGTACTAATTTACATCTTCATAGATGTTAAACAAAAGCTGCTATATTGAGAGAATATGTGGCTCTGTATATGTCAAAGTGTGTGTGTGACTTTTGCACAATAGCTGCCATGTGTGGTTAATCTCTCCCCGACAATAGCCTCCCTGAGCTGCCAGCTCTCAGGCCCACAGGCCTAGAGTGAAGCCTGGGGAGTGGGGTTGGAAGTCACCCAGCTGGGACTCAAGGGACTGCGCTTGGATTGCTTCCAACTCTCCCTGTGTGGGGATGATTGAGGGGGTTGCAAGGACACTACTGCTCGGCACAGAGGAGACCAAGAGAGGAAGGAGGATAGCAGAGGGGAGATAATGAAAGGAGGGGAAAACAGATGGAAAGGAATAGGAAGGACAGAGAGTGAGCAGAATGGGGGTAAGAGGATAGGCTGACAAGTAGTTATGGCTACAAAAAGCAGTAATCCTCATGCAGCAACAAAACAACAACAAAATGAAAACATTCACCATATGTTTGATTCTTGGGGAAATTTCTGTCAGTGGAGATTCTACTGCTTCTACTTTGCACAACATACCTAATAGTTGGGTTGCGGTCACGTGGTTCTGATGACGTGCGGAGGCAGCGCGATTTTTGAGTGGAGGGCGGAAGTAAACATGGAGGACACTGTGGAGAGTCAGGAGAGCAGCTATTGTGCAACTTTAGACCCCGTTTCTCGGGAGAGATATAAACAGATAGTTAAAAAATATATCGGACGTGATCCGTATTCTTTGAAAATGTCCGAATACACCACAGAAGTAAAGGATTTGCCTACTATCGAGGCTGTGGATATCACCAACTACTTGGTCCTCCAGACTTCTTACTACACTAGGCAGCAAATGAAAGCTTTCAAGAGTCTGGAGGCGTACAATTTTTTTGTCAGCGGGTGGGTCCACAACCTTGGAACAAAACGTCTCCGTGATGGATACAGTTTGGTGTTTGCAAGGGTGAGTGTTTGTTCTTATATTGCTTTATCTTAAACACGCTAACAGTTAGCGGTAGCGGCTTTAACGTCAACAAACATGCCACATCCTTAGGACTTCGTTAGAGTGACAGTTGTTTGTTTCAAGGTAAACCATTCTCAGCCGTCTGTTGCATATCCAAAATCGCCTCTGCACATCGATGCTGTTCTGCCTTAAGCTTCATTCTTTTCTCTCGTTTGAGAACTGATTCCGATCTGGGTTTTCGTTCGTAGCCGAGATTGACCGTCGGAGCCCAGTCCTCCGACTCTTCGTCATCCAAAGCACTTGGGCAGCCTATAGTCCCAATCAAGTCAATATTAGACTACTAACTTAAAAGCACTAAGTAAACGAGAATTTAACGACAACCTAATGCTAATAAGTTCGTTTGCAAACATAACATTACCTCTGACGAAGTGGTCGCTGCAGACACGGGCATTGGCAGACTCTGCTCCTCCCGACTGTAAACGTAAATTTAAAATCCATTTTTTCCTACGTTTTTCGGTTAGAATTTTCCATTTTTCTCCTCTTCGTTGGGCTATTTTTGGTACCCTAAAATACCGTTTATCAGTTTCTCTGGTCGACCTACTGGAGCATCCGTAAACACAACAGGACATAGGCATTTTGCGTACTGTCTGTCTGTGATTTTGCGCTTATCTTTTTCACTTCCGACCGCCAGTCAAATTTCGCGCTTTACGTCGACGTCACGTCTACGTCAAATGAAACCTAGCTATTAACAATGCATTTGTTACATTTCCTTTCCAAAATATCAAACTGAATTTTCTTAAACTTGGAGTAGTAAATTTTGCTACACATCTAGCATTGCCCTTGAAAGAAGATGTTTTCATCGAATGCCCTTATAGGTTACTGTTTTGGTGCTGTGTGGTGCATCGGTAGTACTGGTCTTTAAGGGTCGCTGGAGCTATTTTCCTCATAATGTGCAGCATTTTTTAAATGCTTTTTAATGCATAAAGAAGTGTAGATTTTTTTAATAGCTTCTTTTGTAAATGGCGTAGTATGCAGAATACATTAGTGATTAGAGTGATGAGAGATTGTGTGAGCATTGTGCTGCAGTGGACCAGTAGTTTACTAACTGTATTCTGTAAACCATATACAGAATTAGTGCTACATGTCATATGGAACCCACTCACAGATCTGAGATTCCTGCACAGGCCAACATCAACAGCAGTTAAAACTCAGGTTAAGGTTTGTAGGAATACGACATCCCAGAATAAGAAGCAACCTTCTTAAAAGGAATAAAACCTCAGAAGAGAATATAACACACCATGTACACAAGGTTAATGTTCCATTTGATCCCGCAGTCTCATAATTTAATCATCTTTCACTATGCCAGTTGCATAATGGAATAGGTTAAGAGGAAGCCAGCGCTTTCATTTGACTAAAATTGGGACAGTTTTTAATTTTAAAAAATTTTTTTCTTTACATTGGGTTGGATCTTTTGTTTTTTCTCTGATAAGGAAGGACACCTATTATAGGTATGAATATGATATGTGTTTAGATAAAAGCTATACTGTACTGATTCTCACCATGGTAGTGCAAAGGTGTGATATTTAAAAGGAAATAAAGTCTAATTTGTAAATGTATTCACCCAGTTTGAAATGAGCTTAATTGCCTCAATTTAATAACTCTCTTGACACCAAGTGCAAAGATACAGATGGTGCAGTTTCAGTGAGTTTCTCTAATTTCCCAACTGACACTGTAATCTATAAAAGAAAGAACACATTCAAAGTTCACCATCTGTATCTTTATGTGCCACGATGAGAGGGTGATAATTTTCCTCGAAACCTCAGACTATATGCGAATCCCATTTAACATGAATCACATTTCAGGCATGTGCTTAAGTATTATGTAATTGCGTCAGTTACAGCCTACATTGCAATGGAAATTAATTACAAAGTTCTCTCATCATTTCACCAAAATCAAATTTAGAACAATTTTTAAATGGGAATAGTGTTGCTATCATCTCAGTGCAGGATGAGCTATATTCATGGTTTTTATTGTTGTGCACCTGAATATGTGTCTTTAGAAAATGTCATGCCAAGCCTGTAGCAGGGTGAATGCCACCTCTGAGCTGACATACAGTCTTGATTTTGAACTAAATATAAATTTAGGCACACAAACTAACAGGTGGTGCTAACAGGTAAGGTAATTTATTTCTATAATCCGTAGGGATGGAGGTCAGCAGACAGCAGGTATTTCTGATACACATGAAGGGAACGACTGCTATAGCATTTACATTGTCATCATCAAATTTAGCAGCCATTCACTCACCCATTGTGCCTTGTCACTCCCATCAGGGTGGAAATGTAAGAGGATAATAGTGATCACTCAAAACAACTTTGTATTGATTTGTAGTGACCCTCCCTTCTAAGAGGACAAGTGTAATTGTAAAACATGAGAACCCAGTACAGGTTGGGTTTTCTAGGCTATGTCCAACCTAGCCCGGATAAATTTGAAAACTGAGTTTTCATCTGAAAACGCTCCGCGTGCACGCTATCGTTTTCAGTCGTTTTCACAGAGTTGTGCATCCACATTGAAATGGCCGAAAACGCTTACGTTCCAGTACTGCGCATGCGTGAAACGCAAGACGATTTGACCTGCCCCATTTATGTCTGCCGTTTATTTACTTTCCGGCTATTTGAAACGACGCGCCAAAATGTTGAGAAAAAGCACCGAGTTTTTTAAATGGACTAACAATGAGGTGGACTTGTTGCTGCAAGTAACAGAAAAGTACAAAGTTGCAAAAGCGAGGGAGAATTAAAGAATCTGAAGAAAAGCTATCTGGAGCATGTGCTGATATTAATCTTTAATAGGGCTGTCAAAATTGAGCGCAAACAAAACAACTCAAGTTCAAATTTATTCGCCACATGCAGTGGCAGGTTGTCTGCAGTGGAATGAACCCGCCCCCCGACCTTACACACACAACACAGACATCACATGGGGATACAAGTCAGAGAACGGTTGCATTACAGAAAAACCACTGAAATATACACTACAATGGGAAAGTACAAGAGGTAAAAAAGAGACCTCTACTCATGCTGGGCTATAGGAGGACAGCATGAGAACAGGAAATAATGTCCACAGTACAACATTATAGAGCACGTGACCAGCAACAGGGTTGGGTAGGGGATAAGGAGTAATCCCAGGCAACACAGCAGCCATCCTGCCACTGCGCCGTCTCTCCAGCGCGGGCCCAGACCCGCCTCGTTTTCCCAGGAGGCAACAATCATCGAAGGCATTGGATGGGAGGGGGATGTGTGAGTGCTTATCAGTGTAAGTGTATGTGTGTGCGTGTCCATAGTTCAGCTGAGACAGTGTCCTTCGCCCTACCAGGCTAAGTAAACAGTCTACCAGCCAACCCAGGTGGCCTTGCATGGAATGGAAAGAACAGTCAACACACAGTCGTTATCAGGGAGTTTTTGTTCGGCTCCAGCCTTGAGCCCACAGCTGGCGCCGAGGGGATATCCGCATTATGATGTTGATGTTGTTGATTTTTCTTATATAAACCAGGGCCAAGCCAGCTCCGATCAGCAAGAACCCTGTCATCATGGTTCCGAATAGGTAGATATCTTCAGCGTCCTTGATCGACAGTCCCACCAGGCACACGATCCTCCATTTCTGCCACCCGTCCATCGTGTAGGCAGGGAAAGTCCCTCCAGGGCACTCGGGCTCTCCCGAGGCCAGACTTCTCGTTGAGAAAAGGGTGTCAATAGCATTCAGAGACCAGTTGATCAAATCCATAATTCTCTTTTAGGTTTTAGAGAACAGACTGTGAGAGAGTGTTCCAGGGAAAGTAATACACACGAGACAAGACAAGGACACAAGAGGCTAAGCAGGGAAGATAAGGGGAAGGAGGAGAGGAGAAAAGTGCGACTGCCTTCGCCGAGAGCCAAACGAGAACTGCTGTGTAATGCCCTCCTAATCTTAGTTTAATTGGTCACATGACTGCGTCACATGACTAAAATGTGTCATCGCTTTCGAAAAGGCTCCAGGTTCGCTGTCCACACTGTGATGCAAAAACAGCGTTTTCAAATGTATCCGCTTTGGAGAGCGTTTTCAAAACGCTGCGTTTTCCTTCACTCAAAATGCCGTCTCAGTGTGGATGGAAGGCCAAAACGAAGAGAAAAAAAATGCGTTTTCAAACGAAAATGTATTAGTGTGGACATGGCCCTAGAAGATGTCCATTTCCATTTATTTTTCGGAGTTCTTCTCCTTAACACTTCTTGCTAAGCACAGCCTTCTTGCTGTCATGCAAGTGCAACCAACGCACCAACAAGCCACACTTGCATTTATTTTCATCTTTCTCTGTACATTCGAAGACAAACATTTACTGTCTGTAACATCTGCTCCATAAACAAACACCAGTATGGGTGCTTCTGTTAAATAAGCTAGTGAGTTACCCAGGCTTTTAACTTGACGCCAGCTAATGAAGTCTTAGCGATGAATGCAATGAATACTGAGGAAGTGTTTTCCCCAGACTATCTTAAAATGTCAGATGGATACAATTAAAATTGTAAATGACTCTATAAACATTTCTTCTTTGTAGATCAGACCAAAATCTTGTGGCAGGCTTATACAAGTGAACACATATAGTACCTTTTTATTGTTCTAAGGAAAATGGTAGACTAGGAAATTCATCCTTGTGCTATTTACTAAGTATCTTCAGGCAGTTTTATGACCTTGTAGGTTAACTTCGTTTGCATGGCTGCATAATGTGATCAGGGCAGAGATCCCCTGTAACCTCAGCTGACTTATTGGTGATGAAACAGAAATGCTTCAGAGCTGTCTTGGCCTTTTGATATCACTGAAAATACAGCATGAATGAAGCATCTGAAATCCGCTCTAATTATTCTTACTGAGACCTCACCAGCAGGGATCTTGTGTGCATAAAAAAATGCGAGGGTGTATATGTGGACGTCTATAAAATATGTGCATGTCTGTTTTTGATGTCCTATTACCTTAATGTTTCTTTCGCTGCTGTTTTTAGCATTGCAAAACAGGATTTTTAAGCAAATGCATACTATTTCTGTTTTGCAGACACACAAACACAAAGTTGAACATTGCAGAGAAAATCTATGGTGGAAAATGTGTTTTCAATAAGACCAGGAACTTAGTGTAGTCTGCGTTAAGAGGAGAGCAAAATGAGCAGTTTTTCTCCAAGGAAATATCTAGAACGAGATTGGACAGCTACAGCACTATCAGAGATAGTACATGGTAAATGAGCTTAGACTGTGGTAGTCAACAGGGAGATAACTCTCTCTCTTGCTTCTATGCCGTTTCATATTTTTTTCCTCAGCTCTCATTCATTCCATCTTTTAATATAATTTTTTTTCCATTGCACTTTCCCTTGTGCGCACTGCTGTTAGAGCATATCCATCTTGTCATTTTTTTCTTCTTTAGGATGTGTATGTGAGAGAGCAACAGGGAAAGATGCGGCATCCCTATGTATTTAGCTGAGAGTGCATGTGTGAGTGGATCTGTGTGTGTTTGTGACTGTTACAGTTATGCATGCCTGCCTTCCAGGCCGGGCATAAATCATCATTAGAGATGGCAGGAGTGTGTTTGTGTGTGGTTGTGCATACGTTTATGTGTGTATTTAACTGTATATGCTCATTCAGACAGGCCGACGGCAGCAACTGTAGCTTTCCATGCTCAACAGGCTGCCTTATTGTTACAGCTCTAATGCTCTGTTCCACTTCGTTTCCAAGGTTTCTGAGACCTGGGACAGACACGCACGCGCACACAGTGGACTGTCTCAGGGAGGGGGTGACCTTGCACAGTGATGAGAGACTGGTTGATGAACTCTGCTGAGAGAGTGTTTACTCCACCTCCATATAATGGCTTGCACAATGCTGGAGCGTGAGCAGTTGTGCAGCAGTGGACCAGTGGCTTACACATAAATGCATGGGCTATGCTATGCAGCCATTTTCTCATCCAAGATCTCAGGAAACAGAAGAAGATGCACACTGAGTTTGTGTCTTCAAGTCTGCAACGGGAAATGTTGATTGGGCCATAATTACCATATAATTCACGTTAAAGTCATGCCAGATGTGTCTGAATTAGAATTTTTTTATGTCAGCATTTAATTTCTTTCCTTATGAGCTTGTGAGTATTTAGGGATCACCTGTTGAGCTGTGATGAAGCTTTTCCTACAAGTGCCAAGGGTTTTTTATTATTATTGATGCACTATATTAATATTTCATTTTATTATTTGATACTATTTCTACAAATTTTTTGGAAATTATTCAATTTTTTTTACCACCATTTTCACCAATTTATCAGAAGTTAAAAGTAAAAGTAACATTTTTTTTAAATTGCTGTCCTGTTCATTGTAGGTGAAAGTCCCTGACTACACTGCCTAATTGTATACTTGTACTCTATGTCAGTTTTTCAGGTGTTGCGCTTTGTAGATAGTCCTTGCACATTTTTGTTTGTGTTTTGCGCAATGTTTCAAACATGTTTTATGAATATCTTTCCAACTTTACTAAAGAGAAAGTCTTCGCAGCGCAGACAGCTGAAGTGGTCCAATTAACAAGTTAAGATAGCAGCTAATTCATTCAGCATCCAACTGATCTGTCTGCGCAGAGATTAGCTGTATGCACTGCTTGAATCAGGTTATGTGGCTTCAACAGATGGTTTGAAATTGTATTTAGTGTGTGAACTGTGTCTACACTGTGTCATAGACAGCCTTGGAACATGGGTAATATTAGATGAACATACAAAACTTGGTGATTGTTGTATTACAGTAATTTATAAACGATATTTAAGAGTCATGCAAATTATGGAGTCTCCTGAGAAAAAGGGCAGAACGGGATGCCACAGGGAGATGGTCTAAAAATACAGGAGAAGCATTAGGAGAAGTGGACAGGTTCTGTGCAGAAATCCAACTCAAGCTGCAAGCTGCAGTACCTTGGTCCAAGGGCAAGGCAGATGAAGGAAACCCTCACAAGCATGCAACATGTAAACTTCAGAGACCCAGATTCAAACACACTGTGCTTCAATCATGGAGTGGACCAAGTTTAGACTGTTCATCCATTTGTCTCTAAATGGTCAAGGGGTTCCAAAATTAAATCTAATATTGGCTGTTTAAAATGCACAGGTCCATTGCATACCTTGCATAGTTCACTTAATAAGAGTTTGACAATGATGCTAGTCTTACCATGGCACCGGTTGGCTAAACTTTAGTCTTACCTCAGACTATCATTGGAAAACACATGTCATGATGACAAATGAACCAATCAGCTCATGCACCAGGCAAAAATATAGACATTGACATTTTTAAAACTCTTTACCATTTTTGATGCACACTTCTTCACTAGTGTACAAGTGGAGGAGCGCTAAAAAGAACTATTTTGTAATTGCACTATAAGCAAGTTAAAGAAGGTCATTGTGTAGTTTCTACTCTGATGGTAGTAAAGGTCTAACTTCCACAGGAAAAGCTTTTAAATAGATTTTGTAATCAGACTGGTGATTTTATGCGGTTTTATATCCTAGAAGTATTAAAAATTAAGATGAATTTAGATGATGCTCAAAAGCACCTGCCCAAATAAATGGTATAACTGAGAGCATTGTAAAAGACCAAAACAAATCGGGTCATTTCATATCAGTAAGTTTGTATCTGATATAAATCTAGATGTTTGCTTTTGCCACAGCTTTCTTAATTACCCCACACTGCAGGGATAAAATGTCTTTTGGCGTTTGCGAACCGAACCTCTAAAAAACAAACTGTAATATTTCATTGTTTCTGAGATTAACGAGTGCCTCTATAAAGCTTGTCCAGATGTCACTGCAATAAATTCTTTCTGACATCATCTCACCAGATATTTTAGAAAATGCTAGAGGAAATAAGTTTATTATATTTTTCTCATGAAAGTGACATTCATTTATTCATACAGTACAAAGCATGAAATATTTTGTAATTAAGCAAAATGTGATTAACTTTCAGAATGAGGGTTAGTGTTCAGAGAAATTAGTTCACAATGTATTGTATCACAATGTAATACACAATGTATTACTTATGTTGCCCATAAGGGGCATCAGGACTGATCAATTTGATTGATTGGTTCTTCTCTCTAAACACTCCACCCCCATCTGACTCATTTGTGTCCACCGATGTTGCGAATTGATCTGAAGAAGAGGCCAAAAAGTGGTCGGTCACCCACACACTCCCGTAGTAATAGATGAGTCTGGAGATGCAATAGAGGGGGAAACAGGGTTAACCATTGGCTGGGGATTATTAATGATAATTTCCTGCTGCCCTCTAGTCACTGCAATCAGCTGCATTCATCAGGAAGCTCAATGAAACAAAGGAGAGAGATGGGAACAGTCTTATTTTCTGTCTAGCTTCTCATTCCCCTTTTGTTTTCATCTCATACTGGCTGATTTGTATGTCAGTCAGTGTCATATGCTCCATGCTAGTCGTCTCAGCTTTCCGGCTTAGTATTAATATGTGTTTTGTTATCTGTTTGGATATTTCTCAGCATTCAAAACACTTTGACAATCCCTCTGCTTCTGGCTTCGTTCGTCTGGCAGGCTTCCAATGCTTTCACTGTCGTGTGTGCAAATGTGAGCGTGTGTGCGTGCTTCTGTATCCCTGCCAGTCCCTGTGTTAAGGGAGGTATCACAACTGACACTTTCTTGTTCCTTCCTTTCATTTGTATCCCATCATTCATTTAGTGTGTGTATGTTTGTGTGTGTGCGTGTGTGTTAAAGGAGCTGGTAAAGACTCCTCCAGCATTGTGATCCACAGATCCATTATCCTCTGCCTACCTTCGGGCCAGCTGGGATCCTTTTCTGTGTGCGTTTAGGTGTGCGTGCGTGTGTGCGTGCGTGTGTATGTGTGTGTGTTGGACACCAGGCAAAGGAAAATCAATGGTATTAATTTGCGGAGGCAGTGGTGTGAGCTGAGGCAATCTGCTGCACACTGGGAGCCACGCTTTGCTCTGATTTACCGCACACACATACAGAACCTCCTCCTTTCCAATTCCACCTTCCCAAATCACACCTTCCCTCCTCACATCTCCGCTTTGGTTTGCATTCAGAGACAATATCAGTTTACAGGTTATGAGGCACACTGGAATGTCACGCTTCACTCGCTCCTTGCCTCTCTGTCTGTCACTCGCTCTCCCTCGCTCCCTCTCTCGCTCCCTTTATCGTGGTGCAGGTAATTAAAAGGCAGGCTGCTCCACGGTGGCAGCTGGGAGGAGAGGACTGGAGGGAAGGGCAGGTTATAGTCACTACTACACACTGGCCGCACACACACACACACACACACACATACACTACCTGTGCCAAACACACACCCAGCCATGCACACAATTCACATTATTTAATGCAGTATAAAAAAATGTTACATATAGAGAAACTTGGTTATCTTTTGGTACAAAAAGATTAGTGTGTAGTAACTGTTCTGCAGGCAGCAAAACTCAAATTTTCTTTTAAAATTACAATAATGGTTATGGCTCATAAATGTTTTATTTCAGGACATTTTATGTCACAATTAATAACCAGCTGCAGCAGCGTGCCATCCAAAATTGACTCAAAATACTTTGTGTGACAAGTGACACGGGCGTACTACACACATACCTAACACTTTCCTGTCACAAATGTAACAATGGAAGAAAATTTTCAGTCTGTTAGAAATATTATCTCATCCTGTCTTCTTGTCAGGAGCTGCAGTGTGCATGAAGTGGATTTTCTCTCTCTGAGCTGAAATACACTCAGCCACCTGGCACAAACTCTAAACTGAGTCAATTATCATGTTTTATGAGTTATTAAAATCAGCATCATACACATATTTTTCACTGTGACAACTAAAACTGCATTTGATGAAGGCAGAGGGACATATTTCATATTTCTTTATGATGTTTGATGATCTCAGTGATGGTTCTGATGAATATGTCTGTCAGTTAATGTAGAAATACACATTAGGACAGCAATGTGCCTACAATACTCCTAGCTATTTATTACAGCAATTAGGGTGCATTTTCAGTTAAGCAGTGGATGTTTGGTACATTCACAAACAAAATGAGCTGCCAGTCTCCATTACTGTAGATCATCAGTATTTATCCTGGGATTTCATTCATGTACACAGGTTGTGATAAAACCCTATTTGTATTAGTTATGAGATTAAACTCTTTTTTTGCTTCACACAGATGCAGTTATGAGATTGAATCACACACAGAATCAGACACGGCTCTCTCTCTCTTTCTGTGTCCAGCATTACAGCAGACATGACTAATCCACTGAAGAGTGTCTTAATCCAATCAGACCTGTTGTCTGCTGAACCAAGACACAGAGGGCAGCTGCCCTGATATTGTTAGAAATGTGAATACAATGCACAAACGCACACTTTCACACAAAACCTCTTTGCACTGATTTATGCTGTACGTTACATCATATAATTATTTTGTATTTTTTTTTGTGACTGTCAGTTCTTTGGATATTTTCCATCCTTCCATCCATCCTCTAATGGTTATCTGTATGGGGCTTTGCAGGGCAAGCAGTCTAAGCAGAGATTCCCAGACCTCTCTTTTCTAACCACCTTCTCGAAGTCTTCTGGCAGGACACTGAGGTGTTATCTCTCGAACATCTGCCTGGGGCCTTCTCCCAGTGTGACATGCTCGAAACACTTCATTTACAAGGCCTGCAGGAGGCATTCTAGTAGATTTCTGAACTACATCAACTGGCTAGTTTGGATTTAGGGGAGGGGCACCTCTAATCAGATCACATTATGAATGACTGAACCCCGCCCCTGTAATTTAGAGCCCAGACAATCTTTGAAGGGTGCTTGCTTCTCGTATCTATAATCTCATTCTTTTGTTCGCTAGCCACCACTTGTACGGTAAGGGTCTGGCCGTAGATCAGCTGGTAAATCAACAGCTTTCCCTTCATGGTCTGCTCTCTCTTCACCACAACGAACAGCAGAACCACATTTCTCCAAAAAGCAGACACAGGGTCCTTAGACAACCGAATCTGACAGTGCTCTGCCTCTTGGCTGCACATAGAAACCACATCTATAAAAATTATGAACAGAATTGATAACAGCAGCTGCGGCAGAATCCACCACCCACCAGAAACAAGCTGAATTATTACTGGCAATAACTGTAGCGAGAGCTTGGTTTAAAACCCAATGTTGAAAAATGCAAAGGAGGAAAAAACAGCCCAGGAAAAGAAAATGATTCAGTATTATCCACTAAATTTTTACCACTACCTGTGTTGGTTTTCTTCAGCAATTATAAATCAACATCTAAGATGTATCATTATGAAAGGGAACACAAACTATATCAAAGAGAGTCTTAAGAAAAAAAAAGACTCACCATCACCTGTCCACCCATGTTAAACAAAATATCCAGTTTCAGTCTGAACAACGTGCATGGCCAAGAACGAACTCTGCCTCATCTAAATCCATTAGAGTTCAAAAAGATTTTTTTCAGGCCTTTTTTTTTTTTTTTAGAATTATTAAACTTATTAAGTAAGATATAGCTTTTTAAAGAGATGATTAGAATCAGTATTTTATTTTTGCTGTCATCTTCTGGATTTACTAGTGAAATTTCTTTAGAAACAATGTAAAAAAAAAAAAAAAACAAACCCTCTAGCCAGACTCAGCCAAATATAGTCACGTCTTGGCTTCATGTAGCAAGACTGCCTAGCAATCTAACTTTTTAAAGACATTTTAATATTCACGAATGGTTCATTTTGGAAAAAAAATAAACAAAAGCAACTTACATATATAATATAAACAAATAGATTTTACCTGGACCTTTAAGATCATATGAAAAATATTATTTTTAATATTGTGTTATGAATTTCATGCATACTATATTAGCCAGCTCTATCAACCAATTGCATGCTAGCTTGCATCCTGCCGGTCATGGGTATCATGCATGAGAGCACACAGTTTTTAATTGACTTTGGCTTATGTCTAAAATAATTTGGAAAAATGCGAGATGCCAGGTGGAGAACCAGGTGTAAATCGTCCACGTTGTTAAAATTCTCATTTATACCTAATGTAATTTTTTAAAATTCAATTTCTATTTCACAGCTCAAAGCCTATTTTTGCTTTAAACGCTCACTGGTGTGATAAGCTTAGCTGTCATACACACAGACGCACATCTCACCCAGGTTTCACGCAAGCTACAAATACTAGGAAGAAAAAAACCCCACTGGTGATGTAGAGGGGTGATTTTAGTCATGTTGACTCCTCATTGACTATTTGCTGTTCTTGGTGGAGATTTTGATTGAGGACTGACGTTGCGTTATAGTTTTACTTTCTGTTGTCTCAGCTGGGGAGAAAACAAATCTTTTCCCCAGTTTTCTTTCATCTCCAAGACCTCAGACTCTTGCCTGTTATTAAATAGCTGAGGAGTCATTTTCTAGTCCTTGTGTCAGGAAGAAGAAACTCACACAAGACAAATGGTCCAATTCCACTTTAACAGACCCATTCATATTGTAATAGAGGGCTGGAACAAAGAAAGGAGAGAGATGGGATATTAGGAATGGCACAGTCAGCCTTACTCACTGTGTTTGACTGTGTGAGTGTGCGTGGACAAGCGAGGGGAACTGAAAGAAGGAAAGATAGAGGGATATAGTGTGTGTGTGTGTGAGAGAGAGAGAGGTTTTTCTCTTTAATTCACTCTGTTGGAGATGTACTACCTCAGGGATATTCTGCCATCTGATCCACTTTAGTAGTGTGGCAAACAGCCAGGGCATCTTTTCAATTACAGAGAAATGGATAGTGTGTGTCCATGTGAGTGTGCATGCATGGGTCTGCGAGTGCGTATGAGAGCACAGAAGGAAAGACAAAGACACAGTAAGGTGGAAAGAGAGGTAGAGCTGGAAGAATAGAGAGAGTGCATAGCTTTTGAGAGAAACGGTAAATGTGAAACAGTAAAGGTGGCACCAAAGAGGGGCCTGTATTCCTGCACTGCTGGCTTGGGACTCATCAAGAGGGAAGAGACCTAGAGCAAGATGAGAAAAGCTGGGTAAGAGAGGGTGAACTGGAATAAGAGGGCTTTGGTATGGACCGAGAAAATACTGCTCATCCCCTGTCTTTAAGCTGAGCAATAATTTAAAATCTCGGCCGTCTGAAGCCTTGAATCCACATTGACTGGTCATCTTAAATCAAATCAGAGGGCTGGGCTGGATGCCGTGTGTGTATTTTTTTTTTCATGTGTTAGTGTGGTCGTCCACATACACAGAGAACCCCTGGTCTACTCTGAATTATTGACAGTGGAGAATAATTGATTGGTTCACCTTCAAGCCTATCAGTCTCCGTTTGAGTGCACCACCTCATATCAGTATGCCTCCTCCTGTTTTACTCTCACTCCCTCACACACTGGCTTTGCCTTTTTATGCCCTTCTCTTTCTACTTCTATGGTGTATCTTAAATTGTCTGGCTGATGTAACAAAAGTATAGATTCAACATATTTTCTCAACAATTTTTAATGTGACCAGGATATGAGCTATCAGCTTATAAACGCCACTGTTAATAATTCTGGATTCATATATTGAAAAAAGCATACTCTGTAAAGGGTGACGTGGAAGTCTTTTGTTTTCCACTTCCTGCAAAAGTCCATGTGATGTAAATTTTGTCTTCAGATGGTGTGAGCAAGCCTTTGAGTACGTGTCCATGGATCTTCCAATTTCATGTGTTAGGACATTAAAGTGGATCTACTCTGTGTTTATCAGCCAGGTAGACTCCAAGCAGACTACAAAGTAGTAAAATAAGAACAACTACATGTTTGTGGTGTCTGCAGATAACTGCCTTTGCGGCCAGAAGTAAGTGTAATCCCAGCCTTAGAGGTAAATGTCCGAAAACCTCAGCACATAAACAGTGACGCTGAGTGGATTGCAGATTTTTCATAATTTGGTTTAACAAGTTCAATCTTCTGAGCTATCTTTGTCCATTTTCCCTTCTTATCACTCTTTAGTCCTTCATCCCAGGTGCTCTGACGGCCTTGCCCCTGATGCTGTGCAGCATGTGATCAGTCATGGCCACCTATAGTCCACTAGGACATGCATCCAATCAATAACACGATTCTCCAGGCAGGAGACAACCGTGACTTACAACTCCTGCTCTGTCACGCATGCACGCGCACATACACACACAAGCATAGAGGTGTGCACACACACACATGCTGGGCTGACATACAGCCCCACTGCTTTGACAGGGTGGAGATGAGGTGAAGATAGATGGATGGATAGATAGATGTAGGATGGAATGAAAGTAATGGAGAGAGGTGAATGGTGCCGATGTTGTTGTTGCTGGATCGCTGTCAGTGACGATGGAGTCTAGCTCTCTCTGTCGTGTTTTAGACCTTACTCAGAGCTGGACTGTTTATGATAAGTCTCCAGGTATGGATTTTTACATCCTCCATAACTCTGAAGGCTGCAGGATAGGGTGCCTGGCGGGTCTTAGAATTTAACACCCAACAAAATATAGAGCTCAATTACCAGCTTACTGTACAAATCTTCTAGCCACAGAATGCTCCCTCATCTCTTGGGCTGTTTGGGCCCTTTTTTTAAAGCCGCCATGAAGCGGCTCTTTCCCTCCTCTACAGTGCAAATGCCAACATGGCAGACCATAATAGGCTCTTTTTGAAAGCAGAGTGTGGCAAAGATGTCATATAACTTTGTAGTGTATCAACAACGGCGTAGCCTGCACTATTATTATTATTGGAAATACAGTAATCTGCTTATATGCGGCATGCAATTCAAATATTATTTATGCTTATTACATGGACTCTGTGCAGTTTCATTTGAAATTGTTGAAAAGCTCCAAGCACAGCAAGTGATAGTGTATCACAGAGCAAACTGCACATTCTGATTCAGCATTATTTCAGCTACAAAGGCGCTGCTGCAAATCCCCTACTGGCAATTCTCAATTCTCTTTTCTTATGTTAGTGTAAACAGTCTGCATATACTACTTGTTGTATCCATATCAGTGTTGTGCTGGTGGGATGCATGCAGTACTCAGGTGTGTTATGCAAATATCTGAACCTGGATTAGACCAATGGGAGAGTTAGGATAGTGTAATCCTCTCTTGTGTACACCTCATTATCATATTTACACCACAGCTGTAAAGGTCTTGTCCTATGTAATAATCCTTCCGAGTCATAAAGAGAGACAGAGAGAAAGGCATTCTTGTTACATCTCTCTCTGCTTTCTCCTATGAATGTGCTGACTCCATCAGAATGTCTCACAGCTAAAAGAGAAGTCAATTAACCTGGATACGTCTTTGCTTGTGTGTAGGTAGTAGGTGAATTTGTGAGTTTTGCATGCATGTTTGGGTTCATCAGAGCCGGTGTGTGTTCCTTTGTGCATGTGTTAGTCCGTATGAATGACAGTCAGGGGTGCACTAATCCTGTCGCCTTAGCTTGTCATCACAGTCAGCTCACACAAACGGGATACAGAGTGTTGACACAGGCAGGAGCAAATACACAAAGCCACAAAAAAGTAAGTCCATTTCATCTTAGCCTGGATAATTAATCATTAAAATTTATTTCTACAAAGCGTGTTTGTTTTATGAGCTTCTGCATCACACTGTTCAGGCCTGCTAGCGTGCTTTGCTTTTACTGTCACATGCTGGCAGAAGAACACAACTTCTCTATGGGATAGATTCATTAGTTGCCCCTCAGACTCAGCTTCGTGTCTCTGTGTCTTAACTGTGACAATATGGAGAGGTAGAGCAGGAGAAAGAGAGTGGGTAATTGAGACAGACAGAGCAAGAGAGAGAGACTACAGTACTTGCCACCAGAGGTAATTAGCAGAGCAGCTGTTTGAGAAGGGGAAGCTATAGCCGTGACACTGCAGGAAGGAGCTGGGGGAATAATTAGCCGGTAACACCCGTCAAGCTTTCACAAAGCGGAGATGTGTTATTCTACTTCTGCTCTCCTGTGAGGAATGCCAGACCTCCACACACAGCCCAACACCTACTGACTTCCAGCTTGAAAATCCTTCTAGTAAGATGGAGTATGTCTATTCCATCTCACCAGATGCACATGCGAAGGCCTTCACAAGTGCACCTGGTGTGTGTGTGTGTGTGTGTGTGTGTGTGTGTGTGTGTGTGTGTGTGTGTGTGTGTGTGTGTGATATCTGCTCCATGGGCCATATTTAGACCATGTTAATTGGGTATTGATCATAGCTGGTAGTCAGTAATGATGTATGGTTGTTTCAGGTGAGACTGCTACCAGTAGAGTGCATGTTATGTATGTGTACATAACATATGCTTGCAGGTGTGTGTGTTTGTCAATAACCTTGCACTGTATTCGATCAAAGCTCCTCAGTGGAAAACGTTCTTCTTTTCCCTCTACGCCACGATCGATGCACTCCAGCTTAACTAGGCTGCACACCAATATGCAGATTTGAATACAGCAAAGGAAAAACAACTTAAGCAAATGACAATTTGTTCGGTGTTTGTGAAAGAAAAGCTTTAAATCAGTAGGTGAGGCTATAATTAATTATTTTATGTTCAATTTTATCTGGTTTCAGATTCAGTTTTTGCTTTAGTGCAGTGAATTGTTGCCTTTACACGTTCAGAAGCACATACTGAACAGAAGAGGGAGTAGTAACTGAAATTAGGCATATTTATTAGTAATTAGAAACTGAATGTTATTTCAGAGATGAAAAAAATATTTTTGAATTATTGATCATTGTATCACTTGATTCCAGTGTCCATGTTATGATAAAAACAAATTTAAATTGGCTCTGTATTAAAATTTTATAGTTGTATTATAGAATTTTATATTGGCTGGTTTTATCATTGTCACAGCCGTTGTCCAATATGGCTTAGTGACATACAGAGCTGCTAGCACATTAGGATTATATCATCCTCCATCAGGGAACTGAAATTAAATTTAAACATGTATATCATGACATTTTTACCGTGTAATAACAATTTACATTGAGGCTGTCTGTGTGCAGGTAGATTGATGTTCCCCTCCAGTCACTCAGTGTGCAGTGCAGGGAGTCATCCAGGAAGACCTAACTGTACAGCAACAAATAAAGTTACCGCTACCATTGTCATTTGTCTCCATATATCCACCACTGTAGCAGTAACCTAGTTATAGCACACCTTGCCACAGTAATGCCATGTCCCCAGTGTCATGCCGTCTGCCTTAGAGACGTTCACTGTCTGTTCTGTATTCTTTTTCCTGGCGCTACTAAAATAATCAAGATTAAAAACTTAAATGGTTAATTACATGGATTTCTGTTTACTACTTGATAGTGCAGATTTAAAAAAAAAAAGAAATGTAAGAAATGGGTATACTACATGAAAAAGTATAGTTATTTAAAAACCTTTGTCTTTATCTTCTTGTGACTAATCTAAATAGAAAGAAAATTGGTCTTTTTTTATGTGACTGACTCTGTTCATTTAATAACGCTGCAGTGGAGTGAACTTGCATCCCAAATTACACGACCTTGTCAGGTAGTTGCAAGATTATTCAGCAGGCCTGCTTGCAGACTTTGGCCAGAGCTGTTTCACTGCTTTCTTTCTGCTGTAAACCTCAGATCTTACCTGTGTGTGCGACTGGAATTTTCTTTTCTAGGGCGTAGAGATCCAGGCTTTGCCACATCCATTTGAAACTCCTCCTCCATCAAATTGCTCGTCGGTATTGTGGATAAGTGGCTCTCCATTTCAGCATCCACTGTAGTCATGAATAGACTCCATGGTGTGTTGACTCTGCAAGAAGGCCTGTCAAGTTTGTGTCCACAGTGAGCCCCTTTTTTACCGTGCTGAAGCATTTATCAGCTGCTTTCTCCCCACACTCCCTCGGATTGGGTGAGGATGTGTGTGTTTGTGTATTTCCGTGCCCTAAGCGCTCTCTACCTAGAGATTACCCTTCATTTTGCAGGGAGCCACTCGAGCTGCTGACACAGCAACTTCCTGCAGAGAAACTCTGCATATGTATTGACTGTGTGTGTTTGTATTTGTGTGTCTTTCTCCGTGTCTCTCTCCTATTCCCGCCACAGTAAAAGGTAAGCTATGGAATGTTGTACCTCAGCTTGCCTTTGATACTGTCACACCCTTTCATTTCTTTCATTATTCTTCACACTCACGAGAGATTGGTATTTATTTTGCATTTTACCTTGTAAGCTTTAGGTCTGTTAAGGTTGTTCACAAGTCCTTCAAAACCCCGCTATCCCCCGTGTGTGTAAGTCAAAGTGCCTGTGTATGATTTTGTATGGGTGATGCTAGGGGGCGGCTTTTATTCCCAGCACTCCTGAGACAGCAGTCAGATGGGTCATAAATATACAGGAGCATCTGTTTGAGGTTCACACACACACATCCGCTGTCCTACTAACCGGAAGGGCGTTGGCTTTTTTTCCCTCCCCTGACAATGCTGACACCTCCCAGTGGGAGCCTACATCGCAACTGGCAACTGGGACAGTTGGATTTACATATTCATGAATACTAATGAATGTGCTGGAATGGAAATTGAATGCTAAAACTTTCTCTTCTCAGGCCATATGGTGGACAGTGCTCAGGGAGGGACTTTAGTTCACTTTGAATTTGTTTATGCATGTTGTCATAGGAAGGATGAAGGGAACAGCTGAGTAGGAGGGCATTTAAGCAGAGTGTTTGAGTCAGCCGGTAGTTTAAGGCAGAAACTATGGGAGGTTGATGATGGGGTCACAGCATGGAACTTCAGACTTTTTTTGTTTTGTTACTTGATGCTCATAGAAGTTGTGAAAACTGTTGAACAGGGTCTGTAATTGTAATCTATTCAGACTACTTCAGTTCAGTTGAGCTTAAAGATCAGATTGTTCTGGGCGGTGGGTGATTGCTCTTTTAGCCTTATTTTATGAATGATTGCATTGCTGCTTCACCCATTTTAGCTCATCCATAGCTGCTGTTCTCTTCTCTTTGTTGTTTTTAAAAGTTCATCGCCTTTTGGAGATGTTAAAGTTAATGAAACAGTAGAGCTAGGCAAGAGTAAAACTGTCTCCATCTTACTGACTCTTACTCCGTATTCTTGTTATATTAATGGATACAACATTCACCCAACATCCCCTGGTGCTCATTCCCATCTGCCAGTAGTCCAACTGCTGACTGTTTTCTTGTGGTGTGTTTATGTAGCACAGTAATATGTGGTAATGAGATAAGAGATAAGATAACCTTTATTGGCCCCACACATGGGAAATTTGTTTTGTCACAGCAGGAAGTGGACAGTGCAAAAGGTATATAGCAAACATTTGAATATAATAAGAATAAATACAGTACACAACTGTACAGAATAGAATAAAATACTATATACAGTAGAATAAAATAGAATGAAATATACAATAGGATAAAATTACTCTAATCACATTACACTTTTCTGTAGTGTAACTATGTAATGCAGTTCTTCACTCAGTTCTGTAGTCATATTACAGTTACAACTTGCATACTTAAGCTACAATCAGCTGATTTCAGTTGTTGTGCTGATAGGAGGAAAATGACCGAGGGGTCTACAACCTTTGTGGAGTGGAGTTAAGCACATTACTATTTTACTGCACAAAAGAACAAGAAGGTGATGGTAAAGTGCAAGAAAAAACCAAATGCTGCTAACAGGACATCGACTCTTTGCGTGCTGCGAAAACACCATGTTAACACAAAGCTAGTTGCAAAAACCCCCCCAGAGTGATGTTAAAACTGAGGGTATCCCGACCTCAGCCAAACAACCAGAGTCTGAGCTTCAGCATGTAAGAAGCTTTTCAATGTTGCTGTTGGCTTTGAGTTATGAGAAATATTCTGTGTGTGTCCTCATTAGGATAGGGATTTGTGTAGGTGTGTGGTGGGACTCTGTCTTGCACTGTCACACAATTATCAGTTAACAATATACTTATTATAAGGTAACAAATTACTTTCTCCTGGGAGTGATTCGGTAACTAATGCATTTCTTAAAAACGTCACAAGTAATATGTGATAATTGCTTTTTAATTTTTGAGTAATGATGTGAGTGAAATAAATAGTAATGCACATCTAGCTCTGCGTGGGCTATAAGATAGCTTGTTTGCTCAAATTTATTGGCTGCGGGAATGGAGACTTCATTCTGCAGTACTTAATACTGACCATACAGTGCCTGGTATCCATGACACAACACTGATTAGTCATATATGATGAAAATCTCTGTCATTATTCAACACAACCAAAAAGGAGGCAGGACCTCCTCCACAATGACTGATCTGATTAAACTGAATGCATTTGCCCGATTGCCAAACTGTCCTGACAGTCAGTGAGAAGCAAAGTCTGTGAGGCTACTTACTGATTCAAGTAGTGGGAAAGAGATCAGACCTGAATTCTGTGTTTCTACCGCTGCTTTCAGTTTTTAGATCCTCTTATTTTAGCCTAGTATTGTTAACACAGTTTTGTGTGTTAACAATACTTCTGTCTCCATGTCTCCTTCTTACTGACTCCTGTTTCTTCTCATTTTCTTCTTATTCTCCTCACCCTTCATTCCCCTCATCCACTCGTACTCATGCCCACCTGACAAGACGAGCTCATAAGTGGCCCATAGCTGACTGCCGCTTTTAAGAATGCCATTTATTTTAGATCACACACATCGAACAATTGCAAAGTGTTGTCACCTCCACTAAAATTATAATTGCCACCTTTCCACAAAGAACCGAAAAGATGAAAGTACTCCTGCAAGCTTTCAGTTCCTCAGTGTGCGACACAGGTTAACACACGCGCACACACACACACACACACACACACACACACACACACACACACACACACACACACACACACACACACACACACACACACGCAGTGAAGTACACAAGAGAGAGAGGATTCCCTTGAGATTTTTGCTTCTCAAACAAGAGACATTTGCAAGTGTTTCCTCTCATCAGACCTCCCTCTTTCCCAGCTCTACACCATCACAGAGGGAGGAATACAGGTTAAGTTGTGTGAAATCACCGTGACAGTACATGCAAATTTGTCACAGCCCACCTACAATGGAACCTGTCAATCTAAATGATTGTCTCTCTCCTTCTGTATAGGCTTACCTGTGTGCCTAATCAAGATGAACCTTTTTTTTTGGTGCCATTGGGATATTAACGTAGTTCTGCTTGAGGCCATTAGGCTCCTGTCTATAACTCATCCAGCCAGTCGCTGTCCCTGGGCCTTTACGCTTTTTTTATTTTGTTAGCTGTGCACCCACATCTGCATGTATAAGTTGTAATTTGCATCTTTATGCAAGCCCTCTTTTCTGAACAACAATATACACATCCCTAAGAGCAGATTCACCCCTCAAAAATAAATTATATGCTTCCTCTTCGTGTGTGTGTGTGTTTTTATGTTTACACACATATTAGGTCTTACTTGAGAAGAATTCCTGATTTTTGACAGAAATAACACACTGAAATCTTACATCTTATGCTTTATATCCTGGCTATAGTTGTTGCATCAGATGTATACGGTTCTTCTTTAGATCGATACAGTGATCTTTTTGTGTTCCATCATATTTATTTAGTAACAATATCTTCTAGTCTCAGGAATCTATACTATGTGCATTATATGTTCCCTCATTTATTTCTAAAAATGTGGGATTGATAAAATTCTGCACACTTTGGGGCTGGCCTGGAGGTTTGCTTCTGCTTGTGAAGAGAAAGTGAACAGCAGTCACTTGTCCACCACAATCAGATGTTGGAAAGAAGTTGGATAAAGGAAATCTGTGAAAGACCTGTGTAGAACAGTAGCTGCCAGGATTAGTGCTGATTCCCACAGACAGGAAGTCTAAGAGTGGAAGTCTGGACTGAAGCCGAGGGTGGTGTTACACCCATTATTACACGGTACCCCCCGCAGTGCGATGACAGTCACAGCGAATCACTGTACACAAGAGCACAAAGATTATACGGTATACACACCTGCTTACATAAGACACAGAAAGAGGGACAAACAAGCAGAAAGCTACCTGTTGTTTGCATAAGCACTTGGAACTCTTCTCAAAATTCTGTTTAGGGTCTTAACTGTATGGTTGTCAAGACCAAGCTGTACTCCTCTCTCTTAGTCGCTTGTTGTCTCTGTTGAAATGTGTAATCTGGGAAGGATTAACTCCCCAGCTTCTTTTATTTGCATGTTTGGGGATTGTTGTCATATTCCCAATTTACATGCTGATACCAAGTCATTATGATGTTTAACTGAGTTGAATAATGTAGATTATGCATCCTGTTACTCCGCTACTTGCCGCAGTGGTTGCACATGCACGTACACATGAATTTGGGCATTCGCATGCATACAGACACACTCACTGGGATCTTAAATGAATATGTATGTCCTGCAGAGGGACAAAGAAGAAAGATGAATAGTTGCGTTCTTGTACACACAGTTTCGCTATGTCTTCCAGGCAAAGTAGAATGAAGTAGCGAGGGGAAGTAAGAGAAAAAGATTGCAGAAAAGAGGTGAGGGGGGGTCATCTATTCTCTATGGCATCGCTCTTCACATATTTCATCTTTCTTTCATGTTCTTTTACTTCCTCGCTTACTCCCAGTGGGATGTGCTAGTTTCTTTTCTTTCTCTTTCTTCCCTCTCATGTATCTCAGCAGGGATAACAAGTTAATGTGATGAAACCAAATGTAGTCGAGTGATGGCAGCAGAGGGAAAGATGTCAAGATTTCTAAAAGAGAGTGAGTGATGAATAGCTCCCAATCTTTCCAACAAACTTGATGTGGTATTATTCCCTTTTAAAGCCACTTGGTAATTAGAGAAGAACCCCATTTCTGCTTTCTCTCTACCTCTTACTCTGTTCCAATCCTTTAATCACTGTGTAAATGAAGTGATAAAAAGAGAGAGCAAGTGGATGTCTGGATTGAGATGGGGTTTTTCGGCCGCTGTGCTCTGTTACCAAGCAACAAGCAGAAAAGCCCTGAGTCACTAGGTTCCATGGTGAAAGCAGCTGACCTCACCAAAGTCGAGGTCAAAGGTCACCTCAGGCCATCTTCCAAGAAAATATTGACTCAGACAAATAAAGCAGCTGGAGTTTGTGTGCATTTATGAAGGAATAGAAGGAAATGTGTGTGGTTGTGTGCATGCTTTGTATGCGTAGTGTTTGAGATATATGTCAGTGGGGACTGATTTGTTGTTGGGTGTTCATGCACATGTGTGTCCAAGTTTGTGTGTGCATAAAGTTGAAGTGACCGGGTTAACAGCATTAGCATGTGAAGCTGAATTATTCATAGTGTGACAACCCATGAGGCATCTATCCTCAGCTTTACAAATGACTAACTTTCTCTCTGTATGGGGACACAGACTTCACGCTTCAGTGTATGGATGTTGAGGGTAGAGATTTCATGTTTATTTTATGGTTTTTACTTGTGTCTAAACTTCTCAAGTGTGAATTATGCAAGGGGTTGGCATAGTGTTACTGTTGGAATGTCACTTTCTGCAATATAGAAGATAAAATAATAAAAAAAACCATTTATTTGATCAAAAATCTTTAGACATTATGTAAATTTTAATGGGTTTTGGTAAAGCTAAGGTTACAAAGCCCTGTATTAGAAAGCTGCAGTGGGATTGGGATGTAGCAAGCCATTCAAGACTCAGTACATATGATGTGCAGAATAAATTAACTTCGTATTTAGCATGATTATTGCAGGATGGAATGGAGGAACCCTGCAGGAAGGTGCAGAATTGAAACAAGATTAGGAAGGTCACAATTCAGACAATGCTTTATTGTATTATTACTGGTCTAAGCTCCAGATTACATCTACACGGGTGGCTCGGCCATGCAAATCTGTGCCATAAAGCTCCTGGTATACAATTTATGTGCTGATGTTAATGCCAAAGGAGGCATACAGCTCTGCAGGTACTAAGTCAGCACAGTGTTGGCAATGTTTATGCACTGTGCGTCTCTGCACTCGGTGATATACTCTTAACTACATTTCATCTGCCACTTTGTAGCAGAGTTTCTTTAATTTCTAAACACTTTCAGTAACACTGATTACAGTTGTTGTAGAATTTCTCAGACTGACTTGCTGCCATGGTAGCATGCCATTATAACACCATGCTTACATGCTGTTTATAAAGGCACACTGCATGGCTAAGTGCTTAATTTTATACACCTGTGGCGATGGGACTGAAAACATCCGAATTCAAAGATTTCCCTTATGGACAAGAGTGCTGGCGTGTCTATATAGTATAAGTAAAAAAGTATGCAATATAATGTTTAGCAACTGTTCCATCCATTAATTGAGCATGTTAGTATGATAAAATTTGGTACTCAACACTAAACAGAAAGTACAACGGAGACAAAGGTCATTAGTTCAAATGTTCACTTTAAATGTGTTATTGTAATTCATCCTGAAAAAACACAAATGTACTGTGAACTCAGTGTGGCGTTGTGTGTTCATGTTGTATATTTTTCAGCTGCTAATAGTATGATGAGCAGCATTTACTTTAAATTTCATAGGAGATTATATTTATATGTAGATATATTGTATAGGGTTAATACATTTAGTTACATGTATAAAATATTTGAAGTTGCTAATGCAAGACATCCCTGTTGTAACAATGCTATAATACGGGAAATATCTCTTTTAGTGTTTAGTACTGCACCTTAAAGAGTTACATATAGAGCTGAAATCTTAAACTACTTGTGAAAAAAGTTAACAAGTTAACTAATGACAACTTAATGGTTCTCTTTTAGCTGAAAAATTAGAATTTTTTTAAATAATCATATTTATTGATAAAATGATCTAACCTTTGCAAACTGGTCAGCCAGTAATTTCTCATCTTGAAGTTGATTTATGTGACTGTGCACCACAAAGAGTTGGTTGAGATTGGCGTGTTTCTTTCTGCGAGTGCTTTATCAAAAGTTTATGGAGAGAAGTGAACATTGCCTACGGTGAGACCTGAACACGCATTTGATGGTCCTGTGATCAGAGCTATTAATCAGCGCATAAGCAGACAGGCAGTGGGTGTATGGTGACTCAGCTCCTTCCTATTCTCACTGAGTGTCTATGTTCTTTTATTTCTGTGTGGGTTGGCCAGCAGCCCCCTGCGGCCCTAAACATTGATGGGGAAACCTTCAGTGAGCCTTGATGATGACTCACGGCACTGATTCCAGTCATGAATCTACTTGGATTCTTGCTGTGTACACGCACATACAGTGCTGTGAAAGTATTTGCCCCCTTCCTGATTTCGTTTTTCTTTTTGCACATTTGCCCCACTTGTAATACTAATTGCCCCCTAAAACTAATAACTGGTTGTGCCACCCTTTGCAGTGAGATAGAGATAACAGGGTTTAATTACAGGCTTTGACTAGGCTTCTACTGGTGTGTTTTAGGTCAATTTCTTGGTCATTGTCCTGGTGCATAACTAAAGTGCATGAGCTTCAGGACATGAGCTGATGGCCGGGCATCCTCTTACAGGATTTTCTGGTAGAGAGCTGAATTCATGGTTCCATCAGTTGCTGGAAGTTGTCCAGGTCCCGGAGCAGGAGGAACAGACTTCCAATCCATCACACTACTGCCACCTGTTATTTTACTGTTCATTTGATGCTTTTTTATGTAACAGGAAACAAAGATGAGCCTTTATATTCTTTTTGGTCAGCAGCAGTTTTCACCTTAGAAATCTCCCATTGATGCCATTTTAGCCTAGTCTCTTTCTTATTGTTGAATCATGAACTTTGACCTTAATCGAGGTGGGGGGCCTGCAGTTCTCTGTTCTTTTGTGACTTCCTGGATAAGTTGTCAGTTGTAATGTCGGTATGACTGCCACACGTTTGAAGGTTAAGCACTATTCAGTGCTTATAGGTTTGCTGAAGGCCCAAAGCCTTAGAAATGGCTGTGTAACCCTTTCCAGACTGTTAGATGTCAATAACTTTGTTTGTCAGCTGTTTCTTTAGATTGTGGCATAATGTGCTGCTTTTTGAGATTATACAAATTCTATTTCTTGATTCAGTAGGTCTGGCAGTGATCAGGCCAGGGTGTGGTTGTTAAAATTGAACTAAACTTTCCAGAAAACGTGTTATCTTCATCTAATATTGTTTTTAAAAATTGAAGCATGCACGTTTTGTGAAATGTGAAAAAAAAGAAATCTGTAAAAGAGTAAATACAGCACTGCATACCTAGACAAACAGACAGGCATACAAATAATTCAACTCAGGTTGTCTGACAGGTGCTCTTTATGTATGTGTGTCTTTCTCTCTATGCACCATGTTAAATCTACAGAACCCTTATTCATGTGGCCCTGGGGGCTGATATAATGCTTGAATGATGTTCTTACTAATGGCACTGCAAACGTATGCGCTTGCACGCATGCACTTACAGCAGTGCGTATGCCACGTACAAACATGTATTCCAACACAAGCATGCACGCCTTTACTCACATTAACAGCAATACAAATGGCTGCCACTCTTCTTCTGTCAAGCAGTGGGAGGGGAGACTGCGGTGGGGGGAACTGCCAAGACTGTGTATCAGAGGAGAAAACGGAGGGAGAGCGCAAGAAGAGAAGCAGAAATAGATGTGACTGTTATATACTGTCTGTCTCCAAATAGCTGTTGTTTCATTTGTCCAACTGGCATCTGTCTTGTTTAGCCTGTGCTTTTCCAATATGCTAAACTGTTTATGTTTATGTGCAAGGAGGACAGTGAGCAGAGATGATTGGGTCAGACACCAGTCACTTGTTTACATGCAGCTGCCTCTAATCATCATGTCATGGGTGAGACACTGATTGTCGAGGAACAGACTGAGGCTGTTATAGGCAAAGCTTTTCTGTCCTATGACCCCATTGCTAGCTAGATTCCTATGACTCCAGCAATTTTAGGTTTATTGTGCTATCAGAATTTTTTTTTTTATAATGGAGTAAATGGCTAGTAATTTAAACATCACTTTTATATAATAATAATTGTAAGGTGCCATCATGCTATATAGCAGTTCATTGAATCATCAGCCTCAGTGAAATTGTATCACCCAGGCCTCATGCTGTACAACCTGCAACCATAGAAATTACCTTGATCTAAATACATCTGCATTTAGATCAAGGTAAATATTAAAGGTGGGCGTGCGAGTATTCTTCCACACTGGAATATTTCTCTTGTTTTGTGTGCAAATGAATGGCATTAATATGCAACCATGTAGGGGGATTATTCAGATGATGCTGAGATTATCACTGGCATCACATAATGTTTCATTTTGTGTGTGTGTGTGTGTGTGTGTGTGTGTGTGTGTGTGTGTGTGTGTGTGTGTGTGTGTGTGTGTGTGTGTGTGTGTGTGTGTGTGTGTGTGTGTGTGTGTGCAGCAAATTAATGGACATGACTTTTACAGGTTGGACAACAATGTCAGCCTTTTAATCCAATCACTGGGCTGCTAAATCAAATTATACGGAGAACCTAAGGAAAGGGTGTGTCTATACAACAGAGCTGAGCTCTATGCCTGGAAACAGGGTTACAAAGCCAGCCATGTTAGTCATCTAATATGGAAGTTTAAAGAATCCCTATTATGATTCTGGCCATGTCATACAATTTAGACATACAGTACTGTCTAAAAGTATTAAACCACCCTTTATTTCTTTATATTTTGCTTCCAAGGGGCCAGACTTTGTTGTAATTTAAATAAAGTGCCCTTGAACAATAGCTCTCAGAGCTTTTTGGATGTCTTTTATAGTCTTTCATTGGGCATTGGCTACTTTTTCCCTTATTTTTTGTTAAACTAACACTGATCTATGAATCATTCAAGATTAAAAAGGCACCTAGCTCAAGGAATGAGGCAGTGTTGTGTCTACACATGACAGGCAACTTGGCAAATAACCCTTTTTAACTAATATCTTTAGACACTCTGTTGCAAAAAATGTTCAAAAAATTTAGGTGATTATCATCATTATTCTCTCTCCATCAGCTACAGCTGATGTGTCACGTGCCAGAGGACACCTTATGCACAGTCAGTAGACAGTAAGTCATGCTCACAAATTGAAATACAGTTTTCTTGATGAATCTATTTACACACTGTCATGAAATATTCTGCTTATGGTCCAGGAAGATGGTATAAATGCATTTTAAAACAGAATAAAATTGACAGTAATGAGGTTCAATTGTCTTGTAATTTGTGCAACAATCTTTTTAATGATGGATTGAGGACCTAACATGTCTGATATGGATTTGGCAGGTTACCATTTCCCATAAAGAAAGAGAAAATATGTAATTTAATAGTTTGACGATTAACTTTTAGAACTTCTATACCAGTTATGATCTACTAGTTTTTTGCCTCTCAGAATGAAAAGAAACACTAGGAAAGTCTCTAATTCAGGAGGAAGCTGGCTTTAAGGGAAGAGCTAAAATAGCATGTTTTGACTATGAATGTACAGATTAAATAACGATTGTTTTGAACTGTGATTCATGCAAACCTACTTGGATGAAGTCCAAAAACAATAAAAAGCTTTGAATGAGCTGCCAATTTGGTCCCTGTGGCTGTGGATAATTCACAGTTATCCCAATAGCAGTTCAGTTGAAGTAGGGAGGTCAAAATGTACAATTTAGATGTACTATTGTGATAAATGTGAAGGGTGTCTTATATGTTTGCATAGTCTTGTGATACCTATTAGGGATTTTACAAAACACACAAAGACCCCTCGAGTTTATAAGAGTCAGTGTAGAGAAGGAAATAAAAGAACAAATGACAAAACACTTGTCAGAGGAGAACAAGAATGCTGTGATAAACACGTCTGTGTATTAATCAAACAAAAAAAGAAATGGTTTCATCATTTATATGCCTTCTGCTGGCTTCTCTTTCATTTATTTCCTTTCCTGGACTAATGGATGGTGTCACATTATGTGTTTTGTGTGGGCTTGTTTGTTAATATTTTACAGTCACTTCCTAATGTGGCACCACAGAAATAGCTATGGACAGCACGTATGTCTTTCTAAGAATGTGAATGGGATGGGGAGCATGAGAGGAAGAGACAGAGGCTGCTTGAATTAAATGGGAAAAGCAATCATTTTGGCCAAATGCCAAGTCATCTCAAATGTAAAAAATGTGAAGCTAAGACTGGGGGGAAGAGAGTGCAAGAGAATAAAAAGATAAGGGACTTAAGTGGGAAAGTAAAACAGGGAAAAAATGAAGCAGTCGGAAATGAAATAGACAAGTACCAAGCTGTGTATGTGTGGTACTCGAATGTAATGATATGTTCTCAGTGTCTGTGCTTTTCTGTAGGTTTGGCTTGATATGAAAAAAACAAAAACAAAAACCAGATGCAGATACAGGAAATGTTATTATTAATTTATCTGAGGGATTGGAAACAGAAAAAAACATCTTGTTGCATCAATTTGAACTAAAAAAAAACACCTTGTCACAAAGTTCTCATTTAAAAAGCCCCCGAGTACAATTAGCAAACTTCGTGTGGATGCTTAAATGGTTTTAAAAAATGTGAGGTTCACTTTGAATAAGGTTAGCTGCTATAATGCTGCTGAATGAGGTTAGCGCTGCCCTCGTATATCTAAATGGGGTTAGCAATTGCAGCTTGTGCTTTGGTAATCATGACGTTTGTTCTCTGCTGAATGCTAACGTCGATGCTAACCCAGTTTCATCAATGCTAACGCTGTCTTCGAAATCGAATTAATTCACAGGAGGATGTCAACAATAACCCCTAGAGCATGTATGAGAGGGAACAGCTGAATCCTGAGTGTCTTTGCTTCTTTTGACTCTGATACAAATGAAGTCTCGCCTCACAGTGCAGATGTTAAACGTATCCTTATAATTTTCTCCCATTTTACTGAAAATCAAATGCATATTCACTTCACATGCTGCAATGATTTAAGCTGCTTTTAATCTCTCATATGCATCAAGCATAATGGTTTAGATAAAAGCGACCAGATGTATCAGAGTTAGCATGTGTGTAAAATAATCGTTAGCAAGAACTGCCTTTCCTTATAACAAGAGACTGGATTATAAAATCCAAACCCTTTGAAGTATTAATGTGTGTCTCTGTGTGGTTCTATATACAGCACATACTTGCACATTAGTGTGTCCATCCATGTGCACACACATGCACATGGATACCCTGATGGATTATTTGCTGTGTGCAAAATATCCAACTGCCTCAGCCAATTCTAATTAACCAATTATAGTAAAGTATTTTCCTCCTCTTCAGTTTGATAGTGAGAGTCATATTGTGGATTAAGCTGCTTTACTTTATTGCATCTCATTAACTTTACCCAAACAATGTTTGAAGTTTAAATCAGCTGTTAAAAAGAACATGGCATCAAAGTGAGGCTCAGAACCAAAGTTAACTAGCAAACTGCTACAGGAAACTAGATTTGATATTAAAATCAGAGATCGATGTAAGGGACATGAAAGAGAGTCATCTTTATATAAGTTCGACTATATGCACAAATTAGAGTTTTAGACTTGTAACATGCTAACAAATGAACGATGTTGATGTAGTATATGTGCATCACAAGCCTCAAAGATGCTGCAAAGTGCATAAATACATACAATATGAATACAAATGAATTTTAATATCTATTGTTACCAGTCCTCTCCTCTCCTTTTCTTTGCTTTTTCTTTTTGCGGTTCTTCCTCTTCATAGCGAGCTCTCTTTTTGGTTATAGAAACCTTTCAAGCAATCAATAGTAGACATAAATTTCCCGTCATTATTCACAGAGGGCACACCGTTGGCTTACTGGAGAACTGCTTCCAAGAATGGGTACAGTTCCCCAGCTACTAAATTCCCATGGATGTAGCTTCTGGGTCAGAAGAGTGAAGCTGGGGTAGAAGTACCAGTTGAACCTGTTTCTGATGGCCACTTTTCACTTGATTTATAACTCCAGTAAACATTTTCAGAGTTTCGTGGCTTGTTTTAATCCAACATGATGCCCATTGTGCCGGCAGATTGTCTAACGTGTACCCCTCCTTTGCACAATTTCAGCCACCCTCCCAATCCTAAATTAGATAAGCGTTTAAGAAGGTGAATAAACTGGCACATAATGCTCTATTTTTTAAACTGTGTTGTTGAACAGATCACGAAGCAGGATATAATTTTGGGTGTGTCTACAGTGCTAGTGTACGAATATGGAGTATCTAGTTTCTCAGAAAGACCAGCATACTTGGTTAACCAAAAAATCACCAACTGTCAATCGAGAGTTGACAAAGGGTTGGGCAATGTTACAGTGGGCTTGTCCATCTTTTACATACAGTCTTTGACACCACCATAAATTGGTATTAATTGCATTGAGCATTTCCAACCAGCATGCAGCAACAGGATAATATTTTTATTTTAAAAAACACAAACAGTGCTAGAAATCAGTGAATACAGTGTGCGTTAGTCATAGTATAATTGATATAAAGTTATAGCTGTTTGTTGGGGCTCTCACAATTTTTGTCAGTGGTATAAGGTGCTAGTATAACAGAGGTCAGATCATTTCTCAGAGCCTTGTATTTTCATCTTTACATATAATCTTCCATTTAAATCAGTAAAACATGAAGTGGGTTTTTTGTATTTATTACTTTAAATAAGACTTCTGGCCTGTGCTCTGTGTTGCTATAGGAACCATAAAGGTCAATAGAAAGTCTTTTGAGTGGGTTTGTGAAGGCTCTGCGTAGGAGACAAATTTACCTGTCTGAACAACAGAGAGACACTCTTTTCTATCACTTTCCTTTTTTTCACATCTCTAGTGTTGTTTTGGTCCCTCCCTCACTATACACCCCTGTTTTTAAGCCTCTCCCCTCCCTTCTGCTTAATCCTTCCCCTCACTGGTTTATAGACAGATCTCATCTCCTCTCTTGCACCACACATTGTACTTCAAGAAAGGCGCTCTCATCGATACTGACAGCAATCTAATTGCCATTGCATCCTTATGAATATCTGTGAAGCGTTGTTGTGTGTGTGTGTGTGTATGTGCGCGTGCTCAGTGTTTGCTACCGCAAAGCTATTACCGGAGCTGGTTCCCTGCTACATTGTGTGTTATTTTATAGTGTGTCTTTCATTGTGCACGGGCTGTAGCCAGTACTGCCTCATCAACTTACAGGTCGATAGAGTAGTTCTGAACAGAGGATGTCCGTCAATGATGGGAGGTGAGAGGAGGAGGGAGGAAAAAATGAGCAGGGAGGGTGAGACGGAGAGCAACCTTTCCATATTCAGTTCTCCTGTTGTTGTGTTCTGGCATGTCAAAGAGGAAGCGTTATATGACTGGATCAGTTAACAGATGGGCATCCCAAATAGCAGCAAGATAAAATTTTGTTGCTCTGTTTTATTAATTTCTACACAAACCACACACAGCCGCACGCTCTCGGAGAAAGAAAATCTGGTAAATTCTGCGTGCCGTTTTTAAACATGCACAAATGTTTACACGTACGCATAAACACAAACTCAGGCATAAACAAATGTCTGCATTCTTGTGTGTGTACATGTTCCACAGAGCCTGATGAGACAGATGGCAAACGACTGGTGGATGAACCAAACTGTCCGTGTTATCTTTAGGTGTAATGGTGCGGTTAATGATTCTGCCTTGCTTGAACGGTATAGAATATTACATAAATTACAATGTATGCACTATCAGTTAGTGTGAGAGACAGAAGAATTTATCTTAGTTTGAGTAGCTGTTCATTAGCCTTCTCTCCTACTCATCAAGCGATACGAGTCGAAATCAGCTAGACAAAGCATCAAAGTTTTGCCCCGAAACTTGTCTGTTGTTAGCCCGACCTGATTGGATTAGCTGGTTATTAGGATGCAGCAATGAGCTTCAAGGCTACGGCATGTTTTGTAACATCTGAAGCTCGTAGTAGATGGATTCAGTTACATGTCCTTGGAGAGACATGCAGTGAGAAAGGCTCACTGACTGTATGTGCGCCAGTGTATTGTGTTGTATTTAGTGCCTGTTTTAGGAGGCCGAGACAGCCAAACCTCCGACAGATTTATTGGTTCTGCACTCTTCTATCCTCCCCAACAGAAAACGCCATACTGCATCCTCACCTTTGACACTTTTGTCTATTTCTTTCATCTCTGTGTTTACAAAAATCTTACGTGAGCACTATCGAGGGCTATGTCACTTTGTTTGCAGCTACCTCTGCGATTCCCATGAGACTACACAAGGTACTGGGATTATCCCAGCCAGTCTCGAATCACCTGAACCAAGTCATCAGTTACTAATGTGTGCGTGGAAGCTTGTGTGTGTTTGGGAGAGTGCGGGTACACATAGGTTAAGAAGATGAGAGGATTCGCCAATATGCCAAGACAATATCTCTGTGGGCATTCATGTATATAGATGTATATGATTGTGGGCTCGTGACTGCAAAGGTGCTGGATTTGTTTAAGAATCAGGCAGAATAAACAAGTCGGTGGATATGCAGGTCCTGATAGTCAAACTGTTCATATTACAATTAAAAAAACAACAAATGCTTAATGGCAAAGCCACCTCCCTGGTTGCAGTTATGTCCCTTGGGGCCAGGGATATAATAATGTGAAATTACGTAAATGCCTAAAATGTGTTAACATGCTTTGGAAATTACTCTTAAAAACAGCATGTTGTGATTCAAAAGTGGTTCCTCTTTATTACTGATTCAGGAACACAATTACCAGCTGATAATGTTGCAGCACATCACCTCCCTCTCATCAAGAAGGTGATAAGCAACGATGAAGATTGAGTTCATGTATTTAAAAACAAACATCATTTTTAGAGAACAAAGAAAATGTAAAATTTAGTGTAAATACGACCTATTATATGTTTGCCTTTCATTGTTTCATTGGATGGGAATTATAGAGATGGAGAGAACATGAAAGGCAACTTAAGAATGAAATGAGACACCTAAACAAAGACAAGGAGGCCAAAGTTAAAGTTAACTAAACTTTGTAGTATCTAATAATGTCACTACAAAGCGTGCAGTTATAATGCTTATGGCTGGGACAGTAGAAAGCGTTTTCTGAAACTAATGGGCTATATGGACATAGAAGTATCAGGTATTTAATTGTTTGATTGATTATTACTTTATACCAAATGTCTACTTTTAAAAACATTTTTACAGTATACATGGTTTCTGGTTTCAGCTCCCTCAAATAATTAGGTTTTCCAATTGTGAAATGCTAACATGCAGTAATGAGCTTGAAAACGAAGCAAATCAAAGTAATACTGCCTTATAAAGTAAATCTTTGAAAACTGCACTGGGCAACCTTGGAGAAATGAACAAAGTTGCTGAAGGACACGCTCCTTTTGTTCTAAGTCATCGTCCCAAAAATTATTTTTGGTTTGTAAATGAAAAGCTGCTTATTGCAGACAAAGCTGCATTTCCCTATGCTGTTCATCATAGTGTATCGTGTTTTTAACTTTTTCAAATTGTATTTATTTGAATAAACTTATTAAGGAACACAGAGCTTAGCTTACAAAAGGTAATACAGTGGAACCCCGACTTACGAATACCCCATTTAACGAAAAATTCAAGTTACGAAGGCACTTAACGGCAATATTTCTGCCTGTGTTACGGCAAAATGCCCACATAACGAAATCCGCTGGCTCTGATTGGCTGAGCCCACAATGCCTTCCGAATCATGTGACAACCCCCTTGGTGTTTGTACTTGTGCTTTGCTGTTCCACTTGAACTTTGCTGTTCCACTTGAACGACGTATTGTTGTTGCAGTAAACAATTAGCCTATAGCCTATCATTCACTCAAAAGGCACGATGGGTGCTTCGACTTACGAAAGACCCTCGGGAACGAATTAATTTCGTAAGTCGGGGTTCCACTCTCTTATTTTGTTAACATATGATATAAGAATGAAAATACCCAAAGACCGAAAAGTGTTGACAAAAAATGTGAAGTAGTCAAATAAAGAAAACTGGGGGAAATGTAACGGCTGTAACTTATAATAAATTGAATCTACTATAGTGTGGATGTGAAAGAGTGTTGGCATAGACTCTGTGAGCATTCTTGTGCGGAAAGGTTTTTATATTTAACAGACTCAGCCAATCAGATTTAAAATCATAGGGTAGGGGTTGAGGGGTCAGGGGTGCAGTGAGAGCAGCACACTCTTAGAGCTACATACTGGTCTCATCTAAGTGCTGGAGTCAGATTTTTAATTGTTGCTCTGGGTATTGATTCGCCTGTTGAGATGGGGAGCAGATTTGTGATCCAGCAGAGAATAGCGATGGGGTAAAAGGAGTAAGAGGTGAGGTTATTGGTGGCTGTATACTGCTAAACAGTCATTATAATGAAATTCCACCCACTTTTTATTTTGAAGTTTTACATATCAGGGAATAAAAAAATCATCTCGTCTTATGCAGGTCTTATAATGAGGTTAAGACAACCTCTGACAAACTAAAACACTACATATCAGTATCTTTGCAACAGCCAAAATAAGCCAAATAAGCTAAAATGCAGAAACTGTCTGTTGAAAAAAAGCTAAATGCACTATTACTGCTTTCATAGGAATTAAGATGGTAGTAGCAACCAGGAAAAAATGTGATTGCCTCCATAAAAGTATCTGAATGCTGGCTTGGTACATTCAGTTGTGTGTTAACACAATGCCAAGAAGGAGAGACATCGGCAGTAATCTTAGAGCATTTGTTGCTACACAACAGTCTGGAAGCAGTTATAAGACCATTTTCAAACAATTTGAATTCTACAGTGAGAAAGATTATTCATAAGTAAGCATTCAAGAAATTTCCAGTTTTTCATCATTGCAAATTCACCAGAAAATCAAGAAAACAGCAGAATGGCTGCAAAAGAGAAGAGTCAAGGTCTTACCAATGGTCTAGTCAAACTGTAGACCTCAACCTGTGGCACGACCTTAAGGGAGCTGTGCATAAACCCCTGCAAACCTCACTGAAAACTACTTCAAGTTATCACTGCTAAAGGTGGTTCTATAAGCGCATGACTCATGGGGCATACTTAGTTTATCACATATTGTTTCTGCATTTTGATTTAGTTAAATAATAACATAGGATAATTACCAGATTTTAAGATGTAGTAAGCAGAAAATAATTGTTGTATGTCCTGATGTGTAAAACCTTAGAATTGATAAATGGTGTGCTTTGGTTTTTATTGTGACTGTATACACTTTTTACAGCACGCAGCCTAAAAATGTTATTTTAGAGAAGGACAGTCCAACCTCTAAAGGCTGGCAGGGACTATTTTTTAATATGTTTATTTACTCTCAGAGCATAGTAAATAAATTGGAATAGAGGATATCTGTTTTGTTGCCAATACAACTTAAAGTCCAATTTATTTTCTAGCACTAAATTGAAGGGATTGAAATAGCGGACCAAGCCCTAGCAAATTTGTCACAGACTTTGGATCACTGATTCATTATATATCTCATTTTCTCTCTCTAATATTGTGCTGCTTGTAATTTCCTTGCAAATAGCCAAAAAGGATCTATTAATGTTATCAAGCTTTGGGCTCTGATCTGTGATGATACATTTGAAGGTCAGTCCGCGTAGAAAAAAATGGAAATAAAGAGCATAATTTAATCTCAAGTGTATTTTAATACAACTAAACACGCAGGATGAATAGCAGGGATGACATGCGGTCCATTGTTTTAAAAGCTCATAGACTAATTGCTCTGCAACAAGGACCACTTTGGAATAAGAGGACCCTTCCAGAGGAACATACTGAAATAGAACCTGAATAGACTGGTGATATGCAAATGCCTTGTGGAAATGTCTTGTGTGTATTTGTGTGCGATAGAAAAAGTCAGAGAAACAGAGTGCTTTGATTCATGTGGATTCATTTCTGTTTTTTTTTTTTAATGAAATGTTTCTGTGTTCTGATCTCCTCGTTTTGAGGCTTAGTGGAACATCTCAGGCTAACCGTGTTTTGTGTCCCACAAAAGCTAATAATCACAGATGTGTTAGCCGTTTCATTTTTGTTTTCATAGAAAGTGCCAGACTTGCAGAGAAAAAGCAGCGCCACTTCAATTTGCACCTCGTCTTTAAAAAGTGTGTAAACAACACGACAAAGTGCTTATGTGTTACAGAGTTTTAACAACACCTTAATAGAGGGCTTGTGTGATTGCTTAAAAAGAATATGTGTGAGAATTCGGGGGGGTAAACACTGTGTTGGTACTTACCGTATTTTTTTTTCCAGAGATGCGACGGAGATTAAAGATGACAGTGATTCATATAAGGTTGAACTGCTTCGATAGATAGCTGAAATGAAACGCTGACAACAAAAAAAGACTATTTTGTCCCTAATGTGGGGGATTGGACCTTGGTGACAGTCTCTATAAAGAGACTAAATGTCCTCCTCAGTGGCTCCCCTGTCCCAAAGTCTCTCTGCCCCCACTTCATACATATACATGGCTGCTAAATAGATGGTTCATGAATACTATCAGGGCTCGTCTGTGATAGCATTGTCTATAGACTTACGTGAGTGTGTTTGAAAATGCGTTAAAGACTTTTCCCCCCTCGTCATAAATACTATTACTGGCTGTTTGTATTCAGCCGGTTTGCATGTTCATCTCGGCTTGTCGTCTGCGCCCACTGGCAGCAGCCAATGAAACTTTGTGTTTATCAGCCTCAGCAGATCTGTATTTAGCTTTTCCCATTCACATATTTCAGCATTTTTATATTTTTATTTTTATCATTCACGCACAAACCCTGCACCGAACTTCTCATTTCAGAGTGATGCTAATCAGGCCAGGCTTTTCCTGTGAGTTTCCCCACCGACAGACTGACTAGGTCACTGCTATGGCGGTCCTAGAGGCCATTATAGTCCTCTCCAGAGAATCTCTGTATTTTTAGACACTAGTTCTTATTCTGCTCTGGACTGGAGAGGCGACAAATGGCTTTGTTATTTCTTATCACAAAATATCTATGTTACTTTTTATTAATTCATCTAAAAGTGTGGGTGCCTCCCTTATAAACATGTTACACAAATACAATCAAGCATTGGTATTTACATCACAGGTTGTAGAGATACCTAACAGCACACCAGTAATGGTTTCTCCCAACGAGAACACGTGCTTAGACCTGTCTTTTCTGGGTTAACCCTCTGTGCTGTTCATGTGTGTATGTGTATTGTCTCTACACATGTGTGTCTGTAGGTTTTTTTTTTAATCATTACGAGTGTCCATGAGGGTGAAATCTTTTTAATGCAGCTGTTTATCAGAGGAAAAGCCTGAGGGCAAGAATTTCTTTCTCTTTCTCTGGTGCACACACACACACACACACCTGCCCTTTAATGAAATGTTAGCTGCTGTGGAGTTTTGTAGTAGGTCTGTGTGTTTCGGTTGTGAGACTTTATTAGTAATGACTTAGTATTGTGTATGTTCAAGGGGAGTTTGCTGGGTTGGAATGAGCCGCCTGCAGCTTTCCCTTTATTACACTGTGCTGTAACTCAGCTGGAGAACTAGTCCCAAACCTGCTCTCTCACTCATTGCGTGTGTGTGTGTATTTAGTATTTAGTATTTATTTATTTATTGTCATTGTCAAGAACAATGAAATTGCGTTTGGGGCTTCCATACAACCCAAACGCTTGCGTGTGTTTACCTGTGGCAGCTGCCACAAGCATGCTGTCTAATCATGTGATGTGTCACTCCTCACAGTGGAACAGATTTCACACTCGGATTGCTGTCACTCTACGAGGGAAACATCACACATCTCTGACTTGTCAGTGTTTTTAATTGCGTTGCAATCACACTGTGATATAGTCATCTGCAGATATTTATTGGACATGATGTATGACATATAGTGGATCTCGAATCTTTGATAGAAAAAATCAACTCAGATAAACAAAAGTAACTCACTAAATATGGAAAAAATGAAACCATATATTTTTTTTTTTACAATAACAAGTGGTAGATTTACATAAGCACTTTTGACAGTCAGCACTAGATGCTCAACTTGCTGTTTGGTTGGGGCTTTTATCGAGGTAACTATGATCTGATTTTGACACCTTATCTTTTTTCTTTCCTCATGTGTTCTTTCCATACAGAGGAAAGCTGATTGGCAGCTTTGTGTGTCAAGTCAAAGCAGCATTTTTCAGATCACAAAAAAGCCACCTTTACAACCAGCTTGTGAAAGATGTTTTCCCTACTCTGTCAGAGGAAAGCTTTAAAAAAAAATCTGTTTTTCTTTTTGGCATATATAGAGCATATTGTATGTTATGTAAAAGACATTTGTCTGACAACTTATAAATTGTGTAACTACAAAATCCAATCCTTTCAAAGTCTCATATTCATACTAAAACACTAAAGCACATTAGGTCGTTTTCCGCTACAGGAAATTTGGAGTTAGCAGTCCTGATGATTAGTTACATTTTGAGAAGATGACACCTTGTATTTTCCTGTTGACCCACTACCTCAGAAGGAAAGAAAACATGAAGCTACAAGCCCATGAGGTTTTATGCAAATTTGTAGAGTGTTGTCACTTTGAAAACCTTTAGTTAGCACGGTGACACTTGAGTTGCAGAGAGGAGAGCGTCGAGAACATAGACAGGGCAGCAGAAAGATCCTTGAGACAGTTCTGGATTAGTAGAAGAGATCCTTGGGGAGAGTTGGAAGCTACCTGAATACAAGTTGATCATCCACAGCTGAAAATGACTGCTCAGGTTATGCTGCTCAGACAGTTTAAAAAGACATGTTAGGTTTATACAGCAACTTGTTGGTCCCCATCAACATGAAATCTTGATGACAGGGCTACAGTGATACAGCTTTAATTAATTTCACCTCTGCTGGTGAAAGACTTCAAAATGACAATGACTGGATTGCTACTGAGGCAGCTCTGTGAGGGGAGCAGTGAGGAGGTTGCCGCGTGTGACAACAGAGGCCGTGCTCTCTGACAGACCTTTCTCTAGTGCTGTCAAAAATGTATGACTCCAGGTGATGCAAAGTACTAATTAAAATTGATTTCAGAGCCCTGCTGGTGTTGTGCCCTTCTGTGATAGAGCTCCTCTCCCTTTGCATTTGTGCTTTCATTCGAATTTTAACAGATTTTCATGTCTCTGCTCTTTTACTCCTTTATTTCTCTCTTTGTGACAAGCAAATTGTCAGTGCATCTGCTAATGATGGCAGGAGTATTGTCATTTATTTCAGCGATACAATAAGTGTGCACATTGTCTGGCTGTATGTGCAAAAACATCCACACATATAATTAGATGTAAGGATTTCTCAAAATGACCTCATTAAAAGAAGTGATCATCAGTGGAGGGAAACGCTAAGTACTTTTGGAGAAATTGCAACCAACTAATGAGGACATTGCAACGACTTCCTCTTAAAAACCAAAACAATAGAGATGGAATATAGGAGACAAGCTAGAAAAAATGAGAAAAGTAAAAACAGGTGAAAAATGGTCTTGACAGGTGTTGAGATGTGGAGAGATGGGTGTGGCTGCCGAGCAGTGTGATGGGAAAGCTGCAGGCTGAAGCGTTCAGTGGATAGCTGACAGTGAAAAACAGACCACAGACATCTATACATCAGCCCCTTGTTCTTCTTGACCACCTGTGTCTCTGAGCCATTCTGTCAAAGTCTAAACCAATAGATTGATGCGGGAAACATTTTCCCTCAAAGCTTCTACCTCTGTCTTTTTTCATAGCTTTATTTTTCCTTCTTGAATATAGAGCTTGTCTTCCTGTAGCAGTTGAGTTCACATTCTCTCATCGCACTGCAGGATCCACAGTGTTCACGCAGAGTCCGCAGGTTTAGGCTCTGGTTTTGATTTGTGTTTGTGTGTGAGTTTCAAGCTCCTGATAGTGTGTTTACGTGTGTGTGCCTATTTGTTCTGTGTGCATGTTTTTTTGTGCCATGTGAATATATGTGTGTTTCTCTACCTGCCCAGGCTTGGGATTAAATGTCACTCTAGCAGATTGATGTTCTCTCTGATAGAACGCCACAGCAGGAATGAATCCATTGCATCTTGCAGATGGGAATAGAAAGACACACTTAGAAAAAAAACTAAGCCGTAATTTTCATAGACGCACTGCCACATTCTTTCAACATTTTCCTCACAAATAAAGCGAGGCGTTGACTGTGCATGGTCCATATTCAACATAGGAGGAGATAGGTAACATCAGCAGAAAAGGGTAGTAGGTTAAACACTTCCTTTTTCAGCACATGCAGGGGTCACACACTGGTAATGTGCTGTTAGTGGCTGGCAATGCGCCACGCAGAAAGGGCACACTTTTATGGCTTCAGCAAAGTGGAATAGTGGATGACTGATTGTGGGTATGTATGAGTATGCATTTAGGCTTTTGTGAGAATGTGAACATATGAGTATGTGGATGAACGTGTGGCAAAGTGTGTGTGTGCGTGCATAAGTGTAAAGAGTGGGTGATTCAGGGAATAATGTACCTCTGCTGCAGTTCTGGCATTCATCCATTTTTGAGAATATTTCTATCAGGCTCTCCTCTGTGGCTGACCGCATTAATACCCGTGAATGAGCTTTTTATGTATGATTTCACTATTACATGCATATACCTTCATTGACCATTTTATTAGGTGCACCATGTTACCTTATTTATTTGTGGCATACATTTAAAAAGGAAATATTCCTCAGAGATTTTGGTCCACATTGATATGACAGCATCACACAGTTGTTGCAGATTTTTCGCCTGCACATCTTATGATATCAAATGAGATCTGCTCATGGAGGAGGCCATTTGGGTAAATTGAACTCAGTGTCATGTTCAAGAAACCACTTTGAGATATTTTGAATGTGGTATGGCACGTTATCCTCTTGGAATCAGCCATCAGAAGATGGGTCAACTGTGGTCAAAAGGGGATGGACAGGGTCAGCAAAAATACTCAGTCTGTGATGCTTAAACGATGCTCAGTTTGTACTGAAGGGCACAAAGTGTGCCAAGATAATATCCTTTGCATTATCACATCACCACCAGCAGCGGCCTAAACTGTCAGTAGAACCCAGGATGGATCTGTGCCTTCATGTTGTTCATGCCTCCTCATGATCCCATTATCTGAATCTAGCATCAGAAATCGAGTCTCATTAGTCCAGGCGATGCTTTTGTAATCTTCTGTTGCCCAATTTTGGTGAGTCTTTGTAAATTTCTGCTGTTTAAAGATTTGATTTGTTTAAAATGCAAGTACAAAGATGCTCTTTTGCCTACCTTGGTTGTAACTTTCCCTTTATTATGCTCACTTTGAAATTCAACATGTCCACATGTCTAAAGAAATATCTGCCTTGTGACTGGCTATTTAGATATTTAACAAGCAGTTGAGCAGGTGTACCTAATGAACTGTATATCTATACCTTGCAGTCATACTTGTACTGAAACAGTTCAACAAACAATAAGGTTGACAGAATATTTTACATGATCTTTTAATTACTGCAGTCATTTATCCAACAAAACTACCAAATATTTACAAGTTTCAGCTTCTGTTTTGATGCACTGTTTGTGTCTGACAAATTGTAGTGTACAAATAATGAGTCAGTAAAAAACAAATGCTGTTGGAGCCGAAATTACACTAGATGCATCGCCTATTTTTTCATCTACTATTTCCTTTTCTCTTCACTGCTTCTCCTGGAACAGCTGGAGCAGGTGAGCATCTTCTTATCACTTTCTCTTACCACTCCCACTCTTGTAAGCTGTGACTGATCCTAAACAAACACTTTTATGTGGTAGTATGTGTGAATGACACAAATCTCTAATATGTCCTCTTTGGGCTGTTTTTAAAATAAATAAATAAATAAATTGTGGCATAGGCTCCAGAGTGGCCATCAGTATTTCTTGCAGGATTTTATGGTAACAGTGTGTTTTCAGTACAATCACATGAGACTCAAAGTAATTCTAAATTTCTCATTTTTGCACTGGAAAAAACCTCCCCTGCATGCCACATTTACAGGCTTTAAGTCAGAACTAGTCATGCTGGAAAATGTAATTCACTTCACAAAGTCCCATATTGTCCAGGCTCTCAAGTTTATAAATAAGCCTATCTGGCCTCTACAAATCCTCAAAAAGAGGAAATGTTCTTAGCAGGCAGCAGCAGAGAAGCTGTCCTTGGTGCTGAACTCAAGAGATTTGAGAGCTGGAATATACTGTCTCAGCTTGAGTTTTCTGCTGGAACACTGTGGGTAATAAACGCGGTGCATGGGACTCATGATTGTATCTAAAACATTACGGGGAGTTGCTTCTGCTTTTTGTGTTGAGTAGACATTTTGGGGGAGAATTTGTTGTTGCACAGTATAAACTTTCTTGTGGCTGTGCAACTCTTGTTTGTTTTATCTGTCTTGCTTATACACTCATTATTTTTCTGAATGTTCTGTGTATTTGTTTTTCCCTCTCTCATTTTGAAGATCCCAGTGTGATTTTTGTTTTTTTGACCACATTCAGATGTTTGGGAAAACAATTAATTGCGGTTCCCGATCATTTCCGTGTTTGATGATTGGCTTACTCTTTATGAAACACACAGGTGGCACAGAATAATAAATAAATAAATATAAAGGCCCGTTTGGTCTTCTGCCTCTATGAATACTTTAAGACTGAGCTGCAGATCCAAGCTTCTGTGACTGTGAGGAATGAAGCATTACTTGATCTAACGCCAGTTGTGGAAATCTGATTGATTTGGCTTTGTCTACAGAACAGCAGTGGGTGTATCAACATTGCATCATGATGCTGCTGTCAGACAAAAACCTCATACCTCCACTGTTGATGTTTTATCGTTCCTGACTGGAATTGAATCGTGCTTTTCTGAGTGCTGATGTTTTTTCCTTCTTTGTTTGTTTATTTTTTTTATGACCGCAAAGCCCTCAGGGACCCATTACAAACCAGTTGTGTAGTTTGAAAATGCCCAGACATCAATTGGAATATCTGACTGGATGGATCAGTACCTTACAACAACATACATTTCAGAAGAACAAGTCTTGAATCTGACAGCAGCAGTTTGGAGAGCGAATGGAAGTGTGTGTAAACAGATAGTGGGGAGCAGAGACGGCAGACTTTTCAGAACTGTCTTCACTTCCAGCTCATCTCTCTCTTCATGTACCGGAATGCTAGCTCACATCACACTGAGAAATGCCTCCAGCAGCATCATTCCTGCTGGTCCACACTTTTTAGCACAGTCAGATACAGGATATACATGCAGCATACAGTATACGCTGCTTTCCGATTTACACGCTTTTATCGCCAAAGAAACGTGTACACCATCTAAATGCTCCTATCCATCTGCCTTTTTTCCTCCTGGTACTTGTATGTGTATGCAAATGTATTTGTGTTAGCGCACGCATGTGTCCCTCTGCTGTAAAACACACGCTCATTAGATGTACGTTCTAAACACAGTAATTAACAAAGTCATTAAGGCTCAAGCAGCTCTCCTGCTGCGGGTGAGGAAAAGCCAGACAGTCTGATACACACACACACACACACACACACACACACACACACACACACACAGATCTGAATGTTAGCGTACATAGTTGTCATTCATCAACATATGCATAAAGAAATGTATATCCGACTCAACAAATTCAGAAATTAAGAAAAATAAAATATGCATGTATGACACAAAGAAACACCTGCTAATGCAAACGCACAACTGTCCTAATAAAATCCATCTTCACAGATTTCTATAAATACTTCATATAATATCCAAAAAGGTCCATGTCCTGCTCTCTTGATGTTGTGATATTCAACTGTAATATTATAATGTAAACCAGACGTGTGTGTGTGTGTGTGTGTGTGTGTGTGTGTGTGTGTTTCCAACACAAAATGCAGTATTTTAGATTTTCCACAAAACACTTGAATAACAATAACAATAACAGAAAGCCCCTCTCCCCCTGTCTGTCTGTGCTTTCTTTTCATGTTATTCACACATTTTGTCATTGTTTCGACTGTGGTTTTGTTTAGGTGAGGCTAAGGTCAAAACAAAATTTGACAAACTAAAGGGAGAGTGTGGTTCAGGGGATAGTGTGTTGTCCACTAATTGCAGGCTTGGTGCAATTAGTGGACAACAGCACTAAGTATGGACTTTCCAAAAAGTTTACTGAACAGGGTAAACTGCAGAGTTGTACCTTGGATGCAAGAGTGGAATTAGAATCTAATACTCATTTATTCATTTAGAATGTGAGGGTGGAACAAAAGACTTTACCATGACATGAACCGAAGAAGCAAACATTTACAAAGACCCACTTGTTAAAAACTGGTGTTAAAACGAGGTTTTTGTCTGAAGAAGAAATCTCTGCTGCCTGGTAGCCTCTCAAAAAACTGCCAAACAAAATTAGGTGTATCTCCAGCCTGCATAGAGCTGGGAACATACACCTTCTGATTTATCATAGTTCTTTGGTAGTACAAAAACTATCACAGGTTTTTACCCAGGGTGTCCAGTGATGCAGGCAGGGACACATTTTACCATTTACACCTCCAGGAGCACTGCTATACAGAAGCTGTCTGGTACATGACTTGATTGAAGAAGATGCTTGAATCAAGTTCATATTAACTGAGTGAGTACTATGTGAAATAAATTCACTGAACAAAACCTGTTTGGCTTTGAGGTCTGAAAGTTTTGTAAAAGGTTACTGAGAGCAGGAAACAATGAAGCAACACAGTTTGATCAGCTAAATCATTGGGGTCACACATGCCACCAAAGGAGCCACCAGCAGCACAGTAAATGGAAACATATAGTTGTATATACATGATACAAAGCTGCTGGCCTGTGATGGTATGTTGATTAAAATGTTGCTTGTAAAAACAGTAATAAAAAATCAATATCCCATTTGGGATTGTGTTGTTATAGTGAGTATTGGAACAGCTGTGATTCTGTTTCCACAGGTAATCACAGCTATTATAATATTTGGTGTCACAGCACAACCTCGACTGTGATATTGCATAAGCATGTTTGCATACAGTTGTTTTGTGTGACAGCACTCTACCGTGTTTGCTTCCAGGCGAGTTCATGTGGATTTGTTTGCAATGCTAATGCAATTTTAAACGACATAATGCGCTCGAATACAGAAACAGTCTAAATGACATGTTTTTATATGTCTCCATTATGTGTAAATATATATAAATGAATCTCTCATCTCTATCTGTTCCAGTGGATGACAGACAAATACATCTTAAACACCTGACAGAGAGTTAAAACTGTGGCTTCTTATTCTCTCTATGCCTGTGGGTATGCATGAATGACCATTTATAGACACACACACACACACACAATAACTAACACAAACAAACAGTGTAAAGGCCATTTGCTACTTGCTGCATTCTGTCTTCATAACGCTCCTCTCACCAGGCAACTCGCAGATCCCATAATTTAGCCCTTATCTTGCTGGTGGAGGTTGTTTGTAGGGGAATGTGTGTAGGTGTAAGTGTGTATGCTTTGAAGCAGCCACTTTTATGCTAACATAGACTGGCATAGAAATGGCTGCAGCGACTTTACACACTTATTTTTTTCACCACTACCTTGATTTGCTCTATTGTTTGAGTCTTAAAAACATTTGACATTTGCAATCATTCCTCACCACTTTGGCTAATAACTGCATATTGTTGAGTAGGTGGTGCAGTAAGACGGGAAATTGCAGGCATAGTATTATAAAATGTTAGTCAATCGTCAAAGTTACTTACAGTTTAGATGTGAAAGTTTGACTTTAGTAATTATTGATGCAGAAAGCTACGTGCCAGTGGAAGAAGCTTAGAGGAGGTGGACTGGCTGACTTTCAGCATAAAAGCATATACAGAAGCCAGAAGCTGAGAACTGACATGGGATCAATGCAGCAGGTCTTATTTAGATTCCAATTACAGCCATTTGTGATCAATTGGCTCCTCTCCTCAACGGCAAACCAGGGCACTGCTTTGATCAATGGCCACACACACAGATGGACTGACACACCCAGAAACACAACCATAAACAGACTTTGTCATTCTGGTTCTGTCTGTGTGTGTGTGTGTGTGTGTGTGTGTGTGTGTGTGTGTGTGTGTGTGTGTGTGTGTGTGTGTGTGTGTATACACACAAACCAGCACAGGTGCAAAACCATTCAAATGTGTTTGATCAATGCCCACTTGGCCTGAGAGCAGGATCTGCATTATTTCATGCTCTGTAGTTTGGATTGATCGCAGGATAAAATGATTAGTGAAGGAATCTTTTATGTTGTTATTTTCCTTTTCCCCTCACACCAAGCCTTGCAGCATTGATTGCAAGGATACGCATTTGTCCTTGAATGTGTGCTTGTGTGATCTTAGTTTGATATTGAGATACGCAACAGGTACATCTTGAAGGAGCTCACAGGTTTCAGTTGCATTTTATGGTGTTTTGTTGTGGTTTTTTGTAGCATTATATACTATGTGGTACTAAGTTTTCCCTTTGAAAAGACAAGATTCTATTGAATCTTATATTTTTGAAACTTTTATCAATACATAAAGTTTCAACATAGTTCTTTCCACCCACTCTCAGTGGACAGTGGGTAGCAAAAGATTGCAGAGTAATAACACTTTTTCTTGAGTTTGGGGGCAATGGAAACATTTAGGCAGTTTGGAAATTGTAAATATTTTTTTCTTCTTTTATACTTTTAAAGACTACTCTGTACCAGTTTTGTTTAAGATAACATTTAGCTTAGCTTAACTTAACTTTGCCTTAATTTTAAAAATTGCAACATGGCAAGTTGAACTAATATGGCAAGCATGGACTTCCATGCATAGTTTGAACTTGGCTCTAATCAGGAAATCTGATGGGACCTAATTTTTGGAAATCTATAGACGTGAGAATGGTGCCAATCAATGATAATAACATTAATAAAGTTAAATTTGAACTGCAATTGAGATGATACTGGACTTGTTTTCCAACTAATATATATACAGGGATGATGATAATGATGATGATATTTATTATTATTATTAAATTCATATTAAAATCCTATATAGAACCAAGACTACTGTCCACAGTAGTCAAAATGAATGTAAGCATTTGTGTCAGGAGTTGGTCCATCACAAAATCACAAAAAGTTGATAGAGGATAGAGGGTTATTCTTTCTGTTAGTTTGTATTTAAATTGCAACAAATAAAATAAATTAGATCCTTAATTGTGGATTTCCAGTTGTGGTAGCTCTGCTCTCTGTTTCACCTTGAGTGAAACAAAATCTGCTCCATGCCGTCCTCGCACGCACGAGCATAGGAGGGCAGGTGAAAAATACAGTATGTGAGTCAACATAAGGAAGATACTGTAGCTAATCTCCCCTCCAGCGATCAAACCAGGATATTGCCAGTCTCACGAGGTGATGATTGGATGATCGGACTAAACAGCAGATCACCCAAAACTATTAGTTGTAAATGAGGGGGTGAAAGAAATCACTATAAAAAAAGGTTTGCTGTCTGGCCCTTAAATAGACATGTAGTATTTGTTGAGTGGGAGGTGGAGTGTGAATAGTTTTCCATAAGAGAATATTTGTTTTGTTAAAGAACTGCTAAATGACCTCAAATCATTGCAGATGGCTTCACACAGATGCTCTGCCACAATATTCACATATACAGCAGCCCTCCCATGCACTCTTCCAGCATGCGTCTGAGTCAATATGTTTGCTTTGTTTGGCTGCGTTAGTTCATTTTGTTGACTTATTTTCTGCATCAGAAACAATCGCTGCAGAGATTGGGAAGGGGATTAATTTTATGCAAATGTATGCAAATAACTGTGACACAGAACTCCATCCGCATCAGTTCTATGCAAATTATGTTTGCTAAACAGCCATACTGGAAGAGCCCGCATTTCCCAGCCCCCTCACATCCCACCCACCCCTCAACCTTCTTCCTAATCCAAACTCCTCCCCCTTCCCTCCCCCGCCAGCATCGCTCTATGCTTCTCTTATTATCATTTTCCCATTTGCCCCCATTCAATCTCCCTTAATCCCCCTACACCGTTTTTCTTACTTGGCCGACCACTCTGCGCGGGCTGCTTTCCCCAGTCTCACCCAGTCCCCCAACCCCTACCCCTTCCTCCTCTATCAGCTCTCCTCTGTAATCCTCCTCTTCATTCCTCCCCCCTCTCATCCTTCTGTGTGCTGCATGGCTGTTAGTGGTGTGAGGAGGCACTAATGGGGCTTGAGGAAAACATTGTCATAGTGCCTGGAAAGCATACAGCCGGGAGCCATGCAGGAGGCAGCCAGGTAGGCCTGACATTAGACTTGCAAATGGAAGGTTAGCAAAACACAGAAAAGATGGATGATGAAGGTTAACGCAACAACTTGAGGAGATACAGAGTGCGATGGAACACCAAAAGACGCCGGGAGAGAGAGACAGAGGCGCTTCTCGGGAAGATGGCAAACAGTCTCATCCTCTGTCGCCCAGTCCTGCCAACACTTGGGGCGGGTGGGGGAGCGAGTGGCAAAAATAGGGTGTCTCTGTCCTCTCTCCATGCTCCAATCCTCTTTTCTGGTTTCCCGGTTTATGAGGAGATTGTGGCATCACGCGTGACACTTCCTTCCTAAAGGCAAGGGGAAGTGTGCAGTTTCCGTCTACCCACTTCAGATTTCCCAGAGAAGCTCATGACAAAATTAAAAAAAAAAAGAAAGAAAAAAAGAAAATCAAACAACAAAAATGAAATAAAACTTGCCTACAACTGGTTTTGTGCTAATTTGTAGTAGTCGCATTAAAAAAAATTGTTGACCTTACAAAATTGAAACCTTAAAAAAGAGTTTGCCACACTGCAACTACAGTGCCAACGCAGAACAGCAGTGTTGACTTTCTTGAGGGGCGCGTGGCGCACTGAAGCAGTTGCTCACAGAAAGACGGGTGAGAGAGAAACTCTTTGCACCCAGCATGTGTGGAGCAGCCACACAGTCTCACACCTAAATGGCATTTGTGAGTAATATGATTTTCTCTACTGCAAGTGCAAGCAATGCAATACAGCTAAGTAATATCTCTCTGCAGAGCAATACTGGCTGTCAGCATTATATGGATGAGTTGATGTCTGTGATGTGTGTGTGTGTCTCTGTGTGTGTGTGTGTGTGTTTGTGTGAACGCTTGTCAGATCCATTTGGATAGCAGGTATAGCATTTAAAATGACTGTTCAGAGAAAGGAGGACAGAGTCTTGTGTTAGCCATGCATCATTTGACCAGTTGCATGGTTGACTGTGCCTCAGCCATTAGCAAGGAAGTGTGGAATGAAGGAAATCAAAAAATCAAAACCAGAGTACCACAATTGAACAGAAACTCACATTAGTAACTTTAGTAACATTATTCTGGGGTGGGGTTTAATATTTTGAAGGGGGGGGGGGGGATAGATTCTGAACTCTAATTTGTAAAAAAAAAAAAAACTTACATTCTTTAAAGTTTCAGGTTTATGAGGGAAAAACATATCACATTAGGCTTGATTGTACAAGGCTTGCTGTGTTTTAGCCATTTGGAAACGCTTACAATTCTAGCCCAGAATTACAATATAGTCATTACTGGAGAGATTGTAATTTAATAAAACACTTCATTCTGCGGTAAAATATTGTTGCCTCACAGCAACAAGGTCCTGGGCCAGAATTTGCTTGTAGCCTGGGACTCCTTTTTCATTATGAACTTTGCATGTAACTGGAGTTTGTCGTTGTTGTCTTGTTTTTCCTCAAGGAAAACATTAACTTTGCTGTTTTTAAGATTATTTCATGGTAAAAAAAAAAAAAGTGTTTGATTCTAAAACATGTTACTTGCTGCTTTGTTTACAGTCATTTTCTCCTGCAGTAAATGTTTGCATTTCTCACCCTGTTCAACACTTTCATAGGAAGCTTGGTGTGTTGTTTTTATGCTGCATTCTTATGTTGATTACACAGTTATCTTACCTACATGAATGATGGCTTAAATAAGACCAGTGCTGTTCTAAACTGGAATTGTCTTTTAGTTTAAACTGACAAAAATTCCAGCGCAAAAGGGACAGTCAAGCATGAAACATGGAGGGCAAAAGAGACACACACACACACAGGGAAGCAGACAATACAGATTTATGTGGCAATACAATGGCATGGTAGTTGGTGACAGCCATTGTAGTGACATCAAAACTCAGCAGGCCTGCGGCTCTGCTCTCTGTGTGTCTGTATGTACAGACTCCAGTGTCTCCAGCACTTCTCATCTGTCATGGCTACAGATGGCTGCTGTGCCACCATGAGACGCTGCTCTTTGATTATGACAGACATTTCCCTGTGTATGTGTGCTTGTACATTGCTGTTTTTGAGGCTGATATGACAAGCTAGCTAAACGACCAAACTATATGCCTGCAGCTAACACCCCAAACAAATAACACGCAAATGTGACATACAGTATAAGCCCTCATATCCATTTCAGTTGTTTTGATCCCATGAGGCCTAATGTGTTACTGTCACTTTTGATACTATCCAGCAAAGTTGTCTGAAAAAAGCAACTTAGCTGTTCCTGTTGCCTGCTTTCTAATTCACGCTCCATTCTCATGCTGTAGCAGAGGAGTGAGTAACAAAGTGAGCAGAGATGGATGTGTCGAAAAGTGGCAACACAAGGAACAAGAATGCAAGAAAGAGAGAGAGTGAGAGGATGATAGAGTGAGACGGAGCGAGGAGTTTGATTCCTCCAGTTGTCAGAAGGGCTGCATTATTGATGTGCTGAGGATCCCACATTGTCGCCAAGATTCTCAGTATGTCACGTGTGTGTGTGTGTGTGTGTGTGTGTGTGTGTGTGTGTGTGTGTGTGTGTGTGTGTGTAAGCCACACTAGTTTGTTGTGGTCGCACAAGTCCCACCGGAGTGCTACCTGTCAGCACCTCCATATCACAGGGAGCTCAGTCAGTGACAATAGTGTCTATGTTGGACTGACCACATGGGAAGGCTGTAGTCACACACACAAACTCACACACACTTCTGTACAGATTTGTGGGATGACATGATTGTGTCTTAGATGGGTTTTGTGTTATTCTGAGGATTCTCTTGGGTCTCAGATTCATTCTAAGTTTCCACTGTCTGCATGACCATAATTTGGCTTTGTCAGTCTGCATTATGAAGTTGGAGGTAGTTCGCTGAGCGATTGTGTGCACACGCATGTGCATGTCTGTTTGGATGATGAATCTCTGACATTGAGGGATGGGCCTTCTGCTCTGAGCTGTCTCATGAATTCTTTAGAAAGTCTCCTCAGCAGATAGAATATGTCACTATTAGATACAAGTACAGCGGTATGTGACCAATATTCATGTCACACTGTACATCCACAGGTGCACTGAGAAGAATTTCCAACGCCATTGCCAGCATGGAGACTCCATTATCTCCATTATCTCCTATTCTCATACAGAAATAAATGATTTAGCTTATTGTAATTAGTGATCACAAGTAGACAGCAGGTGAATAACAACGAGTAAAAAAGTAATTTCCTGGGTACTTTTTTACTGTTTGTGAAAAATTCTTTGTAGTTTCCAAAAAGAAAATGTCAAAACTCTTGTCTCCAGAGCCAGTGGGTTTTACTCAGAAGGTAGAGTGGTTCACCACTTAGACAGTTGCCAGCTTGACACTTCAGTTCGCATGTTGAAATGTCTTCGGACAAGATACTGACCTCCAAATTCCACCCAGATGCATCCGTCGCAATGTAACTGTTTGCGTATCACAGTCACATTCCACAGTGAATGAATAGTGGAATTGTACAGCGCTTTGAGGGCCCCGAAAAGCGCTATATAAATGCAATCCATCCATCCATCCATCCATTCGCTTCCGCTTATCCTTTTCAGGGTCGCGGGGGGCGCTGGAGCCTATCCCAGCTGTCATAGGGCGAAAGGCGGGGTACACCCTGGACAGGTCGCCAGTCTGTTGCAGGGCTAACACATAGGGACAGACAACCATTCACACTCACATTCACTCGCAGTGACAATTTGGATTAATCAATTAACCTATCCCCACAAGCTGCATGTCTTTGGACGGTGGGAGGAAGCCGGAGTACCCGGAGAGAACCCACGCAAACACGGGGAGAACATGCAAACTCCACACAGAAAGACCCCGGCCTGATGGTGGAATTGAACTCAGAACCTTCTTGCTGTGCGGCAACAGTGCTAACCACCGTGCCACCGTGCTGCCTCTTAAATGCAATCCATTATTATTATTATTATTATTATTATTATTATTATTATTATAATAATAATAATAATAATAATAATAATAATAATAATAATAATAATAATAATAATAATAAGTTTGTGAATGCAATAATTCAAGAACGAGGCTACGTACATATACTACATATATCAGTGGCTCATGTGATTAGGTAGAGGATCATCAGGGGGTCCTTTGTCCCTCTTTGGGGGGGGGGGGAAACTCCCCCTGGGTTTATATCTGGGACTCTCCACCATTTGACCCTTAGAACTGAAGAAGCTTCTTGGATGAGAGGTGAAACGTCTTCAAGCAACTTAAAGAAGTCCAGACCCTTTTCTTTCCAAGCTTCCTAGACCAAATGCTACAAGGTTAATACAGAGGTCAGGGTTTGAATCTGCCTTGAGGCTATTTACTGTATGTCTTCTTCCAGCTTTGTTGTCTTTTCTATCAAATAATGGATAAAAGTCTAAAAAGATATATATTTAAAAAGAAAAAAAGACCAAATCATCTCAAACTGGTTTCTTGAACACAGCAATGAGTTCTCTGTAAACAAATGGCTTCTACAGTCACCAGCTCTCAATCCAGTAGAGCACCTTTGGGATGCAATGAAGCAGTAGATTCCCATTATGAATGTGCAGCAACTGTGTGATGCTATCATGCATGTATCAAAATGTGTACCAAAATCTCCTAGGAATGTTTCCAGCATCTCGTTGTTGCTGGAAGAATTAAAGCCATTCTGAAGGAAAGTAGCGGGGCAACAAGGTCGACCTAATAAGGTAGCTGACAAGTCTATACTTCCATTAAAAAGTCTTAATGTCTTAATGGAAATCTGTCCATAAATTGTTCAGTTATTGTGCTAACAAACTGTGCGATATGACCAAAATCTCATATCCCGATATAATACATCTATCGTCCGATAACGATATAAATCACAAAAATGTAACATTTTCTGTAAATTCTGTGAATCTCGGGCAGCTCGTCTTGCGTGAAGTGTTTCCAGCTGGGCGTCCTTTACCCGGAGTGGAGTGTTTTAACCGATGCATTTAGACATAAGTTGTAACAGTGTATTTATTACATGGCGTGCTGCGGGGAAAAGCCTGTTCTAACGTTTGAGTCTAAGGTTTATTTTTTTAGCACCTGGCGGCTCTTTTTTACTTCTCATCTGTAAATAATCTGCTCTTTCACGTGATTCAGTTTATTTTGAAAAGTCTCAACAGGATCTTTAGCTTTATTGTGAAAGGTTTATGTGGAACATAAACAAGTGGACACGTGAAGGTGTTACCGTCGCTGTTGCTAACGACAACGCATAAAAACAGGCGCTTGTCCGTCTGTAGTGTGGTTATATTAAATATAAGAGAAAGAGAGAACTTTAAGAAATTAATATATCCACTACAGTGACCATCTGAACAATGAAAAAATATTGCCGTAAACAGTTTATTTTGCGACACCACGAAACAAACGATAGCGTAAAATGAAACGATAGATGTTTTTATATCGTCATCCGATATATATCGTTATATCGAACAGCCCTAATGTCATCTAATCTATATACCTTTCTACACTTTGATTGTGATTTCAAGTTGTTGCAGCTGAGGACATTTTAAAAGATGGTACAAATATCAGTGCTGCCGATTGGTTGGGTACTTAAGCACCTCTCAATTCAATTCAATTCAATTCAATTCAATTTTATTTATATAGCGCCAAATCACAACAAAAGTCGCCTCAAGGCGCTTCATAGATACAGAGAAAAACCCAACAATCATATGACCCCCTATGAGCAAGCACTTTGGCGACAGTGGGAAGGAAAAACTCCCTTTTAACAGGAAGAAACCTCCGGCAGAACCAGGCTCAGGGAGGGGCGGCCATCTGCTGCAACCGGTTGGGGTGAGAGAAGGAAGACAGGATAAAGACATGCTGTGGAAGAGAGACAGAGGTTAATAACAGATATGATTCAATGCAGAGAGGTCTATTAATACATAGTGAGTGAGAAAGGTGACTGGAAAGGAAAAACTCAATGCATCATGGGAATCCCCCGGCAGCCTACATCTATTGCAGCATAACAAAGGGAGGATTCAGGGTCACCTGGTCCAGCCCTAACTATATGCTTTAGAAAAAAGGAAAGTTTTAAGCCTAATCTTAAAAGTAGAGATAGTGTCTGTCTCCCGAATCCAAACTGGAAGCTGGTTCCACAGAAGAGGGGCCTGAAAACTGAAGGCTCTCCCTCCCATTCTACTTTTAAATACTCTAGGAACAACAAGTAGGCCTGCAGAGCGAGAGCGGAGCGCTCTAATAGGGTGATATGGTACTACAAGGTCATTAAGATAAGATGGGGCCTGATTATTTAAGACCTTGTATGTGAGGAGCAGGATTTTGAATTCAATTCTGGATTTAACAGGAAGCCAATGAAGGGAAGCCAAAACAGGAGAAATATGCTCTCTCTTTCTAGTCCCTGTCAGGACTCTTGCTGCAGCATTTTGGATTAGCTGAAGGCTTTTCAGTGAGTTTTTTGGACATCCTGATAATAATGAATTACAGTAGTCCAGCCTGGAAGTAATAAATGCATGAACTAGTTTTTTAGCGTCACTCTGAGACAGGATATTTCTAATTTTAGAGATGTTGCGCAAATGGAAGAAAGCAGTCTTACATATTTGTTTAATATGTGCGTTGAAGGACATGTCCTGGTCAAAAATGACTCCAAGGTTCCTCACCGCGTTACGGGAGGCCAAGGTAATGCCATCCAGAGTAAGAATCTGATTAGATACCATATTTCTAAGATTTTCAGGGCCGAGTACAATAACCTCAGTTTTATCTGAATTAAGAAGCAGAAAGTTAGCGGCCATCCAGGTCTTTATGTCTTTAAGACATTCCTGCAGTTTAACTAATTGGTGTGTGTTATCTGGCTTCATGGACAGATAGAGCTGGGTGTCATCTGCATAGCAGTGAAAATGTATGCTATGTCTTCTAATGATACTGCCTAAGGGAAGCATGTATAATGTAAACAGAATTGGTCCTAGCACTGAACCCTGTGGAACTCCATAATTAACCTCAGTGTGTGAAGAGGACTCTCCATTTACATGCACGAATTGGAGTCTATTAGATAGATATGATACAAACCACTGCAGCGCAGTACTTGTAATACCTACAGCATGTTCTAATCGCTCTAATAGGATATTATGATCAACAGTATCGAACGCTGCACTGAGGTCTAGCAGGACAAGCACAGAGATGAGTCCACTGTCAGAGGCCATAAGAAGATCATTTGTAACCTTCACTAAAGCTGTTTCTGTGCTGTGCTGAGCTCTGAAACCTGACTGAAACTCTTCAAATAAACCATTCCTCTGCAGATGATCTGTTAGCTGTTTGACAACTACTCTTTCAAGGATTTTTGATATGAAAGGAAGGTTGGAGATTGGCCTATAATTAGCTAAGACTGCTGGGTCTAGAGATGGCTTTTTGAGTAAAGGTTTAACTACAGCCAGCTTGAAGGCCTGTGGTACATAGCCGATTATTAGAGATAGGTTGATCATATTTAAGATCGAAGAATTAATTAATGGCAGGACTTCTTTGAGCAGTTTTGTAGGAATGGGGTCTAAAAGACACGTTGATGGTTTGGAGGAAGTAATTATTGAAGTTAACTCAGAAAGATCAATTGGAGAAAAAGAGTCTAACTTAATATCAATGGTACTAAGAGTAACTGTAGATAATATTACATCTGTGGGATGATTATTGGTAATTTTTTCTCTAATGATAAAAATTTTATTTGTGAAGAAGTTCATGAAGTCATTACTAGTTAACGTTAAAGGGATGGTTGGCTCAAAAGAGCTCTGACTTTTTGTCAGCCTGGCTACAGTGCTGAAGAGAAACCTAGGGTTGTTCTTATTTTCTTCAATCAGTGATGAATAGTAAGATGTTCTGGCTTTGCGGAGGGCTTTCTTATAAAGCAGCAAACTATGTCTCCAGGCTAAATGATGATCCTCTAGATTTGTGACACGCCATTTCCTCTCCAGATTACGAGTCATCTGCTTTAGGGTACGTGTTTCAGAATTATACCACGGAGTCAGGTACTTCTGATTTGAGGCCTTAGTTTTCACAGGAGCTACAGTATCCAGAGTCGTACGTAGTGAGGAGGTGAAATTATTAACAAGATAATCGACCTCTGTTGGGGTAGCGTTCAGATAGCTGCTTTGCTCTGTGTTGGTATAGGGCATTGGAGATGATAACAGTGGGTGGATTATATTCTTAAACTTAGTTACAGTGCTTTCAGAAAGACATCTACTTTGATAAAGTCTACTCTTCACCGCTGTGTAATCAATTATTGTAAAAGTAAATGTTATCAGGAAATGATCAGACAGGAGAGGGTTTTCAGGAAACACTGTTAAATGTTCAGGTTCGATGCCATATGTTAAAACAAGATCTAGAGTGTGATTAAAGTGGTGGGTGGGTTCTTTTACATTTTGAGAGAAACCAATTGAGTCTAATAACAGATTAAATGCCATGTTGAGGCTGTCATTTTTAGCATCTACATGGATGTTAAAATCACCCACAATAATTATTTTATCTGAGCTCAGAACTAAATTAGATATAAAGTCTGAGAAATCAGACAGAAACTCTGTGTAAGGCCCAGGTGGACGATAGATGATAACAAGTAAGACTGGTTTCTGAGTTTCACAGCTGGGGTGGACAATGTTAAGCATCAGGCTTTCAAATGAATTAAAAGTCTGTCTTGGTCTTTCATTAATTAATAGGCTGGTGTGAAAAATTGCTGCCACACCGCCCCCTCGGCCTGTGCTTCGAGATTTCTGGTAGTTAGAATGGCTCGGGGGTGTTGATTCATTTAAACTAACATAATCATCCTGCTGCAACCAGGTTTCTGTAAGGCAGAGTAAATCAATTTGTTGATCAATTATTAAGTCATGTACTAACAGAGACTTGGAGGAGAGAGACCTAATATTTAATAATCCACATTTCACTGTTTTACTCTTTGGTTCAGATGTGGATACTGTATTGTTCTTTCTTTGTGATTGTTTATGTTTAAGTTGTTTGTTGCTGGTTTTTAGTTTGTTTTTTGTCTTTTTGGAAGCTGACACAGTCTCTATGGAGATGGGTTTTTGGGGGGGTAGCAGGAGGAGAGAAGCTGCAGAGAAGCGTGTAAGACTGCAACTCTGCTTCCTGGTCCCAACTCTGGATAGTCATATTTTGGGGGGTTTAATAAATTTGTCCATATTTCTAGAAATGAGAGCTGCTCCATCCAAAGTGGGATGGATGCCGTCTCTCCTAACAAGACCAGGTTTCCTCCAGAAGGTTTGCCAATTATCTATGAAGCCCACATCGTTTCTGGGACACCACTCAGACAGCCAGCAATTTAAGGAGAACATGCGGCTAAACATGTCACTCCTGGTCTGATTGGGGAGGGGACCAGAGAAAACTACAGAGTCCGACATTGTTTTGGCAAAGTTGCACACCGATTCAATATTGATTTTAGTGACCTCCGATTGGCGTAACCGGGTGTCATTACTGCCGACGTGAATTATGATTTTACTGAATTTACGTTTACCCTTAGCCAGCAGTTTTAAATTTCCTTCAATGTCGCCTGCTCTGGCCCCTGGAAGACAATTGACTATGGTTGCCGGTGTCTCTAGCTTCACATGTCTGAGAACAGAATCGCCAATTACCAGAGTTTGACCCCCGGCGGGTGTGTCGCCGAGTGGGGAAAAACGGTTAGACACATGAACGGGTTGGTGGTGTACCTGGGGCTTCTGTTTAGGACTATGCTTCCTCCTCACCGTGACCCAGCCGCCCTGATTCCCCAGCTGCTTGGGACCTGCCGGGGAACAGCTAGCGGGGCCTACGCTATTTTCGGCTGCACCAGCTACAGGGGCCTGGCTAGCTGCGGGTGAATGAAGGGTGCGAAGCCGAGTCTCCAATTCAGTAATCCTGGCCTCCAGCGCTGCAAATATGCTACATTTGTTACAGAGATTTATTTAGTCAATGCTAACCTTTTTTCTGCTAGGAAATAATGTCCATAATTACTCTATAAAAAACTTTAACGACCACGCAGAAAAAAAATACAAAAGGGCATTGCTGCTGTAAAGATTCTTTTTTTACTTTTCCAATGTCTTGTGAAGTTAAAAGTGCCATTATGAGCTCAGCAGTGCAACTATTTTATTTTATCAGTGAGCAATGATGGCTCGTATCCAGTCCAATATATTGTAGGTTTTTTCTTTTGTCTATACTGCAAAAGCACATTAAATACAAAGAGATGTACTGCTGTTTAGATGCGCATGCTTAGCAATTTCAATTAAATGTCAGTGCTCGTGGTAAGTTACAGCAAGTCTAGTAATAAATATGTTTGACTCAAATCATATTTCATCAGTGCTTTCTTGGCTTTTACGGCTGTGACCTTAAAGCATGTATAATCAGCCACTGGCTTTCGGTGGGCATGCACCACCATCAAAATGACACACACTCTCACCCTTCAACTTGTGCAACTCCCACTCGTATTTTGCTTTTATCACATACCATGAATTGAACTCTGGATTCCATTTCACAGGCGCTGTAATATAGGAACTTGTAACTTTTTATGACAATTTGTTCATTGGCGAAGGAATTCACCTCAAGAATTATTGTCAGTGAAAAGCAATTATCTGAGAAAACATAACAGAAACCAAATGACAGATGGACAGATGAAAAACACGGGAAGAAAATACAGAGAAAGCAATAGATAGATGGAGAGATAGAGAGCCTATTGTGTTGGCTATCTTCCCAGAAAAGAGGGATCGATCAGCAGAACGGGAGAGCCTCCCTATTTCCTCTGTCAGTAGAATGAGTCAGGCTAATAATGGAAAGCAGTCATCATCTCCCTTTGCACTCTTCCTTCTTTCTTTCCCTTCATTCCATTTTTCTTGAAAAACAATCATAGTCTCGTCAGAGGGCCGCCTCGCTCTCCCACCAAGATCTGACATTTGAAAAGCAAACCCGTTTACCCAGAGATGTGGGCGTCAAACGGCAATGAGCCTTCTGAAACACTGACTCACGACATCCGGAGGTTGTCAGCACACACATGCACACACGCACACAAGTGGTTCTGTGCGTGAAACTGTCAAAATCCCTCAGTGTAGGCCTACATTAGAAACAATAGAGGAATCAAGAAGGCTGCAACTCAATGGTCCAATCACAACTGACGCATCCAGACCACCGCTACCTGCTACTCATAACGAGCTAAACGACCTTTCCACCGCACTCATTTCTGCCACTCAAACCCTGTCAGTCACTCTGCTCCAAAACACAATTACTGCCATTCAGGAATTTATGAGGCCAAATGTTTTCCTGTCATTTATTCACTATTTTTCCTTTGTACGTGTGCATACATGGTTTTGTTATGTGTCTTTCCTCTGAGAGTTATAATAAAATGAGTAAAGACTGTTGTAAACCTTTAATTTTCATGCTTCTCTCTTGGGATTTTTTTTCAAGAGTTTAAGAAATCCTGTAAAATTAGCAGATCAAACAAATTGTTTTCTCTACTTACATTTTTCTTGTCAAAATTTGTTGACAAGAAAAATATAGGTGCCTTTGCACGGTGTATTATTGCAGGTGCAGGTGTCTTTACACAGTGTATTACATTTACCAGCAAAGTTATCTGAACTAGACAGTCCTAGGAATCCCAAACTTTTTATAGCTGCACAATGTGACCTTTTGGACTCTTGGGATCTGGAAAATGCTGTCAGTAATTTATATAGATATATATAGATATATATAGATATAGATATAGATAGATAGATAGATAGATATTTTTTTTCACCCAGCACGCCCCTGCGGGCGGTTTATCCTTCAAGCTCGGGTCCTCTACCAGAGGCCTGGGAGCTTGAGGGTCCTGCGCAGTATCTTAGCTGTTCCCAGGACTGCGCTCTTCTGGACAGAGATCTCCGATGTTGTTCCCGGGATCTGCTGGAGCCACTCGCCTAGCTTGGGAGTCACCGCACCTAGTGCTCCGATTACCACGGGGACCACTGTTACCTTCACCCTCCACATCCTCTCGAGCTCTTCTCTGAGCCCTTGGTATTTCTCCAGCTTCTCGTGTTCCTTCTTCCTGATATTGCTGTCATTCGGAACCGCTACATCGATCACTACGGCCGTCTTCTTCTGTTTGTCTATATATATATGAAATATATATATGAAATTATTTTTGTTAATAAATACTAAAACTATTGATTGAAATCCTAAAAGCATCATGAAACTTTTTACTGAGGCCACAAAGGAAAGGCAGTTTTCACATAGACTACAATCAGACTTCTGAAAATGCAGTCAGCCTGCATTTCTACACTGCCTTTACTTTTCTGACTGATGACTCTGCTGTAAATATTGTTGTGTGCCTATTGGAGATATAAAAGTTGAGAGATATATATAGATATAGATATATATCTATATCTATATATATATATATATATATATATATATATATATATATATATATATATATATATATATATATATAGATATATAGATATATAGATATATAGATATATATATCTATATATATATAGATCTATATATATATAGATATATAGATAGATATCTATATATATAGCTATATCTCTCAACTTTTATATCTCCAATAGGCACACAACAATATTTACAGCAGAGTCATCAGTCAGAAAAGTAAAGGCAGTGTAGAAATGCAGGCTGACTGCATTTTCAGAAGTCTGATTGTAGTCTATGTGAAAACTGCCTTTCCTTTGTGGCCTCAGTAAAAAGTTTCATGATGCTTTTAGGATTTCAATCAATAGTTTTAGTATTTATTAACAAAAATAATTTCATTTTGTGGGTTTTGGCCCTTTTATGTCTAGAAGGAGAAAGCAGGTTACACGTTAACGCTGGCGTACTGAGACTGACAAGCTGATACCCAAAGAGCGTGCAGTGTTCCTCGGGTTCTCAGTCAGATCTACTCTCACACATCATGTCTGGATTCAAAACGGCAAGACGGCAGGGTCAAAAACACTCACCTCAAGACTTCTACAGATTTCTTTAAACACCGCCATGGTTGTTACAGCACTTTGGGTGCCTTGAAAAGCGCTATATAAATCCAATCCATTATTATTATTATTACATCAAAGTGACTAAGTCCATCTTTTATATATAGTACATGTTTCATCAGCAGTTATCATCTTTCACTAACATGTGCCATTACAATACATAGTAATGTGTATTATAATTTTGTTATTGGCCACGGCAGTCACTGTATCCTACTTCTGAAGTGACCCTGTTTATCTATGGAGGAGTTACTCAGCATCCTTATTGTGAATAAAAAATAAAGGGGGAAGACTCTATTGTTAGCTGTATTTATCAGTATGGGCCAAGTCTGCCCAGCACTTCAACTCAGGGTAGACACCACAGATGTGTGTTTGTGCATATGTAGGTGTTTGTGTGTCAAAGACAAGCAGCTGTCATTCAGACATTAAGATCACAACAGGGATATGGCATCAGAATGTGACAGACATCAGTGTGACACTTTACAGCAGCAACTGGGAGTCTGCTGTCTGACATACTTGAAGGCAGAGAAATGCAGACAGAAGAATCGGCGGAGGAGAGGTGCAGAGGGTAGATACTCTGTAGACACTTAAATAGACAGATATAGAGAGGCTACTGCTTTTAGCCTGACACGCTCTTTCTTCCCTCTTTCATCTGAAGCATCCCAGTCTGGTTCTCTTGCTCAATCGCGTATTCAGATCTTTGCGGCTATGTCATCATTCCCCTTTTTATCACATCAGCCCATCATTAAAAGACTAATTTGGGGCATGTCCTGTCCAACTTTTTTTTAATCCTTTGTTTTCACCATCTGCCATTTTATTTTTCTTCCTTTTTCTCCTCCTTCTCCTTCTCTTTTTTTTTCTTCTTTGTTTTCCTCCATCTCTTTTTTTCCTTTCTCAGATTGCCTTTCTGCTCGCTTCTTACGTTTCATCTCTTCTTCTGTTTAATGTTCACAACCAGATTGCAATCCAGATCATAGTGAGGGGCCATTAAAATTCAAAAACCTTGCACAATAATTTTTAAGGCTGCGTTTTAATAAAACTCTAATGAAGAGTACATTTTCATCTTTGCTCAGTAATCTTTCTTTTTCTCCCACACAGTTTACAGATAAACATATGAGAATTTTTGTATATCTCTGTAGCTAATATTGGAACATTTCTCTTTTGGTTACACATCTTCAAACATGAAAGCAACCAATAAATTCTTTTTTTTTCTCTCCGACTCTCATATATTGCTGTTGTTGGTCTCATATAACTCTGCTGTCACTGACTTGTCATAAAGTAGTTAATTTTTGTTTGTTTGTGAATTTTTGGTCTTTTATTTGCTAAGTGCTGGGAGCTGATGATCAGTAATGTTACGGGTTTTACTAGGAAAGAGCAAAGCTCTTAACAGGGGTACAGACCTCAGCTCATTGACTAATTCCCTACACACTTTTATCTATTAGGCAAATAACCTTTTTAAAGCTTGGACTGTGCTTGTAAAAGCCTGATTAATTGCTTAAAATGCTCCTACTTGTGTATTACTTAGCACAGTGGGTAAAAACAGACACTTTATAGTATTTGGGCTTTGTTGTCAGCATTCGGTGTGTCATATTCACTCGTATTTATTGCTCAGTGAGCACAAGTGTACTCTTATCTTACATTTTCACATATGTAAGATTACATTTTCATATGTTTTTCAGTTTTTGACTTCTGTCAGTGTTTTGATTTGAGTTAACCATTAGCAGCATTGACTGTTTAGGCTAATGGGGGGGGGGGGGAAAGGTTTTCAGTTATTAAACAGACATTAAAACCATAGACTGTACGTAAAAGATGGATGTAGAAGATGTTGGCTTCTGCCATTTTTGCAATAAAAAATGACCGTGGGGGGTAGGCTGTACCTCACAGGAAAACTAGTAGTTGTGAAATAGTGTCACTTCTGGTATTAGCATTATTAGGTGTAGCAACACATTTTTCTGCTATCAGACTATAAGCATTATTTCTATTGCAAAGCACACCCTGTAATATCCAGTAGAACTGCAGTTTTTGGGACATAGATGTTAGCTTAATTTTTCAGCTATTGAGGTTACTGATTAGTGAAAAGTAAAACATAGCAGATGTTCTACAAGCTTCTCTGCCATTTCCTTGCTTACCCCAGTTGTGCGTCCTGTGAAAGTGAGCAGCAGCACACTTTTACCTTGAGGGGCTCGTAATACCTCTGTTGGACTACATGTCATGTTGAAAAATGACGCTAAACGACTGGGCTCACCAAACATCAGTAATGTGATAAACTGGAAGGTTGTTATTTAAAAATGAGGCAACTATTTTGTAAATATTTCTACGTTTTTTGCAAAGTCTCTCAAGAAACAGAGTTCTACTCCATCTGTACTTTATTTCCCTGAGCAGTTTCTCCCATCTGTGACGTGCACAAGTTGAGCTGTCAGGTACTTTCAGCTAGTTATTCGCCTGTCTTTGATCATGGCAGCAGGGTTGCCAAGTCAACACAAAATTGACATTTATAAAGAGACTGTATGCCCGTTTTGCTATTTCTGATCGTTCCTCACCTCCTGCTTGCAGTCAGCCTGAGTTGGATGGTGTGTGTATGTGCATGTATGAATTTGCATGTAAGCATGTGATTATGTTAAAAGTATGACATCTACTGCTGACAGGGAGGTTTTTACTTTGGCTCATAAGGATTCTGGCTGGCTAGTCTAGACGTTTACTCCTACACCTCGCTCTGTGGTGAGTGGAACTTTGAAGTTGATATCTAGATTAAAATAGACTGGAAAAGAGCAAGAGATGGACAGAGGAAGAATCAACATTCAACGTAGAGGTTATAGAAATTTTTTTTTTTAATGCGTTGCTGGGAAAACTAGAATGGATGCATATGCAAACAAAATAAACCATATTAAATTCATTTAGATACATGTAGATGTACCACATACATTGGAGGACTGAACAGTTTAAGTTGCATAGCAGTCTCATAATCTGATGTGTGTTCCTCTCTTCTTCCTCTATTTGTGTGTGTGTGTGTGTGTGTGTGTGTGTGTGTGTGTGTGTGTGTGTGTGTGTGTGTGTGTGTGTGTGTGTGTGTGTGTGTGTGTGTGTGTGGATGAGTATCCATGTGCAAGACAGTGTTTTGCTTCTGGTTTTTTGTGCGAACTGCGGGTTTGGGAATCACTTAACTTCTGTCACTAGCTGTTATGTCTCTCCCAGCCGGAAGGACAGAAGAGGAGACAGAGGGGAAGAAGGAAAGCGACAGTGAGAAACAGAGATGGAAGCAAAGAGGCAGCCTAGGAGCTGAACAGATTTTACCTAAAAAGACAGAATTTTTCATTAAAAGATTCTTTGCCCTTGACTTTTTTCCTCTATTTTATACACATTTAAGCAGATCCATAGTTTTGATCATGTTTACTTGTATTTAGTTACTGTTTTCAAATTGAAGCACTTTTGTTGGGGTACTATGTGGCATTGGTAACACAAAAAACAATGTCTGAGCAGGGTTAAATATTCCTTTGCTCTTCCTCTCCCTCTGTCTCACCATATCCATGTCATATTTTTGAAGCAGCTGTAGCTTTTGGCACAAACACTTAAATACTATACCTGAAAGCGTGGGAATGTGCACCCTAGTGCATTGAGGCATAGACACACATGCACAAATGTGTACAAGGGCACCCAGTGTCTGTGTCATCCAGCCACCCCCTGAACAGTGAGATTCCCTTCTCTACATCCTCCTCCTCCTCCTCCTCCTGAAAGGTCAGGGCTCATCACTGTGTCAGAAGGAGTTTATTCATTCCTCTTCTATCCTCTTCTATCACCAACGTCATTCTCACCAAGTCAGCTGTCAGAGTGGGTGAATGTCGTACACAAAATCACGTCTTCGGGACTTCTTTTCTTCTTTTCCTTTGTAAATTTCTGCCTCTGGATATGTCTCCTCTTCCTGTGTTTTTTCTTCTTCTTCATAAATATATGCAAACATACATATACATGATTGTCTTTGTTGTTCATCTGCTGGTTTGTGTTTCTGATTTCCTTGCAGGTGAGAAGAAGAAGCCATCCGATGCAATTTTCCCTTTTTTCTAGCCATTATCTTGACTCAGAGCTCAGTCTTTGTGGCTCTGCTGCATATTATCTAATTGCACATAGAAATTCCTTGTGCTGCTGGTGCAAATTTGTTTGCCAGACAACATACAAGGGAAAACTGAGTGAGAGAAAGGTAGAAGAAGAGGAATCGGTGGCAATTAACATCACCTCTTTACACAGACTACTTAAAATCCTTTCACTATCAGCATAAAGAACATTCTCTTTCTCCTCTATCTCCCTTTCCCGGGCTTCCTCACTCCTTTTTATATCCTCACCAAAATACGAGTCTTTGAACTCCCCTGTTGGAGTAGAGAAGCGTAGAGGAATCAAACAGCCCGTGTCTTTGCACACTCAGACGCTTGTTAGAGAATTGCCGGTGTCAAGATGCATTAAACAGGTCAGACTAAGAGCAGCATGATGTGGGCTAATTTAAGGCATTAAACCAAAAGAACATAAATGTTTTTGCCAAAAAGCCCAAAGCTATAGTCAAGACAGATTAGAGGTGGGAGCTGAGATCTAAAAAATAAGCTCAGACAGATGTGTTACACTAAAAGCAGAAATATTACATGCCAGAAGATGCAGCCTGGTGTACATTAATTACCCATCTTGTAAAAACCTGGTTTGAAATTAACAGTTTGTGGTTGCTGGCAGCCATAATGGCTATCATTAATTCTTGTCTACTTGCTGTTGTGGTCCTTCAGCCCCTATTGTCCTTAAAGCTGGCATTAATATGTGTGTAGTGTATTGGGTTTTCATTTCTGCTCCGCAACCAATTAGAGTGACAGCAGCTCATCTGTCTGGTTCAGTGGAGCATGTCTCGGGTTCTGTCCAAACCTGACCTCGCTGCTACTCCTGTGCTCCCCACAGAAAGCCTGCATTGCCACCATACAGTACGGTTACATGCAAGGCACAATTGCGGGCAGCTATGTCAAGTGTGAGGGGGTCCTCGGGGCTTCGGTGACCCACCATGCAGAGGATTTGTTCTGAGACTTTCAAAGTGAGTTACATGGAAAGCCACTGCAGTGATATGTGTGTGTGTTTGCGTGCGAGGGGACACCCTGGCTTTTCAATCGACCAGACAAAACGTGGCACCCAAAGTAAACTGAAGCTAATACATCAAGGGCGAACCACAAATCCCATCACTTTTAGAGGGCATGAAGTGCAAGACAATAAAAGAAAGAGAATGACAGTTATATAAAAGTTTCTTGCCTTGGCACCCTTGTTAGCAAAGAAAACGTGATAGATGATGGTAGAGAAACGGGGACAGAAAGCAAGAGACATCTGTAAAGACTTTTGATGCTGGTGCGAACTGAAATACACTTAAGTGTAGCTTATTGATGCGGATGCGGATGATTTGATGCACTGGCTGATGTGAGTTTCCTTTCAACCTGCAGCACCGCCCGATCACAGGCCCAGACTCCCTGGGGAACTACACTTTACCAAACACACCACTCAGCTATGGATCGAAATAGAAAGCGAAGGATTTTTTTTTGGCTCTACATCATCTACATCTACTCAGAGAAAATAGTCTGTTAAACTGGCTGCCAACTTCACCTTACATCAGACAGACAGACACTGTTGATACATTCAGTTCTGAATTGTACATAATAGAGCAAAATGCACGGAAGTTTTGGATCTCGTGTTCTCTTGTTCTGTAGTTTTACCTGTAAATGCACGGCTTTGTGTCTTTGCAGTTGGACTGATAGAGAGATGTACAGGACTGAGGTCTGTAGGAGCAGATGATGATTACTAGGGCTTCATGTGAGCAGCATGTACTGTTCTACAGCTGTCAGGGCATATAGGGAATCCATGGGGGGAACCTCACACCCACCCTCAATTACAGGCTCACACTGACAGCCAGCCTTTCCGCTCATCAGCCAGCCAGCCCACCCAGTCATCAACCAAGCCAGCTTCTCCTACCCCTACTCCCACTTAACACATTCCCTGCCGCTAGTCCCCTCACCAAGTTTCTAGTTAATCTTTGGGACCTCGCTCACCGTGTAGGGGGAGGCTGTAGACCAGACACACACCCTGCAGTTAAAAATGTTGTTGCCATCACTTCCTTATACCTAAACAATACAATACAGTAAATTGCCAGTGAATACCACGGCACTGGGCTGTAGATTTCCTGGTCAGATTTCCTGGTCTATAGAACAGGACTACTCCATAGTATAATAAGTGGTGTAAATACTAATGAAGTCTGCACATCGACAGAGCCCACAATGACAGGGGGTGACCTGTTAAGTACAGTCGTTGTATGATATGCCTATGCATTTCCGGTTCTGTCACTGTTTTTAAATCAAGTCACAGAAAATAGATCAAGTTGAAGAAAGAACACAACGTAGTAGCAAAACGCAAAAATATAAATACTGAAAACATAGTCTATTTGCATACAATATGTAAAAGACACTACATGCAGTATAATCAACCCAAAAGCTTAGTTTCATGTTGGTGCTGTCTCATTTAGTTTTTCCTATTTAACTTGGAAATTTCCTTTTTACTTTCATGTCCTGTGTTAAGTGTAATTTAGTGTCTGTGTATGCATTTTTGTTTGGACAGAGAATACAAAGGGGTTTTCACGTACCATAAACATGCTCCCATGCAGTCCTTTAAAATCCCAACTGCACGTCGCTGGATGCAGATGACCAGTGAATTAGTTGAATGCTGATTGGTTGACAAGTGGGCCAGAATAGGGAGGGGAGCAAGAGCAGAGTTCATCAGGAACAGGAGAAGCATGAAAAAAAAAAGATTAAAAATATTGTATGAAAAGCACTGACATTGGCTGCAGTTGACACTCTTCATTGTTTTTAATATTCGGTTTCCACTTCAACTGTTTGTATGTTAGCTGTTCTGTCTTCTCCACGGTTAGCTGACAGACCAAAATAGCACAAACAAGAGTAGCCAACAGACCGGTTGTACCACATATTGTGTAGAATGCCTCCACTCACAACAAACACTCTCTTCAGGTAGACTGTCCGAGGACTGCCATCGTGTTACCCACACTCAAACATAAAACAAGCATCGATTTTACTTCCTATCTTGGTCTTCCTTTGTTTATACCTGTTGATTACTTTCATCTGCATCTCATGTCCCTCTGGTTTGTCATCCCCAGTTAGTCCTCTAGGATATGCTGTATATGGTCCTGGGTCTTTATCAAGTTATCTGTTTATTCCTAACAATGTGCTGCTTTTGTGTTCTTCTGTGTCTCTTAGTTTTCTGTGGAGGCACAGAAGAACACCTTGTGTTTAGTCTTTTTTGTTCACCCCTTGAATTTTGTTATTTGAATTAAAAATAGATATTAAATCATGCTTTTTGGTCCTTAATTGTGCCTATTACATCCTGCATTTGGGTCTTGTATATCACCGATTTCAATGGTAAATGAATTATTTTGTGAATTTCAATAATAAAGTAATAAAAGGCATACACTCCTTTTTCTATAATATTCTGTTCCATAACCAAAAGAATTTACCCATTAACTAGAAAAAAAAGTAACTGAATGGTTTCACGTAGATTCTGTAACATAATAAAGACAAATTACATCAAGAAATATTTTAGAATTTCCACACATTCAGAAGTGTTATACATATCTGCATATCTGCAGTAGAAATACTTAAATGTGAAAATGCAAACTGTCATGTGACTGTGATAACAGCTATGAACAGCATGTTTTCAGATTTTCAGTCAGTTCAGTTGCTGGTCTAGTGACCCCACCTCTAACTCCTGCTGCTTCCTGCTGCTCCTATGGTTTTACACCAGGGAATTCCAGCAGACGATAGAAGAAGGGGTTGATCTGCACCACCAACAATACAGAATGCAACTCTCACCATGTGCTACATTGCCTCTCAATATATGCTTTTCATGTACTTCTTCACCTACACCTGTATGTCAGCTTTCACCTCCCTTTATTTCTTCTGTCCTGCCAATATTCTGAAAGTTTAATTCTGTCTCATGTTTCTGTTTAAGTCCCACAGTGTGTATAAGATATATATAAATGTATCTAAAGCTCAAGCCCATATCTATTTATACTGCAAAAAATTGTTGGAATATCTTGATATTCTTCTCCCTCTGATATTACCACTTATTTTGTGCTCTTTTCTTTTGTCCTTTTCCCCCATCTGTCTGTCACTGTGCTCTCTGTCTCCTGGTTCCCTGAAGCCCTAATCAAGGCTCTCACATAAGGCACACAGAGACAGCAAGAAGAGAGCACAGAGACTCCCAGTTCACTAATAGGGCAGAGGTTGGAATCTGTCAGCTGTGGCCATAAAGTCTTTGGTGCTGTGCCTCTGACAGCATACTGCTTCTTCTGAGTAACCAGAAGACTAAAGTGCTAATTCAGATGGCACTGAACGGTCACAGGCTAACTGCTAGCGGCAATGCTATTTGGATGCGTCAAGAGACCAAAGAAGAATTCAAGTCTCTGGAACAAAAGTGTGTTGGGTTTTTTCTTTAAGAAGCCACATAGATGGCTGTTTTTCAGTTTTTTCCCCCACTTCTTTTAACATTTGTTCTATTCAGTAACTTCCACTTTCTCCCTCACGTGCTGTGGCTAAGGCTCAGCTAATTATAAATATGCAGATGTGAAGAATGAATGATTAATTAGGGTAATGCAGGGGGATTCAGAGTGCCGCCTTTTCCTTGTGGATACCAAATGACTTTAGCAGATTTGCATAGATCTTAACCTCATCTCACCGGTATAAATGAAGCCAAACAGTGCAGTGTCCACTTTAAATTAATGACTGTCTCCACAGGAGAAAGAAATAAAATAAAATCATCAATATAAAAATTAACATTAGTGCACTTTACACTGACAGGTTTGTCATTCCTAATCTGCGAAACAATTCACAGCTCAAATGTTCCAGTCACAGTGGGATTGTTGAGGAATTTCTGGGTCAACAAATGTGTTAGCTGATGTATTAGCTCAGCTTATAGCCTGACATGTTACATATAGAGTATGTTACACACATGGGGTCAGTGTGATGGATCATTTTTCCAACCTCTGACCGGTTTGATTTTCTCTCCTCTCTAATTGGGCGCAGGGGACCTGCTGGGTTCGAAGGGGCTTGTGATATGATCACACTGCTCTTGTGTTGTGGCAGCAAAACATCCAGCACATCTATGTGCACCCTTGGACATATACACAATTATAAAAATCTACAAATACACACAGAGATGATGTATGGTATTTCTTTTCAATAATAAGTATATGATATCAAAAAACACCAGTTTTGATCTATGAGGGGAAAAAAGCATTTGTCAGTTATCATTTTCTCATTAGTCAGCTTAAGAAGTTGGATCAATTTAATTATAATTAATAACGTTGATGTTAATTCTTGTCCTTGTACTACTAGAGCCAGAGCAATTGTCATTTAGTCAAAGATGAACCTTGTGTTAGCTCTCCAATTTCAAACCCTCCCCTCTGTTTCAGTGGAGCTAGTGACAAATGTGCAGCGAGACTGTATTTGAAATGTAGTCAGAAGAGATATTTCTGTTAATCTGAATTTGATAACCTCCAAACTGTGAGTATATTTGCATATTTTTAATTAAATATCTCAGTGTGTGTTTTTTTTTCTTCTTCTTCCCTGTTTATTTATTTTTTGATAATCTACACCAGCTTGTCACTTCCTGGAGTCCTTGGCTATAACTAATTAATATTTGCTTTGGCTTGTCAGTTTGTGTTTGTCCATTTACTCATTATTTATGGTACACTTACTTAGAACATGTGTTTCTGGGAGAGTTGGCACTTCTGAGAGAGAGTTGCTGCCCCAAGCAAAAGGAGTTTAACCCAGATATCAAAGATATTTAGGCCCAAATTGGGTTACTTTGGCACTTGCATCTCTTACTCCATCCCTATAAGACTATTAATTCTTCCATTTTTTTTTATCTGTTTATTTTCAATAGTAGGCTATATCTGCTCTGGCCTAGAACTGCCTCCAAATCACCCAGTAAAAATGGGAAAATTGTGCTGGGGAAAAAGACATGTGGAATGCCATATTTCGGATGGATGGATCTTTTCTGTCTCTTGAGAGAACTTGTAGGTACTACTGGCCTTCTTATGTGAAAATGTGTGCGTATGTGTACACCCTGTTTGAACTACATGTTCATGTTATCTGTTGCAAATTTACGTATCACTTCTCTGCAAGTATTTTCTCTGTATTTGGTTCCCTTGACCAGTCACACCTCTTCAGAATGGTTGCCATGACAGCCTTATAGCCTCAGCCACTGCAGGGCTGCCAGAGGTTTGTGTGTTTATTTTTTCTTACTTCCATTTTTGTGTTTCTACCATAAACACATTGCTAGAGAAACCAAATAAGCAGTGATAAGGTTTCAGTTTAGTTGTGTGCCTGTGCCAATGTTCTTATCTGCGTGCGTGACAGGTAATAAGGCCAAGTTAAAAAAAATCTCTTGCAAATTTCCTCAGCTTGATCAATAACTAATTGTTGGAGAAATGGAAAAATTAGCCTGTTCAGTATTTAGTCATTTACCATCACTATATCTTTCTGATCAGGTTAAAGTAACAATTTGCTTTTTATTGAAGTTGCTTCTCTCATTAATGTGTTACTGCTCTCTAACCCAGTGAGTTGAACCCTGCTTACCTGCATGTGTATGTACCTGTGTGTGTTTGTGTTGACTTGTGGTTACATGTTTAACTGTAATTTCCAAAGACATGCATTGTTCACTTGGACAATTTGCTTCATAAATGGACTTATTGGTTTGTATGAGTGCTCGAGAGCACAGAAACACAAAGTTACACATAATGGCTGTCAGTAACTGGAAACTCCTTCAGTCTCCACACCGCAACCTTCCACGCCAGTTGTTGTGGTATGGACCCGACATGCATTTACATTTCTCTGGAGGTGCACATCAAGTTACATAGAAGGTTGCGGCACACTTAATCACACATATGCAGGCTGAGGCAGCCACACAGTGTATCCACACACATACAGAAGATGGGAAGAATGTAGAACGACTTGTAAGTGTCGCAGTGGAAAGGAATAGAACCGGAGAATAGAGGAGGTGTGGACAAAGGGGCAGTCTGGGGTCAATTAGTATTCATAAAAGACAAATGAATCCATAGCTGTGGCCTAATTCCAATTACTTTTGATCACCTAATCAATTAGAGTTGGTTAGGGTTACTGTAGCTAAATAGAAAATTAACTGCGACATTCACCATTGGCGTCGAGATGACTTTTCATCAGCCCCCATATCGGACATGTTAATTTCCTCATCAAGGTGTAGAATGGAAGGATATTCGCCTGCCCGGTCAAAAATGCACACTACTGCACACACACATATGAAACCACACACAGTTATTACAGGCCCTTTATTAAATATCCCCGTGGCCCCTTAATAGACAAATAGCATCTGATTCTATCAAGCAGAGTAGAGAGAAGAGAGGGAGGAGGAGGGAAGAAAATTAACGGAGTCCTCGGTGGCAGAGAGAATATGTAGCACTGAGTAAATGAGTAATTCAGAACTGATTGATTGTATGAGAGAGGTTGAAAAATGGTGAATAAGAGAGTGCAAAATAGGTGGAGATATTAGAGGGAGACAGAGATAAAAAAAAAAGGGACAGATTGCAAAAGAGGGGGAGGGAATGTAACAGAGGGGAAGAAAATGGACGATGGAGATGTGATCGATGGATAGCTCGAGAGAAAGATTCAGACAAGAGGGAGATAGCGTGCTAGTCACTTCCCAGATCTTAGGTTGATGGTTATTAAGTTTACACTTCTCTACGTTCTGTATGTCTTGTGTTACTGTTACTGCACCTTTTCCCATTTCCATCTGTAACCTAATTTAAGTTCAGCCATTGCCTCAGGCTTATGGAAGAGGAGTGGCAGCAATACCAGGTCAAGCCTGGGGAGGAAAAAAGCCCAGTGGTTAGCATTCCCTGAGTGTTAAAGCCACAGGGTCTGGAAGGAGATGGAGGTGAGAGGGTGCTTGGTGGGGGTAGGGAAAGGATGTCTGGAGGATACGTCTGTGTATACTTCTCAAAAAATTAAGGGCGCACCCTTTTGATTTTTGGTGTCAAGTCAAGTTGCTCTGTTTGGAGGAAATAACACAGTGCATCTCAGTAAAGCCTTACAACTTGAATATGTCATTCATCGAGATCTGATGTATTTATGCAAAACCAAACACTGACTTTGTTCAAATCCAAATTTAATCCAATTTTGTTCTTTTTTTTTTTAATCACCCTTCCTGCTCAGTGTATTTGTGGTACCCACAACGGGTAAAGAAGAAACTGTTACTTTAGGTTTTAATATTGTCAGGTCCAAAACATTGCTGACCTTTTTAGCCATACTAGCAACATTTCTCTTGGGCAGGTCTGGATTGGGACAAAAAATTTGACCCATGCCTTTTTGGAACAGGCGGTCCACTGTGATCATCCAAAACAATGCAGATGGTCCAGTTAAATATGTGCACATGTTTGTGCAATTTTTTAAATTAGTGCTATTCCTTAAAGCAAGGAAATGGAATAATAGGTCAAAGTAGCCATTCATTTTTTACTGAATCCTTGATTCCTAATTATGTCCCTCCATCTATTCTCTTACCATATTAATTATACCTGCCTCTATCGCTTCCCTACACTGTTTTTGGGACTGCTGTCCCTCCTCCTAAATACTATACACAAATGAAAGTTAAATTTCTAATGTGACCATATGCTACATGGCCAGAGTGCAGCGGTGCTGTGTAGTGATGCTGGGCCAAAATTCATTGGCGATATACTGAGACTATGTGGAAATTTTTTGGATTGACGAAGCAAACTCTCAAAATTCTTTGGGAATCACTGGTGCTGTGTCCTACAGGGTAAAGCGAAGCAGGGCCGTTCAGCTTGTTAGAATTACAACTTTAAAAAGACAGCATCTGTGATAATGTACATCTCTGCACGTGACATAGATCATTTGGACACCTGTAAAGTCACCAGTAATGCTGAACAATATATTGAGCATCGTCTTGCCTCAGGCAAGCCATGAAGTTAAGCTCAGTGCAATCTCAGGAGATTAGCTGATCTCATTCCCACCCCACATTAGCTGATGGCTCAGCTGACACCCTCCTACACATCTAACTGGTAAATCTCATAGAGGGCACCATTTAAGCTGCTTTACCCCAATTGCAGTTGCTACACAACTGCAAGCCACTTTGTAACCCACTTCCAGCATAGGTGCTCCTTCCTTGCCATTACTGACATTTTCAGTCTCATGTCTGAGTAGTTAAAAAAGCATTAACTGTGTGTAGCTCACATCTAAACAGATGTTTGCATGAATTTGTTTTCATTCCTGCAGATTCATTTCTTTCTGCCCTCCATGTCTTGCCCTGTCTCTAATTTGTCTCTCTTCTCCTCCCCCTCTATGTCTCAGCCTCTCTCCTGGTCTTTGAGGCCAATGGCCAAGACAGGCTTGCACGATGCAGTATTGATGTGGACGGTTAGTTAGCTCTTCCTCCCCATATAGTCCTTCCTGTCTAATTAGTGTCGAAGGAGAAGGGTATGAGCCGTGTGTGTATCTGTGTACATGTGTGTCCTAGCCTCTGCTCTCTTATCTCTAAGCTCTCATTAACCAGGCTTTGTTTTCCTTGGCTTCATTAGCATTCCCGTGACAGTGGCTGTTACCTCAGTACGAGGCTAAATGCTAGGCTAAACGGTACCCATAAGAAGTGAGTTTGCCCCTTTTCATTAACATTAGTCTGTTTACATTGGCTGTTTGTGTGTGCAGTGACAGAGCTTTCCTTAATAGCGCTTTAGCAGTACCTCTACATATGTAAGTGTTTGCTTTAGCTGCTCTGCTTTAAAATTGTGGGAGAAAAATCTTTCCTCAGAATATGTTAGACTGTAGACACCCTTGGGTGAATTCACATGTCTGTGCCCATGAGGAATCCTGACTTGGGTATTAATATGAAGACAGCATCTGGACATGTTTCCTCCAGGTGTAGGACACTCTGCAGTCTTTAATATCACTCCCTGGCCATAATGCAGAGAGGAAACAGAGCAAATAGGAATGCCAGTAGGGTTGGCGATCTTCGGGGAGGTGGGGCCAGAAGAAGTAGAAAAATGGAAAATGTATGAGAATAGCAAGAGGCAGAGATGGGGCATATGTCATTATTGAGATGAGGTCTTCTCTGGGGAGAGTATAGCCAGTCGGGACTGATATATAAAGGAGACCAGAGTGTGACAAGAGGAAACCTCTGCTAAGGTGGTGCAGGAGCAAAGGGTCCAACTCCCATCCATAATGATCACCATGGAGACCATATAGCAGCAAGATGAAAAAATAGATATGTTCAGCAGTATCCAAGCCTTTCCTCCACCCATTCTCTACCCCCTTCTCCCACTAATAAATCGGTCACCACCCAACAACAATAAACAGGACTACAACTATAAAATTCAGCCATTGAAAACTCATATTGGGGTTTTTGTATATTCTCTGGTTAACTACAATTGTTTAGTATAGCTTTTACTTTTCTCACTACAAGAATATAATCAGTATGCTAATATCATTTTAATATAAATTTTGACAACACATTACTGTGTCATTCGGGTTTGATGAGATGCTAAAACTATAGTACTATTGTCACTGCATGTTTGCTAAAAGCCTAAAAGAAGGAAGTGATGCAAAAAATATTTGCATTTGTAGGATTGATTTGTGCTTGCAGATTTCATTTTTAGCTACAAATACAAACTGTTGAAGTCTCTGTGTACTTTCTTCACCCTCAGACAAATTGATGTTTAACTGCCAGCCTCATCCATAACTGCAAATATTTGTTAGTTAACTGTTTGAGGTCTAAGTACCTAATCCCAACTGTAACCCAGAGCAATCAGAATATTTCATTTTTGTTTTAATAAATTGTTATCAATCTTGACAATCAGGCAAGAAAGAAAATTATCATTGACTTTTCTACAAAAGAGGGTTCAGGATAGTTTTCCACTTATGACAAAAGACCTCAGAGGATTTACTGGAAACCTTTGTACAAGTCTTCTTTATGCAGTCACACATGGTAGATTTTTCACCCAACTGTTTTTCATTTATGCCCAGCTGCACTCTTGCCTATGGATTCAGGAGCACTTTAATTAATGTGATTTAAAAAAAGGTCTTAGCACATTCACACATTAAAGCACGTTAAATGTGTCACACAAAATGCTTTCATACATTCAGCTACAATACTTGTGACCTTCTTTTATTTTCCGTGTGGCTGGTAGATCTTGACAGCTCTGTATACCGTTTTTGTTGCTTTTTTTTTTTGGTCTTGACTTATGTTCGCTATTGAATTAAAACAGTGAAAATAGCCAAACAATCAGAAACCATCAATCTGTACAGTGGTGCATTTTTTAATGTTATATCAGTGTATGATATTCTAACTTTTCTGCATGGTTACTCCATTTAGAGCACATGGAGTTCCCTGCACCAAAAACCGGGGCCTGTTTTAATGAATGTGGAGGGTGTTTTATTGATGTAATGCTACTGTCAGTCCCACCGCAGCTTTAAAGCAAGGCTAAAGGAGATTAATGGGAGAAAAACTCTTTAACTATCAGAAACACTGTTTCATGTCAGCTTTACTGAATGTGCGAGTACTTCAAAATTAAAGAACGTGGGCTTTTTCCGATGCATCATTTTGTACCACTGTTAAAAGAAACATAACAGGAATCTGTTGTTGAAGAGACAGAGCTTTTTCAGCAGGCAGTTGAGTAAATCATCCATGATGTGCAGCCACAAGACATGCATTTTGAGTAAGAGCTGTCTCCTCTGTCAGATGAATATTGCTCAGGGTTTGAGTGTGGCGAGACAGATGTGAGAAATTATGAAGAAAGCCGTCATACCTTCTATCCATCCGTCCATCCTTCTCTTTTTCTCCCCACCCCCTCTCCTCTTTCCTTATCACCGTTCATTCCCTTCTCTCTCTAAACCGCCCACTTACATTTTCTATCAGGAGCCCAGTGCTTACATATCCTTGCAGAAGCTGAAGTGGTCATTATTCACAGCTTAGCCCATCACTGTTTGCTGTGAAATAGCTCACAGTGTGCTAACATGCGTTCAGAAATGCAATTAGCATAGCGATTAGCACAGCTATTTCACATGTTAACCCATCCAGCACCTCTCTCAGGACCCCTACAGTCAGAACTGACAATGCACCCATGCAATCATTTCCTCTGAGGTGGAAATACTGTAAAGCGAACAGGGATATGTGAAAGGGAATTGTGTGTCATAAATACACAGCATGTAAGAAACTGCACAGAAATTCAGTTCCCATTTCTCTTTTCCTTCCTGTTTCATTTTCCTTTTTTTTCTTTTTTTTCCTCTGTGGCCCTTCCATTTCAGCATCATGTAGTCCTTATCTCTGTATCAGTTTGGCCTCTTTGTCCACAATATGTCCCCAAGGATCCTTTCACTAAATGGAAAACCCCTCACTGATGGAATTACACACACACACACACACACACACACACACACACACACACACACACACACACACACACACACACACACACACAGGCAATATAACAATGTTATCTCAACGGCATGCCCAGTGACCCCTCTTAAAAGATCCCTGCCATGGCTGTATAAACATAACCTCAGTAATTCACTCACACACTGCTTTCAAACACACACGCGCACAGACACACAAAGAGAAGGTCTAAATAATTTACGGGTAGAGACGTCTAGCCCCTAGCATGAATAAGTAAGAGGCAGCCTACTGGCCTATTGCACCTCTCTCATGGCCCCTCTGACCACGTACACAGTTTAATCAGCTCATAAATATTGCATTGCTTGCTTACTTGATAGTGTCACTAATTCATTCATGTATTCATTTTTGTTTTCATTTAACTACCACTTAGTGAGTTCACAAAGTGTGGTGTTAAGACAGAGAGTAGAGATACTTTTTCACATGCATTCGAACAGTTGAAATGGGAGAAAATGCATATATTTAAACCACTGAAGCTGTAATTAAGCACCATTAAACCACACCGTGTCTCTTATAATTTGAGTTTGACTTTTATAATTTTTGACTGAGAATGACTTATTCTAACAATAGCTAGTGCTTATTTCCAGCTCTGTAGTTTTTCATTCGTGGACAGGGATAGCATTGCATGATTTAGAGTTCAGAGTAATGTTTATTCATATTATACTTCATTTTGGTGCAGCTGCACAGTTCATCCACTATCTCAAATAAGCTATTTAACCCTCGCTTTAATTGAACGTTCTTCTGATTGGCTGCACCTCACAAATAGGTTTGAACAGCAGGTGGCTGGAGCTTCTGTGCTCACATTCTGTGGTAAACATTCCATGCTTAATATCAACATCAAAGGAAATAGGGGAAAACATAAGAGGTCCACTTTAAAGGGAGCTGCAGACAGATTAGGGAGACTAGCAGCGATGTGCCGACCAGAGACCGCTGAATGTCAATGAAATCTGGCAAACTGTAATGATTAGAAGTAATTGGTAGCAATACAATGCATTTGGGAGCATCACCGATGACCCTATGATGAGATCAGAAATGTACAAGAGGATTACCTATGTAATCAGAGCCTGAAATGGCCACTAGCAACCAAATATGAGTTTATAATGGCCAAAAAATGAAGCTACTTTTGGCTGCTCACTTATTCTCAAGGGGCCGCCACAGCAGGTAACTCTGCGTATTGGATTTGTCAGATTTTTATGTTGGATGCCCTTTCTGACGCAACCACGAGGAATTTGTATCTCCTCCCAGGAAGAGACAACACAATAAGTGATTTGCTTTATATGTGGACAGTGCTTAAAGGAATTGTTCATTTCCATTGTTTCCAGTGTCATTTTTTTTATTCTTGGATTCCATGAGATTGTTTTGCATGATTCACTGCTTAAAAGGACTTTTTTTTCATGATGCAGCACCTCAATGCATCCACTGTCTGAAACAAGCTACAGCCAGAGCTGTGATGGTCTTCGGATATCCCATCTGATATTCTGAAGAGCCAAAAGTAGAAAAAACTGGCAGAAAGGTAGTGTTAGAGCTGTCTTTTGACTATGTTTACACATTTTTATGTTTATTGTGTGTATCACCCATTGTAGAAGTATATAAATGTTAGACAAATTCAGCTATGTTTTCACAAAAAACAAAGACTAAAGATTGAAAGCATTTTGTTCTTTGGACTCTTACAAGAGAGTAAAAAAAACGGTTAATATTATGTGCACACACTTATTGCATTGCACTTTTAGGATATATAAAATGACCCCAAACATGACAAAAGGTAACCTAACTATGATGTTATATTGGCTGATGTAAATACAAATCTCTTATAGTAAAATAAACATGCATCTACAAACAGCACTACTGAAATTCCTTCATTAAATAGCTTGCCAAAGTTCTTTAACTCACTATCAACATATTGATTTTCTTCATACATAAAAGTTGGCTTTTTAATTAGACGGTACATTTCCCAAATTGACACTAAACTTTTAAGTGATATAATAGACACCGGAGACTTTTTACATTCAACACACAAAATGCAAAACAATTAGTTTAACTTAGAAATCAATTCAAATAGTCCATAATGAATTTACCTCCATAATCCATTGCTTCATCTCATAGAAGAGTGTCCATGAAATTAGCAGATGGATAGCTGGCAGTTAAAGTTTAATAGTGCAGTGTTCCCTGTCTGTTTAGAAATAAACTGTTCATCAGAGCTTCAGAATTAACAGATTAGCTCATCAAAGGTCTGACGGAGGGCTCAGTGAAGCCAAAAGCACCACCACAAAGACACCCAGAATGTGTAAACTACAGTTTAGGGCTACCCTAAACTACTTGTAGATAATGACAACTTTTAGTTTAGCAAAGAACCAGCTTGCTTAATGTTGAAATAATAAATTTTAAATTGATTTTAATTAAAGATAAATGACCAAACACAATTAGCAAAAGCAAAAACACTGTAGTTTCCTCTGTTACTAAAACATTGCATATATATAGTTTTTACTCACAATGTATTACAGACCTAAATAAACAAATTAAAATACTACTTTAAGTCTTTAGCTGCATAAAGTTAACAAGAGTCACTGATAAGGAGTGTATTCTGAATTTTGACATAATGTTATTGGCATCTAACTTTGTTTCTTCCAGCTGTTTAGAGAAGTCTTTTTCCTGAGTTAATTACCTAACTGTTGCATCGGACAATGGCAAGATCCATTTGGTAAATATGTAATTATGAAGCAGGAACTTTAATTATAATTACCTTTAAAGAATTTGCCACAAAATGAAGACAGGCTCTAACTCCAAATAATACTGCAATCCTTCTTTTGGACAGATGAGATGGCTGAAGGGTGGAGTTACAGTTTACCTGATTTCTTTTCAAAAGTGTACAAAGTGTGTGTGGACACACCATAGCCATAGCTACATATAAAATCTAACTTGTTTAATTATCAAAAAAACTATTAAACTATTGGGAACAAGGTAAGAAAGTTTTGACTATGTGTTGTACTGCCACATTTTGCCTATAATGCATGATATTGGTGTGGTGGGCATATCTAAATAAAACTGTAAGGAAGAATAAAGAAACCAGCAATCTTACCAATATCTGAAAATGGCTTCTGTTTCTTTTTCTCCTTCTCTCTTATTGTGTGCGAGTGTCAGCATAGCAGTTGCATAAATCATGTTCAACTCTTAATTCACTGAGAAAAACCTGTCACATCATTTTCATAAAGTTAGGCTGCTATTCAACTCTTCTTTATCCCCTCACTCAAGTGCCTGTCCCCGATTTCGACCTATTTGTCTCCGCTGGCAGAGTCTGCTGCTCTGTTACATTCTGAAAGTTCAATGGTCAGGAGGACATCCTTGCTCTAGCAGCACAGATCGTGACAAATAGGGAAAGGAGCGGGGTTGTGGGGCTGAATAAGAGGAAAATCAATGAGTGGGAACACTTTTATTTTTATTTTTTGCTTCTTGTCTTTTTGGGTTTTTTTTCCACATTTCTTTCTTTCACACTTAATTTCTCACAGTAGAGGGTTCTTTTGTTCTGCAGATATCTCTGTGATTCGACTGTTGGTAATTAAACTAACCGTCTGAATGACTGATGCAGATCTAGATAAAGGAATTATCCGTGGCTCCCTTTCACAGAAAATTCTTTTGGAGCAAGTGTAGAATGACAGTTTTAAAACTTGACTAAGGTTCTCCAGAGCAAATCTCTACTGTACATGTATAATGTATGGTGATATGTAAAGCAAGAGAGCCATTGAGAAATACTAAGGCAAAGGTGTAAGAAGAGTGAAAGAGACAGATAAAGAGGTGAAGGGAAAATGGCTATAGAGAGAGAGGTAAGGGGAGAAAGAAGGTGAAATAGCGTAAAACGCTGAGCACAGGGTGCTGCATGTTGGCGGGTATCAGGGGGAGTATTTGGTGGCTGGGAGCCAGTATGAGTGAGATGAAGGGAGGCGAGTCTGCAGAGCCAATAAATTACGGGCCTTCAAGCCCCACTTTACATTAATGGAATGTGCAGCGCTGCTCTCTCCAGTCTGCTGCTGAGATTAAAGAGTAGGGAAATGGCTGTGGACAGGCTCTCCCCAGCCTGGGCTCTTGGTGTGTTATGGGCCCAGAGAAATCCACAGAGTGGCCCCATGGTCCACATGCCCACAAAGCAGTGAAGACTCCACATATAGGTCTGGACTTTGCGTTTTAGTTGTAATATCATTACAACAAAACCTCCCAAGCATCTTTAAATTGTCATCACAAGCTATTGGCTTTTGGGTGCTCTCAGAGAATTTTCTTCTTTTTTTTAGAATCCCCCTCACGTTGGTGTTTATGTGAAATACTGTATTAAAGATCAGTTTCCAGGAAAGTCAACCTGGATACAGTGCGGTACTCTGAAGATTTCTTACAGATTATGTGGGATAAAGTGTGCGAGTACCAAAGAATGGCTGAAGCATATCCACCTAAACCCTGCTCTCTTTCAGCCTCTAAACCCATTACTCCACTATTCATCTCTCAATTGAACTGTGCCACTGCTGTGTCTCTGGCTTTCTCCTGGTGGCTTTACACTTGTTTGATGTAATCAGATGCATCTGGGAAGATTCAATTAAAATGCCGTTGCCTTTCTTAACTACTTCTCATTGCTTGCATTACTCCTGCCAGTCTTTTAAAGTGATTACACACAATTATTTCAATTAGATGTCAGGAAGTAGTGCCATCATCATCAGACAGTAATCAGGTTGTGGAGGAGCGGTGGGAGCCATAGAGCGACAGCTCCTCTCATTCTCTTTCATTAAACATGGAGGAGAACATTGCTGTGCATTTTCTCTTTTCTTTTATAGTTTCCTTCTATTTTTCCAAAATGTGGCACACTTTTAGAAATGGAAGAAATACACTTTTTTGCCCCCTGCAAGCTGCTATCATGTCTGCTAATGAATTAAATCCATTTCTGGATCACTTTCTGAGAGACGGGTGAAGCTGAGGGATCGAGTGAGACACAAAGGAACAGGCCTCCCGTTTTCTCCCGGACAGAGCCAAATACACAGCCTTCTGGCTATGCTTTCCAGTGAGGAGCAGTCAGTATGATATGAGTTCCTCCCATTTTACAGATAATTTCAAATTCAAATTGATGTTAGCACGTGGAATGACATAGATACATGCGATTCACCCCCACAACCAACCCACCCCAATACCCATTTTTGTCTTGCTGCTCGATTCACATATGCACTGCAACTCTGAGATATTAACCGGCAAACCTTTACACAAATGTGTGAATCAGTCAGATAGGATATTCAAATATTATACCCTACCAACTGTCTTACACAAAACTGATGTAATGTGTGATTGTACTCATGTGTGAATAGAGCAGATTATTGTCCAAGTCCTCCTGCAAACACTTCCCAGGTATGTCTCCTCACCTAAACCCTATGGGGTATTTCCAGTTATCAGAATATATATATTGCAAACTATTGCCCGTGTTTTGTTTCCTCCTAAGTATAGGCAGTCAGTTATTATTAAGCTTTGAGTAAAATAAACAATATATGAAAAACAGCAGTCCTAAGATTCTTGCTAATTAACATTTATAAAAATACAAACAATAACAGAGAAATTTCTATGTCTTTGTATGTTGTTCAGCAGGAGCTCCTGCATGAAGCTGTGTGAGATGTTTATGGTGGTCTGTGTTTCTGTTGGAGCTCCAGAATGCTTGGGGAGCAGAATATGCCATAGCAGTTCCTATGGGACTCTGGTATCGTAACAAAGCTGCTGTGGTCCCTTGTTGTGATAACAGAGGCTTTGCAGGAGGAGACATGCACAGCATAATGAACAACCCACCACCACTGCAGCACACGGTGCACATACACTCATTTACACCCATGTACACGTACATACAAGGTCAGAAGCGCACTGGTGTGTCTTTTTCCTCCTATATTATTTCACACACACGATAATCAACAATACACAAAAGTGCATACACAGTTATGAGGCAGCTCAGACCTCTGCAGCACATGCTTGGTTGCTTAGCCAAGGCCACGCTGACTGCATGCCTTAAAGCAGCATCAGTATGCTACAGGCATGATCCAGTGTCTACACCTCTCTGTTCTCCCTCCCTTCGTCCATCTCTCTTTTACGCCTCCCTCTCGGTTTTACATCTTACCTGCACCACTTTCTCCATGCAAACTGGGCTCTAGTATTCTCTCTGTTCCTGGTTGCTCCTTCTCTAAGTGTAAAACAATCAGATCAATCGTTTTAGCTAGCCCAACTGCTGTGTATTCATCTTTTTTGCAATTTTCAACCTTCTTATTTATAAATTGTGTGTATCTTCTTCTACTCCCTCACTGTTTTATATCTCTCTACACTTCTTTGTCTGTTTGTATCACCATGGTCTTGCTTCACTGCAGACTGGGCTTTTGAGTTTCCAGGTCCAAGTGGAGAGCAGCATGTTTGGATAATTATTCCGTTAGGATCAAGCCATACTGGTTAATGTTGTTTTTGTTGTTTGTATTGTAACCAGGGAATGGGGCCATTAATTGCCCCGCTGATGGCTGTCATCATCCACACCCCTCTAAGTCCGACACACAGGGGTAGAGTGTGTGTGTCTGTGTGTGTCTCAGCGGGTGTCTGATGGGAGGGTGCTCAAGTGTGGAGGACTCATCATGGGTTATTAGGAGCATGCAGGGGGGCCATCAAGCGTGAGAGATAGAGAGATAGAGGCAGCAAAGAAATGAAAACAGAGAAAATGGTTAAAAGTGAATAATTTCTAAAGCAAACTATTGCTGGAACAGAACTTTAGCTATGGTGAAGTAGCTTCCTGCTCCTCGGGATACTTTTTGTCATTTTGGACAAACTTTTGTTGCTATGAATACTGTGTTTTGGGGAAGACAATGAATAATGTTAGATTTATGATGAGGACTTAAGTAGTTGGATGATACAGTTTTAATTTTGTCTCTGTACACAAACATTTTAAATTATTTTTAGTGAAGAAAGAAGACCAAGATACCCTGTACTCTGTATGATGTCACTGAGACCAGACCGGACCCACCCACCATCTATTTAAGTCTTTTGTTTACACTTAGCAGTCATTCAGAAGTTATTAAAGTAGGAATGGCCTTTAAAGGAAGAGAAACTAAAAGGACTTCTTTTAGTCAGTGAATAAACTCGGGAACTGCGGCATGAGGATAAATAAGAATTAAAACCCCAGCCAGACAAACTAGTTGATGACAACAGTCATGAGGGAAAAATGAGTATTGCAATTGGTCGCTGGAATTTGCAGTGAAATCAATTGCTAAAGCCCCAGTCATGCAGCACTAGAGACTGGTCATCGACCCCCCTGGACCCCCTGATAACCAGTGGTTGCTAGGGAAAACTGCAGTTGTTGAGAAAATGAAAATGATCGCAAAGGGTTACTGAAAACCTCCTTGCAACTGTTTTGATCACTAGAAGCTGCCCAAAGTTTCTATGAAACACTACAATTAATGTATCGAAGAAGTTAGGGTTAGTATCTTTCCCAAGTGTGGAGCAGCCAGGTATCAAATAACCAACCTTCTGATTAGTAGATGACCTACTCCATCTCCTGAGCTACAGCCACCCCTTGTACACTTCATCCTTCTAGTTTTATGAGTGTATACCTGCCAAAAATCACCAGCAGCTGGGTTCCACTCGCAGCCTTTCTTGCCCATTGCCTCTGGGTTTGGCAAACTATTTGGTTCACTGGATCATGAGCACATCTTTTGCTTCTCTGCACCCTTCTCTTCTTCATTCTGGTACAAATTAGTCTTAGTTATGTCTGTCCAAAGACTCTTATTCTAGATGTTTCGAGGAATCTAGCCTTTCTCGGTCTTGAGTGTTACCTGCAGAGATGGGCAGTAACGCGTTACTTGTAACGAGTAAAGTAAGGGATTACTATTGCAAAAACGGTAATTAGATTACCGTTACTTTCCCATAGGAACGCTGCGTTACTGCGTTACTAAAACCGTGATTTTTTTTTTGCGAGAATGTCTCACGACAGTGACGTAAGCGAGTGCGCCGTTAGTGACAACAGCTGTGTGCAGATCAACAATGGATCACATATCGATTGTGGGAGAGAGTATGAGCGTGCAGCGTTTAAAGCGTGGAAGTACTGACCTTACTTTGAGTTTGATTCCATAAAAAGTGACAAAACCATTAGCGTCCATTGTGCGTGGGAAGAAAACTTCTTTTTACAGCGAAAAAAAACCCTAAACAAGCACCGAGTGCGCAACGACGTAATGGGAAATTCACAGAGAAACTCGCGGATTCTTCAACTGACCGCAGCACACCTGCACCAGGGTAAACCTCCGCCTACCCCAGTCCTGCTTTACAGGTGAAAATAGAGCAAAAGGACCGCTGAGTCTTTGACTTTATTTATTTTCTGCTGTGTTTTACTTGCATCTATTTGAAAGACTAAGTGTAAACACAAAAAATATTTTATTTTATGTGCTGGAATGTGCAGAAAATAGCTTTAAATGTTAAACTAATTTATTCAAGTCAGAGAATGTTGCATATAATTAAATTTTTGCTTGATGCATAAAGTTAAAAGATTAAAACTGATAAAACAAGTTAAAAAAAGAGACTTTTCCATTTGATTACATTTTGTATGATGGATTATGCAGAAAAAGTAGAATTGGGCTGAAAGATCTATCGCTTTATCACCTCTTCAGGTTGTAAATCATGTTTTTAAAAAGTAACTAAGTAACTAAGTAATTAATTACTTTTGAAAATAAGTAATCAGTAAAGTAACGGGATTACTTTTGGGGGAAGTAATCAGTAATTACTGATTACTTTTTTCAAGTAACTTGACCAACACTGGTTACCTGTAGTAAATTATTAATAGCCCTGCTTCCCTTAGAATGTTCATGACTTGGTGAATATTTTTCCCCCACCAAGGAAATAATTCTGTGGTCCTCGCTTTACTTGTCTTCTGTTGTCTTTAGGTTCCTTTGGTATTTCTGGTGTGCTCAGTGCATTCATTCTTTATAAAAATAAATAAAGTTTCATCTAGTTCTTTAAAAGATCTGCTTTATTTTAGCCTTCTTTCTTTGCATCAACACTTTTGGAATGGTATATTAAGAGTTAATGTGAACAGTGAATATCCTTAATGCATATTCAACTCAATCTGTAATGGAAAAAGAAAGGTGACACCTGGCTATGAATCTGCTTATCAGCAGAGGTGGAAAGAGTACTAAAATATTTTACTCAAGTAAAAGTACTATTACTTTGCTGAAATTTTACTCAAGTACAAGTAAAATTACCTGTCTAAAAATGTACTCAAGTAAAAGTAAAAAGTAGCTCATTTAAAATGTACTCAGAGTAAAAGTTACATAGTTTTCTGTCAGCAGGAGGACAGCCGCTTCCGAGTAGTGCAAAAAAGGACAGTGGGATATAAATCTCAAAGTAGTTCTTTTTTAGTGAAAAGAAAAACTTTACAAATTAAAGTGCAGTGGCAGTTAAACTGCAAGTCTATACATGAAAATGGATAATGGTCACCAAACCAATCAACCAAACTGTCAGGTATCACAGTGTTTTCAATACAAAACCATATCATTACTTCACATGAGAATGTGTTCTAAACTGTCAAATAAGAGAACAAATCCTGAACTGAACGGCAGCTGCTTTAAAAATGTTTTTTAATTTTTTAAACATGGCCCTGCCCTACTGTACCTCTAGATTAAAGTTCCTTTGTATCCATCCTAGAGTGTTACTCTCTGAACTTCCTGTTAATTTTGAGGAGCAGTTGATTTTCAAAGTTAGTAGAGTTCATCCTTGCTCACTTTGCAGTGAACAGTAGTCCAGCACAGCTAAAGAGACGTTCGAAGGCAGCTGAGGCAGGCAGGCCAGTGTTAAGTTTGAGAGAAAGTTTTTTGATATCCTTAATAAGACATCAATGCATTACATAGCTACCGCTGGTAAATTATACCAATATACCTTGTGTTTTTTTTTTTTTATTGGACAGTAACAGGCTAGTTAACGGGAGGTTGCAAGTGCTAATTAACAAGTAACAGAAGTCAGCTGTCTTTGACTAATCTAAGGTAAGTGAGCGCTCTGTTATTCTTTTGCCTGCAGTGTGAACATATGTGGGTTAAGTAAGAAAGTAGCCACTTCTGTCTTTAAATTAACTATTTTTTAAAATAAATTATTATTATTAACAAACAGGAAAAACGTAGGTAAACACATTTTCTTTTGGCAATTTACCAACCCAGTAAAAAAATGTAAGTTGCGTGGACAACAACGTGCCCGATTACAGCAAGTTGCTAGTACCAACCAACGTTATCTGTGTTCTTCACAGATGTCTTAACTTAATGTGATTAATTTGAACACAGCCTTTTTGCTACCATAACGGTACGAGTTGTATTTAACTTACCTCTACATGCTTGCGCAGGTTTGATGTGGAATTTTTAAAAGCTGCCAACTCGGTCTCTTTGGGCAAACACAGCTTACACTGCATAATAAAGCTGTTGCCTTTCTTGCACTTGAAGCCGAAATGGTCCCTTAAATACGGTCAGGGGTTCACATCCGTTTCTTCGAGTTCAGGGTCAGCAGAATTCGACGGGGCTTCTTTTTTCACTGGATCTGTAACACCGATGTCAGACTCCATCTTTAACGTGACCTTAGCGCCAATTTGTTCTACTACCCATCATTCCCTGCAGTATTTCCGAAGCGCAATGGGTTTTTTTTTTATTTTTTATTTACTCAGTAACGGGTGTGATTGAAAACGTAGCGAACTACAATACTTTATAAAAAATATACTTAAGTAAAAGTAAAATTACAGACTTGAAAAATGACTTTAAAAAGTACAAATACACAAAAAAACTACTCAATTACAGTAACGCAAGTAAATGTAATTCGTTACTTTCCACCTCTGCTTATCAGTTATTTGTCTGATCAATTTCAAGTCTGTAAAAATGGAGAAACTTTATAAAAATTGCGCTAATTAACAGTTAAAACAGTATTTTATTTAAAACCAAATAACACAGGGATTCTTTCCAATTCAATTCAGTTTTATTTATATTGCACTAAATCACAACAACTGCTGTTTCCTCAGTGGTTATGGCATCTGTCCTCATGTCTAAGTCGTTGGCTTGGTCGGGAGTGTTAAAGACTAATGAGCTAGTGGGGTGGGGGTGGGTGGTACTGATTCAGGGCCATAACCACCGAGGAAACAGCAGCTGCTATCAAATTCCTTAAAAATGGCAGGGTGCCAGGTCTGGACATAGTGTCTGCGGAACTGCTTAAGCACGGCGGACAGTGCCTCATCAATGAAATAACGGACCTTTTCAATTCATCCTGGTCATCGATGCGAGTGCCAGAAGAGTGGCGAAAAGGAGTCATTATAAAGCTCCCCAAAAAAGGCAACCTGGCAGACTGCAACAACTGGCGAGGAATCACACTCCTTTCTGTTCCAGGCAAAGTGTTTAGCATTGTCCTCCTCCGAAGACTCCATAAGGCGGTGGACCAGAACCTCCGCCTCTCAATTACTTTCGTCGATTTCACAAAGGCATTTGATAGTGTCCATCGAGATTCCCTGTGTAATTTTGCCCGGTCATATGGCATCCCTGAGCAGTTTGTCAAAATATTCTAAACTCTATACCTTCATTCCAGTTGCTGCATTCGCACAGAGGAGGGCTACACGGATTTCTTCACCATCGAGACCGGTGTGAGGCAAGGGTGTATCCTCTCTCCCTTCCTCTTCCTTCTTGTCATTGACTTTGTTATGCGGAGTGCCATGGACCAAGATGGCTTTGGGATACCCTGGCATCCACCAACACGCCTGAATGACCTCGACTTCGCAGACGACATCGCTTTGTTGGCCGACATCCAGAAAAACATTATTACTATGGCATCATGCTTGGAGCAAGAGGCAGCCAAGGTGGGCTTACGGATCAATGGAAACAAGACCAAGGTCATGAGGATAGGTTACGTGTCGAATTGTAAAAGCGGGTGCGTTTTTTCAGCGGCTCCAGACGACCTGGTCGACCTCAAATATCGGTCTGGCGACGAAGATTCGCCTGCTCAACTCCATCGTTATACCTACCGCGATCTACGCCTGTGAGACGTGGAAAACATCAGCCAGAATCACCAAAAGACTCAATGTGGCCCAGCAGCTATGGCTAAGATGGATCCTGGGGGTCTCCTACTGCGACCATGTCACCAACGAAGAAGTACACCGTCAAACTGCCACACGTCCCCTCCAGGACATTGTGACTGAGCGGCGTGTGCGCTTTGGAGGCCATGTTCTACGTCAACCCCCACATTGACTGCCTAAGCTCGCCATCACATGGAACCCACCCCATGGAAGATGCAAACCAGGTGCCGCCAACATCAACAACCAAACGACCCTATTTGAGCAAGCACTTGGCAACAATGGGAAGGAAAAACTCCCTTTTAACAGGAAGAAACCACCATGCCGTTATCAGAGTAATTTTCTCAGGTGTTGCAAAGGTACTCAAACCACAGAAGGCATTGCATTACTGATTTAACTGGTTTGGGTCGGTTGGGGGACAGGAAAAATCGCTGCACGTAGATAAAATGTGAGAAGAACAAGTGGCGCTGCTGCATTTAGTAATAGATATGAAATGGTTAGATCATTTTACACACACACTTACACATATATACATATGGTGCACACACTGGTCGCTGTCATTGGCCACTGTTAATTTCCTGCGACGCACATCACAGCACATGAAGACAGATAAGAATAAAGGATAAGAATCTAGACAGCCTTGTACGCCATGATTAATTTATTTCATATTCTGCTTGCCTAGAATAAATGTGCAGTTAATATTTTATATTCCTATGTCTTTCCTCATGATTCCAACATGATTATGAGGGAGACACGTAGTCGGTGTGCATGTTTGGGAGGCGAGAGAGCGAGAGTGTGAAGGAGACAGAATGAAATCATACGTTCTGTGAATCGCATTGTTAATACTCTTTGTGTCTGTGCAGTGTTGCTAATGTGACGTTTAAGTAATTGAAATTGAAAACAAAATTAGATTGAAAGAGACAATTAAATGGGAACAGGAGATGACTGGAGTAGAAGAAGACTCTGAGGAGAGAGGGAATCACAGCATTACCATATGTAGTTCAGTGTGGGGGAGGAAACAAGTCCTGACACAGTTTTTTTTGTTTGTGCATCTAAACAATGCAAGAATAAATAGAATAAACCTATCTGTCTTTATTTTTTTCAGTTTATCAGCAAGAAAATAAACTATATAGTTTAGTATTGTAGATCATGTGAATTACTCTTTTGGCCTCAATAACGGGCTGAATGCATACATACACAGAGATAAAGAGAGAGTTACAGATTTCATATAAATTAATAATACTACCCTTGAAATTATGTTATTGTTCATAATTGAAATCTTAAAATAAGCATGCTGAGAAGTCATTGGGTATTAATAGTATAATTTGCCAGATTCACAAAGCAATTGAAGACTCAAAACGCTTCATCATTCTACACTAAAATTATATGATGGAAGTCCCACGCATGCCTCCCTTTGAAGGTGTATGTAGTAATTGTATTTCTGTGAATATACCGTATTTTTCGGACCATAAGGCGCACTGTCGATGAAGGGCTCTGTTTTCATACATAGGGCGCACCAGATTATAAGGCGCATTAGGCGAAATAAAACAGTCAGATAAATCAAACTTTACTCAACTCATTCTTCTTGCTTCCTCCACTTCCGTATCATTGTTTGATTAATTTTGAATTCTCTTGCAGCTGCTCTATTCCCATGTTGTTGCAGTATATTAATGACTAACCGTGTTTTGTGGATAGATTATCTCAGTTGTTCTCCTGACTGAAGTTTGGTCCGTTTACAGCAGCCTGCCATGCAATTGCATTTGTGCCTAACCATCGAGAACCCTCACGTTAACTTTTGTCGAGTGGACAAATTTAGCGTTCATCCTCCAGCTTCAGTATTTATGTTATGCTAACATAGCTGTGTCGCTAGTGATCATGTAGCACATCATTATAGACCACCTAGTCCATCTTCAGTAACCCTACAAAAGTCACTGCTGTTTGTTTTTTTTGTCTTCATTTATGTTGGAAGTGATAGCAGAGCTGTATGTTTTAATTCTTTCAAAAATCTCTCAGTCAGAACATGGTATATCATGTTTAGGTGGACACTAGCGAGCTAACTTCCTGCTAACTTCTAACTCCGTTAAATTTAATAAATTCAGTTTTCATGGATGCCTGGATGTTAAACTTAATTGTTACACCTGGTAAAGCAGCAACGCTGATCATTTTATTAAAGATGAAAGGATTTAGACAGTTTTTAACTCTCAGTGATGCCACAGTGTTCGTTTGACTTTGGGACCTGAAGCGGACAGAGTTTTGGTCCCAGATTACTCTGCGAGGCTCCTGACTACGGTAGCTGTAATGCTCCGACGATCCACCAAGCGATGTGGCTTCGTAGCTTACGAATGTCGTATTAAAACATATTTATGCACCACATAAAATCGGTTGGAGGTCAGTAAGCACAACCAGAATACATACATAAGGCGCACTGGATTATAAAGCGCACTGTCGATTTTTGAGAAAATTAAAGGATTTTAAGTACGCCCTTATACTCCGAAAAATATGGTACATACAAAATCTCCACAGATTAATGCAGAGAAATATTTTATGGTGATGAAGTCAGCATGTTGCATTTGGACCTGCATGTCAAAAAAAGCTGACCAGTTGACCCAGCCTCTCTTTGTGAGGGAAGTTTGGATGGAAACTCTTGATCTGAACTGGAATCATTAACCTGTGCTTCAAATCCCTGCTCTGCGCCTGTAATGATGTTGAATATTAGAGTTAAAAAAGGCATATTTCTGTATGAAAATGAATAGTCTCTTTACTGTAGACAAAGACACATGTTCCTGCCTTTTTTCCTTTACATACTCTTGTCATATGGTTGCAGTAGGAGTAAAGGAGCAAGTGGCGATAATAGGAAGTAAGAGCCATAGGCTGATGGAAAAGTTAATTAGAGGCCAGGACAGTCATCTCCACCTTCTGACCCATTTCCACCCCTCCCATCATCTCCATCTGCATCTGTCATTCACATTCCCACGACTGCTAATGAGCGTATTCTGAGGCATACATTATGTCTGCAGCTGTACCTTTTTCCCGGTTTAGTGCAGCTCATCTGTTTTTTTTTTCTCCATCAGAAAGAGCGAGCTATTCGTTCCCACCATGTCTCCAATTAGAATCCCCTCAATTCATGTTTCTATCATTTCTCCCTCTTCTCTCTATCCTCTTGTTTCTCTCATCTGCCGGTGTTGGAAGCAGGTTGTAAAACAGCGTGCCTTATCCAAATGGAGACGAGCCCTGCGGTCACCGTAGTTTTGTTACTGAGGCAGAGTCACATTATTCTCTTTAGTCTGCTTGTGTGTACGCTTATGTGTGTATATGTGTGTTTTGAGGCTGTGCATGACATTAGCCTCGCAGTCACAGGTAATGATCTCATATCCCCGTTGGTGACTGGAGGCACACAAGGAGAATTATATACACACACACACTGTGAAAGGGAAAGATGTGGAAAAGAGATTGGTATTGTAATGGTACTCTAATGGGTTACCTGACAAGTGCTTTTTCTTAATGTTGTATCCCTCTCTCCCCCCTTCCTTTTTTCTCCCTCGCTCTCTTCTACAGGTGCATTTTCCCTCTTTGAGGAGCAGTGATATGGACACCAGGTGTGGTGACGCTAAGGTATGCATTCACTTCTGAGAGCACACACACTTGTGTGCTTTTAACACGTTATGAGAGGCGCTGCCCTCTCATCTTATTTGTTCAATTCTACCTTTTATTCAGAAAGTTGACCAAAAATGTGACACTTTGACAGAACGCTATGCACTGTGTAATACACTTTAGTGTCTGTGTGAATACAATACCCTGTGTGAAGCTAACAGTAGTGTAAACTCATACTAAATGCTATAGACAAATTAGTACCCCAATAAAGCATCAGACATCCATGGATGTTGTTGTCTGGACTAAATGTGGTCAGCCACTCACAGTCTTTAAAAATATGCCCCTTTGCTTTTAAATGTGGCAGTAAATGGAAAGGTGAAGAGTTTTGACAGAGACCTAAACAGAACTATAATTTTAACCATAAATTCATGCTTACACACAGTAATTTTCCATTGATTATAGGGCTGAAAGATGCCTAAATGGTACTAAGCTTTCAGAAATGGGTTAAACATTGTTTCAAAACTGAAATTTTAATATGTGTACAGATCACAACTAGTTGTTGTTTTTTATTTTGTTTGGTTGTGAATTGTTGTGATCTGATATCCACACAATGTCGGCTCCAGGTACACGTACAAATATTACTAATGGCAGCTTATCTTTTTTTCAACTATGAAAAGTACATGTAAGTGTTGTTCCCAAATGCTTAGGTGGAACAGTGGTGAACTGGTAAGCAATGTGTCATATGACATACTTGATGCCGCATGGATAAAAATCAGCCAAAGAGACGGCGAAGAACTCATGTATTTAAGAACAACGTTCCATCATTTCCCATTTTTATCTCAACTTCAATGGAATATCTTTCAATACTAAAACCAAAAAATGCTGTTTATCAAACAATTTCTGATACATGAAACTGTAAATAAACAGCACAGTGAAGGTGGTCCTCATCCTAAAACATTCCCCTCCCTCAGTACTCCACACATGCAGAGGAGTTCAACCTGGATAGCCAGCCAGCAAAATGTTAATGCGGACGGCTTTTCAATCTGTCGCGATGATGAAGTTTCAAAGTTTTTGGAAGCATAAAAATTAATAAGAAGAAGCAAAGCATAGAAGTTTTGAAATTGGGTTTTCACATGCTGTACCACACATAGGAATGTCTTTTTCTAAATATCTTTTCAGTGTCCTGCAAAAATGTCTCAATTCTTTTCACGTTTTTAACCAAATCTTTATTTTGTTTAGATGTCTGGACTGTTTTCAAGGAGCTGTTGCTGGGTTGGTGGTGGCCAATTCCCAAAAGTCTGCTGCTGCAAAAAAAAAAAAAAAGAAAAAGGAAAAATGAATGACCCAAGAAAACCCAGAGGAAGGGGGAAAAAGTGTCATGAAGGCACCTTTTGCAAAAAATCTGAGCCTGCTTTTGAAAAATTAGTTCTGGATGCTAACATTACACTTTATACTGACCCAGGTTATTTAGCTGGTGCCAATTTGAATATAGTTTCAATCAGACAAATTATACCTGCTGTTAAATTTAACATTTCTTTAGATTTGAATCCACCTGCTATCAGATTAGATGTTTTTTTTTCTCTTCTTGCAGCCTCTCACCCCCCTCAGACACACAATGATGCCCTTATATTCCTGGCTCTCAATTTTTCTATTTATACCCACTGAGATGAGCAATGAGCCCCAGGCATCCCTCACTCACTAACCAAAGTACACGTTGACTCACACTGGCACAGAAACACAATTTCTCCCTGAAACACAAGTATACACGTGTTTTGAGTTAAAGTTGAGGTGGAGGGTACAGAGTTTCATCAGCTGTGTATCTGGCCATATCTACTAAAGTAATGCAGTTAGCAATAGTGTGTAGCCTCAGAAAACACAGAGGACTGGAGTTCCTGCTGTGTCCTTGCTTTCAGCATTGTGCTTCACAGCATCAAAAGGAAAAGGCATTCTAAAGACCAATACCATTTTCTATTCTGCAATTTTTTAAACCTGCCTAGGTTTGTAAACCTAGGCAACATGAAAATGCTATAAATAAAAGAGACAAGGCAGTCTTAGCAGAGCCATCAAGAGACATAATCCTGAAACAACTTTGGGATGTGTTTTCATTACTGTCACAAAGCACAATATTTGCATTTTTTTTAATTCAACAGTGTAAGCAAATTTTATATTAATCTATAAAGTCACTTGACATTTTTTCTGAATCTGACACACAGAAAAGAGTGAGAAAGACACTGTGGGGTTAATACCAGTGCTATAAAGGAAACCTGTTCTGAAGTGTGTGTCTAGTAATTAACTTCGGCAATCAAAAAGCAATTAGCAGCAAACCATTAACCTGTTGTTTTTTTGTGACCTCAACTAAAAGGTGTGTTTATCACATTAAATACACGCCTACATGCCTACATCTGCACATGTCCAGACATACTGGACAAGCTATCAAGCACAGAGGGAAGCAAAGAAAGCTTGAGTACTACTGTGTAACTGAACCAGTAAAAATGAATGAAGACAACATCCATGAGACTCAGCCTATTCTGCATTATTTACAATATTGAGCATGCACTAAAACTGTTGTCAGCTTGACTATCCAAACTTCACCTGTTATAATAGGATACTCACTAACAAGTGAGCATTTTAACTCTTCAGTACAGCTTGAGGTTGCAATCGTATGCCAATATAATGGTATAAAAACTGACGATTTTTTTTTTACATATATTTGCTCATTGTCAGTATTTAAAAAAGCATGTAATGTAAAAACCATAAATTAGTATTTTATATTTATCAGAAACTGCATTAAAAACACAATATCTATAAATGTGCTTTTGTTTTTGTGTGTATATTAGAAATATTTGAGATAGCAGACAGCAGTAGACACATTGCCAGTATAGGAGAATGTCTGACTAGCAGGTGCTTAATATGTTTGCTCCATATTCAGTTAGAAATCAAATAAAAGGCTTTTTCTTGAATAATTTTCATGAACACAAATAAACAGAAAAATAAACCAGAGCTGCAAAACAGTCTACAAAACTGATGGAAATTAAAGCTTCACTGACAACTTAATTCATGGACAAAACACATCAGCTCATGCTAATGTTGCTGGTAATGTTATCACCACTGCGCCTGTCACTTAAAATCCTGTTAATCTTTTCCTGCTAATAACCTTCTTTAATTACTTCCCAGGCCCAAATTATGTTCCTATTATGATACATATATACATGCATATAATATTTAAGCATGGGGTTTGTGTATTTCTGTGCTTATTTTCTAATTTTTTGAAAACTCTTATGCAGGGGTGTCAAACATAAGGCCCAGGGGCCAAAATTGGCCTGCCAAAGACTCCAATCTGGCCCACTTAACAACTTTAGAATATATGAAGTACATGAATATATGAAGTACTTTTAACTGTCTTTTCACATGTTTTGCAGCTGTTCCTATTGATAAAGCCCCCACCACCACCACGAGTAAAACTGGTGAATTGGTATCAATCCATAACATAACATTAGTATCACAGATATAAACTAATCTGAAAACCTGGTTTAGGGTGTCTAGACTGAAAGTAAAGTGAGTTTAGGATGGTGGTAGGGCTCATAGCTGTTATTATAGAGGGATGGGATACCCTTTCCCCCCCCTCGTTCAAGGTAGCTAGAGGGCATCTATGTGTGTAGATTCCCATGTCTGTATATGCAAATGTTTTAATGAAACATGATGAAATATGATGGAAGCTTTCAGAGGCAGAAGCCCTCAAAGTTACACATCCTGATAAAAGCATAAATGTGTGACATTTCTGCCTCACGTTGTTGTGTTTAACCCCCTGCAGGTTGGTGCACATGCACAGACGCGCTCACACACAAACCAAATCATCCCAAGTCAACTACTCGAGTCAACCTTGTTCTGGTGTTGAGAGTGCATGAGAATACATACGAGCCACTCACCCAGCTTTGAGGTCACTGCCCCAAGTGCTCAGATTACCACAGACACCACCGGTCACTTCACCTTCCACTTCTTGTCAAGCTCCTCTCTCAACCACTCTAGGGGGCATTTCCCATGTTGATACTCTGCACAGATGTTCATGTATACTATACCAGCCACTTTATTATAGCATTCCACGTATGCCTTGCCTACTCGCATCGTGCACCTTGCTGTTATGTGCTGAATTATCTTAAGGGTATCTTTGCACCGCCTGCACCTGGGGTCTTGCTTGGTGTGGTAGACCCCAGCCTCTGTTGATCTCATGCTCAGAGCTTGTTTCTATGCTGCCATGATTAGTGCCTCTGCGCTGTTTTTCGGTCCTACCAACCATTAGTAGGATATTTCTATAACAGTCAATATATATATTCCTTTCTGATCTATTTTCCATCTCAAAAAGCCATCTCTCCTCATCTCCACATGCTCCTTTCCTCCCTTCACATCTGTCAGGTGTTTGATATCCTGATACATCTGAGTTATTGAAGAGTGGCATGCTTTGATAGCTGCAGTTGAACTGTGATATTTCATCTTCAGAAGGGGTTCCAGTGTCATATCTCCATGCGATCAACCTCTGCTATCCCTCTCACTTTTTAGTTCCTTCTTTCTGACACACACACACTCGCACGCACACAACTCTGGATGTGTGGCGAAATACAGGAGAGAGTTGATGAGATAGGTCATTGTATCCTTGTGTGTACGTTTGGCTCATCACTTAATCTTGTTTTGTTGAGACCCATCTTGTGTAGATGGGTCTCTCAAATTCACCTCCAGACATATTGATGCCTTGTCAGAGGAGACTGTGTCATTCATAGGTGTCAAGTGATTGTAACAGTTTTATTGTATAGTCATGTGACCACAGTGGGCATATTTGATTGCAGTATAGAGGTACAAGACTTCGAACACATGGCTACAATTGGCTCTTTAACAAGTGAAACAACTTGTGTTCAGCAGACACACAAATAATAATCACTCAACTCCTTTTCTGTTGGGTTGGGTTATTCCATCTCGATGGTAGTGCATCTATAACTGACACCACTGACATCACATCTCTGTTGAGTTGTGATAAGATATGGTTTGACCTTCTATGCAGAAATATCCCCAGTCACAGCTTATGTTTAACCCTGAATCTGAATTATAGCAGGTCAACATGTTAGAGGCCTCAAGGTTCTACCCAAGCTTTTGCTGAACTGACTGTCCATAGTACCACTGTACTGTGTAGCGTTTACATCAGTTCAGCTCTGCAGAACTATGCTCAGGCAATTAGAGAGCTGCTTTTGTTGCCTTTAACGAGTTTGACCAGTTTTGCTGATAATATGCACAAATTTCCATTCTTTCTGCACTTCTTTTTTTCTTTCCCTTTTTATTTTTGGTCTCTGTCCCTATTTTTCTTTTTTCCTCTCCTATCTCTTTCTTTGTCCCCTTGCTGAATATGTGTGAATTAGAGAAATCCTAATCCTCTGAAATAAATATTCTTTTTGAACAGTACACTGGAGCTGACTGTCAGATTATATCCATCTGGACATTCCCATGGATTACCCTAAAAGAGTTGTATGTGTCCACGGGAATGAATGGTTATGTGTGTGTGCGTGAGTATGTGACAGGTGTTAGTGGAAGGTGAGAAAGCTATCTACTGATTTAGCAACATCCAGTGCTTGGCTGTAGCACGGTACACTACAAGTCAAATGAATTTAGAATACAAAATATGAGTCAAAGTTACAATCTAAATATCTAGTAATTAACAGACAGTTACATTCTTCAATCAACAGAGTACATGAAGTTATTACTTTTTAAAGCCTGCTGTCATCATAAAGAATACTTATAGTTTAGTTGAATGCAGGTCTAATTATCTATTGCTACTGCACCTACTTATACTGCGTACTAGTGACATGCAGTGACTTTTGCAAGCTGAAAGAAATACTGTTCCCCAACTGTTTGACAAAATATACTGTACCAGATTAAAAAAAAATATGTTGCCTTTCTTTTGTTCTTCTATATAAGCTGTGATGAGTTTGAAAGGTGAAGCCAGTTAGGAGGTACCTTAAACCTGTATTCTGTTCAATGGCCAGTAACCTTTTGATATTTTTATTTTAAGATTAATTTTTGTAATGCAGCAAAGTGAAAGCAAAATATTCTGTGGAACTATAAATTTAGTTTAATTCTTATCTGGTCTGCTGGTTTTTATGGGAACTTGGTGCTACGTAAACGCTAATCAAAACATCGTCATTAGATAAACTCTTTTTCTGGCATCAGTGTAGTACAAATTTCAAAGCGTTAAATATGTTGTTCACTTTGAGCAATCTGACTCAATACATTAAAGATAGCATTTAAATGAATATATTCTGCAATATGTACTGAAATACATTTTAAAGTAACACTCCCAGCACTTCCCACATGAGGAATTATCTGTTCAACCAAGCTGAGACAGACGGACAGAGACTGAGAGCAGAGAAAGGTAAGCGAGAGAAGAGATACTGAGGGAGGATGATACGGCAAAACGGGCAGAGATACTGAAGTGTGGGAAGGAGATAGAGAGGAGGGCTCTGCATAGATAGAGAGAGCTGACTACAGTTAGCACAAGGAGCGAAAGGATGATGTTAGGAGAGAGTGGTGAGGCACTGCATGAGGTTATATGATGGGGTGAAAAGTTTAGGGAGAAATGTGAGGTGGAGAAGGAGTATTTATTATTCAAATGAGGTTTAGAAGCACAGGAGTAGATTTATGAACAATATAAATATGTCCCTGTGAACTTCATGAGAGCTACTAACATTTTACCCATTTTATAACCACAGAGCTTGCACGATATTCAGTCACTCAGCATCACATTGTCACTCCTGGTCAAATGTCAGTATCTCTTGGCTTGAAGATCTAACCAGTAATCATAGAAAGAACATGAAGGATTGATAGTAATGAGACAACAAAATATACGACAAAAAACCCCAAAATCAAAACACAGGGCGTCGCGTTCATGGGGATGTGTTACTTGAGGTTTCTGTGAGATGATGAAATACGATTGACATCCCTTTTAGAAGCTAAAACTTGCGCAGTGGCTATAAAAAAACAATTGTGGATGGTGATAACATTTATATTTCATGGCAATAGCCAAAAATAGAATCCAAGTATTGTACCAGGAATATGCATTTTAATATATCCATGTTTTTTTCTTCTTTTAGGAGACTCTTCTGTTACCATCATATCTGTACCTTTGTTCTGGCCTAATTTAGATTATTAATGCTAGTCTCTGCTAGTCTCACACTAGTCTGAACACATCTTAAGTAATGGCTGTAGTTATACTTTGAGAGTAATCCAATCGTTCTTTGTTGATCTAACAGATAAAGCAGTCCTCTCTATTTCTTCACTTTCTCAAACAGTTAGATCCAAAAATATTAGAATAGATTTTTCTTTATCTGAGGAGACCATTAATTTGCATGTTTTGAAGAAAACTTTGAAATAATCCAAAAAGATATAGAATTTATTGCACTTAAATAAATATATGTGTTAGTATATGTGTAAATCTATGTGTAGGCATCGGTGGGGTATATATCTCTTTTCAAAGGAACAGTGATATTAAGAACTAAAGGAAGAAGAGTGAAGAAGTCTGAAGCTAAATTGTTATTCTAAGCAAAAAGGACTTTTTCTGCATCTGATCCCGGCCAGACTGAAGTTTTCTAAGGGGTATGCGTCTGGGTGAAAAAACACTTTGTGAAAACTGCACCAGTTCTATCCGAAGCACAGTCAAGCAAACCACGTTACCCACAATATCATGTGTATAAGCCTTTTGCAGAGATAGAAAAGCACATTTGAAAGTCCTGTAAAGAGAAGACTACTCAGTAATGATTTCCTGGGATAAGCAGCAGTCGCTAAAGTCCTTCTCAGGAGGTGAAACAAAGGCCAAACCCTATTTAACTGTTCTAGTGACAGTAGATAATTGGAAAAGTTTGTTAATGAATTGGAACAGAAGGGTACAGCAATGGAAGGCTTTCTTTACAGAGATTAACAGGAGAAACAATGATGCTGCAAGATACACTATGTGAGAAAAATATCGGTCCACACCTTTTAATCTTTGAGTTGAGGGGCTTTCAATCCAATGGCCACAGATGTATAAAATTAAGCACCTAGCCATGCAGTCTGCTCTGACAACCATAGTGACTGGGTTGTTCAAAAGAGCTTATTGAATCTGAATGTGGTACTGTAAGAGGATGTCACTGCTGCACGTCTTCCCTTCCAGATATTCCTCGAGTGGCTGTAAGTGGTATTATAGCAAAGTGGAATTGTTTAGGAACCACAGCAACTCAACCACAAAGTGATAGAACATATAAAATTACAGAGGAGGGCTGCTGACTGCTGAGGCACACGATGCGTAAAAGTCGCCAACACTTTTTTTTTTTTTTTCTTGCCTGTCCCGTTTGGCTCTTTTGCCATCAGAATTATTGTCTAAAGGCAAAGAAAGATGCCCAACGGATTTACTTTACCAAATTGACCATCCCAGCCTTGCCATAATGGTCCATTTGATTCACCTTTTATTGTTTATTTTATTTTCACTTGCTGAATACGGGACAGACTTGACTGGAGGAAAGAAGGGGAGAAAGAAAGAGGGAAAGAGAAACAGCTGAGAAGAGGGACGGGGGAGAAGGGCAAAAAACAAAAACCAACAGAATGGGCAGCAAAAAAAAAAAAAAAAGCATATATCGATCACCTGGATCACCTGTTGAGAAAGAAAAAGGAAAACAAGCAGAAGAGCAGAAGAGAACAAGAGTAATAGAATAAACAACATCACAATGATATATGGGAATATGACAGTAAATACTAAATATTAAACATTATTGTGCAGCACATAAGATCAACAGAACACAGTGTGCTTTGAGGTAGGAGCAAAAAAGGGTGTAGTTTGTGGGTGTGATCACCCGTGTGTACACCTGTGAGCATGGACGCGCTTGTTTTTTTAAAAGGTTCCTTCATGTAATGATCTGCTAGAGGGTGTGGGGGGGCCACTGCCCCGTCCTCCAGGGCATGAAGCAGGTATGGAGGAGATCAAAACTCCAGACATCCAGAGGCCCCCAGAACACAAGAGACCAAGGAAGACCAACAGAGGGGCAGCCGCGCCACTGTCCCAGAAAGAGCTGAGGAGAGTCCCAGATGAGGGCTCACTCAGCAGCCGCGGAGCAGAAGCCAGGGGGAGTTGCAGTGACGCGCCCGTGAGCTCCGCCGGCAGCCAGCTGTGCCTGAGTGACCGAGCCCCAGGCCGAGAGGCCGGGGGCACCCCACCTCCGAAGTGGCCCGAGCGAGCCCCAGGCTCCAGGCCCCGATAAGCGGCCGCCAAGGAGTGAGCCGGTGTGTACCTGGACGCCCATCCCCAGACACAAAGAACCACCAACGCACCGATGTCTGAGGGAGTCTGCCACTGGCAGGGGAAGTGATGGTGGGGGGAGATAGGCCTCCAAACCTTGGAGGGCCTGAGATGTCCCCAGAGAGGTGGCGCCTGACACCCAACCTGACATATAGACACAGACATACAGGCACACACAGATACAAACATCCATTCCCACCCTCATGCTCTCATATGCACTTACTCCACACTCAACCAACATGGAGACAGACATAAAGAGACACTGTACACACAATCACACTCCCCAAGCGTACTCTACGAACCGGGTCTAGGTACCCTTGCCCCTGGAGGGGGGAACTGCACCCAGACCCAGGTGGTGTTACCCTTTTCCCTGCGGTAGGGAGAGGCAGACCGCCCCGACTCCGCAGCAGCAGGGAGGCCCCACACTCCAGACCGCAGTCGGACGGCCAACTCCTCCTAGCCCCCCCGCTCCAACAGGTCGCAGAGAACGGGGGTGAGAGAAGACTCCAAACCTCTCTCCACCCGTTCAATGTAGTGTTGATGCATGTGTGTTCTAAGGTGCATTTAAAACCCAGGAGGGCATGGAGCTACCTGCCAGAGAGCAGCAGGTAAGCGCATGGTCCCTCCTGCTAGCCCTCAATGTCTACGTGTATTTAAAATTGAGAGGTGGGCAACGACGCCAGGGGTGGGGTGTACACCCTGATGGTAACTCGGATTCCGTGTATCGTGCCCACCCCCAAGATCCTATATGTATGTGTAATGAGAGTGTGAGTAATGTGAATGTCTAAATTGTGGGATAAAATTGAGGCAGAGGCAGCCAGAAGGGGACAGGGGGGGGGGGGGGTAGCCTCCTCTGCACCCTGGTGACATACCCCTACTCCAAGGCCCTGCATGTGTGGGTGGTTGTGGTGGAGCGGGAAGAGGGAGGCAGCTGGAGATGGGGAGGGAAGGAAGGGAGGGGCAAGTGACCCCTCCCTGGGGCCAGCTCCCCCGCTGACCCCAGTAGGCACCCCCATACTCCGCGACCCGCCAGGGGAAGGGGGCCCAGGCCCATTCAGACCGGGGCCCAGTGCAGCGCCTCCCGGCCCCACAGAGCCCGGGACAGTCCACCCAACCCCACCACAGAGAAAACTGAACCCACCCCATCATCCACTCATCTTCCAGACTACATAAGACAATAGACGCCCAGGCTGAGATCTTCCTCCACCTCTCCTGTATCTCCCCTTCCTGCAGAGAGAGTTCCTGAAGAGAGGAAAGCTCCTGCAAGATGTGACAATCTCCCCCACCAGTTGAAGAGCCCCCCAGGTGGCTCGACGCACCGGCGGCACCCTGCGCCAGGGCTGGGCCCCCATGCACCCACCCGCCCACAACCCCGGCAACACACCAACCAGGACCCAAGCCCCCGAGGCCCGGCCAGTCGCCAACACTTTGATGACTTTTGAGTTCCAAAAGTCTCATAGCGTTAACATCAACACAGAAATTGGGCACCGTGAGCTTCGTCGCATGGGTGTCCATGTCTAAGCATGCTGTTGGAAACATTCACCTTCACTGGATGGATTACATTCTGAGTGAGTGAATGCTCTGCCATTTGCTTTGTTTCTATGTGATGTAGGTTCATATTTATGCTGAGCATCATGGAACTGGCAGTCTCCTGATCATTCTCTGAACTGGGTTACTTTGATAAAAGCTAGCATTATTTGTATTGCAAGAATGTTTTCGAAACATGGCAAGATCATGCTACGCATGACGTATGAAGTGGCAAAAACTAATGCTAAGATGTTCTGAAATTAATTTGTCTGGAAAAAATACTTTTAGACCTTTTTGTTTATTCCTAAGTAGTATTTTTAACATATTCCACACTATGCTCGTGTCATACTCTTACATTAAAATAAAAACCTCTATCTTTGTTTGAACACGGAAGAGATTTTAGGTGGAGGAGTGCCGAGTGTCTTCCAGTGTTTGCAGAGATCAGAGGAATCGTGTCCGTGCTGAAGCTCCTAAACTCCCCACAGAAGTGCAACACATTTGAGAGTAGGGGATGATGATTTAAGGCCAGAGACTGGGGGAGAAAGAGAGAAGATGAGGTGCAGGAATAAAAAAGTAAAAGGGAAGGATTAAATGAGGACAGGCTGCACAAGATTAAGGCTTATGGGAGACTGGAGGAAAATCATGCAGCTGAAAAATATGATTCAGTCAGCTCAGTATAGTTGCATCACTCTTATAATTACATTTTTTTTGTCATTCTTATACTAATTAATCAACAACATTAAGGAAGATGTATTTTCTGTCTTTAGGACACTTTTCTTTCATTTCTTCAAAACTTTGAACTTGAACTTGAAAACTTTAAGTGTGTGCTCCCACTCTCTGAGCAGGAAGGTTAGACACCATGGTGAATCTGCCAAGTGCATGACTCAGAAATGATTTGGGCTGCATGACTTAACTGTGGGTGGTTAACCAATCAATAGTCTGTACTGAATGACTGGGTGATGACTGGCTGGTGCATTCATGTTTCGGTGAGTGGGTTTTGTATGCCAGCAATACTTGGTGTGCAGAAAAAGAGTTGATGTGTGATGATGGTGAATTTTGGACAGTACAGTCATCTTAAAACTTGCCTCTAAGCTACATCCAGTGCTGTCTGTTCCAACAGTGATGCAGCCTCTCCATTCACAAGGACTTTGTTTCCACGTGTCTTCATTTTAAACCTAAATCCACCAGTAAGCTCCTCCTCCACACTCATCCACTTTTTTTTCTTTCTTTTTTTGTGGTCATTATAGTTCTGTAATAGACATTTTTAAATCCTTCACCATCACCCAGTGCTTCTCTTTTTCTCCTCTTCACTCCTACCTCCCATCTCCCCTTACTCCTTGAAAGCTGGAAATCAGGACAGTTCAGCAGCGGAGGGGTTAAGATGAACCCAGCCTTGTGATTGGCTGCAGGCCGGCGGTCTGAACCAGCCTACAGATAGAGGTAACCAGGCAACCTCAGAGAGAGAGAGGGAGAGGAAAGAAGAGGGGGGCATAGGACCGAGGAGCGGAGAAAAAAAAGCGCTGAAAGAAGCCTGGCATAGTTTTGTAAGGATTGTGGGAAAAGATGTAAGGAAGCTCGCACGCGCTCTCTCCGGCATGGAAAACTGGATTACTCTCCCTGCTGAAACACACTGTGGATGTCTGAATAAACCAGGAGGGGATTCACGGGAATGAATGGAGACTAAAGCCTTTTCTGAAAATGGGAACTAACAGTGCTCTTTTTCGCAGTAGTGCAAAGGTAAGTGCGTCAATGCAAACAGCCCGAATGGAAACGAACAGAACAAGTGGCAAATTTCGTCCTGTGCGTAAGGTCCTGCCAGCGTGTACTTTTTAGATCGCTGTGTGATAGTTGAATGTGATCAGAAGCCTGTGGATTCTGTGTGCTCTGCCACTGACACTGCAATGAATTATCTATTGCTGCTGCTGCTGCTGGTGCATCGGGATTTTAGCACATGTATGTATGTGTGTGTTTGTGTGTGTGTGGATTGAAGCTTGTGGGGGGAGTGACCCTCTCAGAGAAATAGTAGAGGGAGGCTGTGTGTGTGCTGTAAAGCGGGAGGGAAGACAGCGGTTTGGTGCATTTGGCGTGTGTAGTTTTACGGGGCGTCCCCACACTCGGAGATTCCGCAACAGATTTACGCGCTTAACGACTATAAAGTGTCGAAACCATAAGTTTTATTCCTTTCTCTCTCTGAAACACACGTGTTTCCTACCCCACTTGGGCAAAATTTGACATAGGAGTGCCCTGACTTTATAGTTACCGTATTATACTTTGTGGGATTTTTCTTGAAGATAGCTTTTTTACGTGTCTTTTGTGACCTTACTGTGATTGAGCTTTTTTTTTTTTTTTAAATAAACAAGTTTATAAAAAAAAAACTTTTTAATTCTCTTTTGTGTATGGAGGTCTTCTGATGTATTGGCGTTTGTCCACGTTTTAGAGGGCTGTCTCACAATAGAAGGGGTATGAAATGTACTGAAACGCAAAACATGATGAGATTCTGTTGATGAAGTGAAAGTGTAGAAATCCATGCAATGGTGTGTGAGCTACAGATGGTCCTCAATCACTAGGTTTTGGTTGATAGGGTAAGAGAGAGGGCGACAGATCCAGGGGAGGAGAGTTGAATGGGCAACCCGGTCAGGTTGCTTTGGGGGGGCCCAGGATCCGCTGCAGCTAAAAGCCGCATTAATCATGAAACCGTGGCGCTCTGCAGACCCTCACTCTCTTCTCTCTCCCTGTCTGGCGCACAAGCTGCATCAGCTTTATATACATCGTAGTGTATTGCTTTGATGTAGTTCGTGTAACTGGTTTATGCCATTGTGAATACTTGTTTTATACCCATGTTTCAGATTATATTTTTCTTGCGATACAGTCATTAGGGATATGGTAATATCAGTGCGTCATGGTTGGTCCAACCCAAGCCCATCTCCGTGTATATGTTTACCCAACAACTGCTCTTTTATTGTCAGGTGCTGTCAGTTTACTTGAGTATTTTGAATTTATGGTGCTCTGCTGTACTGCATTTCAGATGGAAACACTTCACCTATTATGCCACTCCTGATACCTGTTGTTAGTTCACAGATAAAATGCCCACACCAGACCAGTGCCAATTTTTAAATAAAACTTGCGACATGCTACTTTTAGCTCTAAACGTTTGAGTGACAGACTATTTTACTGGAGTTACTCGATTTGAGTAAAGGATTTGGATACTTTTTCCTCTTCTGCCAAACAGACCTACTTCTGCCTGTATAGACCCAGCTGGCGACTCCAGGTTGTCATAGAAACCCTCAGAGTATTGTGAGGAAACTCAAAGAAAACACTGTTGAAGGCTCTCTTTCTTCCTCTTTCAATTCTCAGCTCCGTCTGTCCCATGTACAGCCTCCCTTTTGCCTATTCTCAGTCACTTTTCAGAACCCAGGCTGCGTCCTGCAATTTTAGTTTTTATGTGTACTCGATAATGGTAGACAACGCTCCTGAATGAATGTTGGACTAAATCTTAAAGAGAAAAGGGTTCTCTAAGTTTATGTAGTCTTGAAGTCATGAAATCTTTGGAAGCTGGAGCTTACTGTTCTGTTCCTAAAGCGTCTCACTGCCTTTGTAAAAGCTGGCTTGTAGCTGATTTTGTATCTCAGTTGGAAAACCTTCTTTTCACCCCATTGTTTTGTGATCTACAGAAACTCTAGCGACACCATGTAAATCACTGCATAAAATCACAAACTGTCGGAAAATAAAGCACCATCTAAAAAGGATTGCAATGAGCTCAAGGTCTTGCTTTAACTGTGCATCGTGTGAAGTTTAAATGGTACGACTGCTATCACAGAGAAATGTTGAGGCCTTTGTGTAGACCTGGCTGTTTGCTGATCACTGAGCTTTAGTTCAAGTACAACTTAATTTGCTTTTAGCTGCAGGCGGGTAGACCACAAAGTTTTTGTGTTGGCCAAAAAATAATACATAGTGAGGTATTTTTTAATTAGTTATGTTTCACATTATTATACTGAAGCACCATCATGAGAGGTGAAAGGAGTAAAGGTAATATAGCATACAGTATGTTAGTCCATTTGTTCTTTGTAATGAACAGAGCTTGACTTATAATTCACGTTGTTGCCTTTTTTGCTGAGGCACCCCAGTGACACTTGTTGCTATGGATACAATTCAACATCACAATAAAGTGACAGCCTATTCAAGTTACCTGCTGGATGTGACAGAGGCTGTGTGTGTCTCAGTGGCATTTCGTTAAATTAGCTGTGGCGAAAACAATGAGCTGGCAGCTGCAGTGGAATTATACTTGTGCATGTAGATAACTAACATTCATCAAGTTCCCTGCCTTCATTATTTTCTTTTCCTGTTTGACCTGGAAACTTGAGGGGAGTGTCTCCCCCCCCCCAGCTTTATATCTTATGTCACAACACAAAATAATTCCCAATTCTATATTGTCTTTAGGACTAGTTCATACTCAGGTTTAGTTACTCTTGGGTCTATTTTGAACCAGTATGTTTAAAAAGGGACAGTTTCATTAGAATTTAAGATTGTGTAGTAGTAAAATTAATATGCATGTACTAGTTTGGTCTGCTTCCTAGGTAGATATCCCAAAAATAAATATATTATTCAGTTCAAAGGTGAAATTGTGTAAATGAAATTTGTGTTTGACCTTTCCCAAAGCAATGCCAGCTTTTACACACAGCTCTTCTTCAAGTCTTTTTGTCTATTGCCAAAGGAAACAGTTTTCCTTTGATAGCTTTTAGACTCTCTAAAACACCCCAGATGGGACTTACACAGTCTCTCTCTTAGGAAGCCACTGCCTTTCAATTAATGCATTACGGTCACTGGAGCTTTTCCACCTGTAGAACTGTAAATTAAGTCAAGTTCATTGGAGTATCTCAGTGCCGAAAGCCGGGTTTGATTTCCTTACACTATAAGCTTCTAATATTATGTTTGAAAGAACTTTAAGACGAACTCCTCCCTTTTTCTTAGATTTAAACCGTTGTCAAAGGTATAATCTTAAATAAAATAAAACCCTGCTCATTCTTATATTTACTTTTCTGTGGTATATTAAACAGGTGGCAACATGTTAAGTAAGGGTATTTTTTCAGTAGGGCTTCCACTGTTTCACATGGAGGGAGGGGGGAGAATTGAGTGGCTCTTGGCTGGGTGCCCTTCTCATTGATCCACTTTCTGCATGTGTGTGTGTGTGTGATCGCAGTCTCATATAATTAGCATTGAGAATATCTTTACAGCCCACTGGGACTCTATGTGTACGTATGTACCCTATTTCTTGCCATTTATTAACTATGAAGAAAACTGAGAGTGTGTTTGTGTCTGACAAATCAATATCCACCCAGACAAACACATTTTTAAGCCGTATGTGCACAAAGCTGTCATTACCACCAATCATGACTACCTTTTGAACACAAACAGCCACACTAAAGCACATTACACGCATGCACACCCCCACAGAGGGCCTGTGAGTGAGCAGGGCAGTCCATCCAGAGGTTCAGATTAAGCTGCCAACTAATCTGCCTCTGCAGTCTGTAATCTTCTTAAAACACTCGCAATCTGTCCACAGCACTGGGATTAGCATCTGCAGAGACAACAATGCACTTTCACTGTCCTTATATTTGACCACAAAAAGACTGCTTTATGGGTTTAGCATCCTCTGCTTTGCTCTGAAATGGGATCAGTAGGAAAAAAGAATGCTGTCTGTTATTTCCGCTTTTTACTTGTATGGGTTGGATCGTACCTGTTACAGGTCAGTTGGGATAATGCATATCTGTAGGCTTAGAGGTTTTTTCACACCAATAGCTTGCTGTGGGGAAACAAAGACACATTTTCTTTGTAAAACTGACCTGTTTTAAAGTGCACAAGGAAAGTTTGTAGTCCAGGATGAACCACAGAGTCACTCCTACAGACCAACAAAACATATTCTGCTTCAAAAAAACTGAACAACCATGCTATTAACCTTTTTGGTGAATCTTATCAAGTCCTTTTTAACCCTTTCTTTATCATTACTTCGTCCTTTCTTAATCTGTTTTTGATTTTGCATCCCTGCCCTGTTCAGGGTCTACCCTATCTCTCAGTCTGTATTTCATTATTTCTCCTTCCCTCTCTCTCCCTCCATCATTCTCTTTCTGTAGCATAGCTTCAGGGATCCTCTTGTTTCAGATAAGATGCTGATTATGGAACTAAGGCTCTTGAGTTCCTCTTTTTTCCCTGCTTACATTCACATCGACATTAGCATTTCTCAGCATCATTATCACATTGAATCCCCCCCCCCCCCCCCCCCCCCGTCCCGTCCTTGATTTACACATCGGTCCTCCTTTTCTTTTTCCAGCGAGTGCCACTTTGGGGTAAAATCACAAAGGTGTTCACGTTGTTAATGAGTTTTAACAGCAAACAAAAGCACTTTATAGGAGGCATTTTCAGGAGGTGAAGACACACATACACATGGGGGCGCGGGCACACACACAGACTGAAGTCACAGCACATTAACACTTCAATTAATTCAGCGCCTTACATTCTAATTTCCACAGAAGTCAAGATCCCTGACCACCCCCTTCCCTCAAACCACACACACACACACACACACACACACACACACACACGCACACACAGCAGTGATGTACGGTGCTCTATGCCTCAGCAGACCCCAGCAGTATTACATGCGCCTTATGACATTTTAGGTGCTGGAGAGAGCACAACAAACAAAGCATCGCAAATTACATTTTAATTTGCGATGCTTTGCCTTTTACTCAGGCATATACAAAGGAGCAGAGATGCCTCGTTTTGTACAATATTCTTTATTCAAAGAATACAATAGATAATGAATGCGTCTATGGTGTGAAGGGAGCATGGGAGTGGGCCCTTAGATTTGCTGAGGGGGGTTGCAAGTGACTCTTCCCTGTGGATCGGCTCCACTGACTTCCACACTCACTGGGAGACTGCAACAAAGTTAGAGAAAGAAATAGACAAAGACAGGAGTGGAAAGATGTTTTCCTCAGAGGATTGCCTCTTTGTATTTCTCCTCCTATTTCTTTCTCTCTTTTCCCTTCTCATGATTTCTCTCCATCTGCGCTTTTCTGTTGCTGCTCACTAATGAATTTTTAACCGTCCCATGATTCTCTTCTTTGTTTCTCTCTTACTGTTGGTGTTTGTAAAGATTAGGCGTAATTCAATATCCATCATCATACACCGTCTCCTCCATGAAATTCACAGTGATGTTTCATAGCATGTTTACTTATTAAAGCAGGAAGCTGTGTACCAGTCATGTAAAGGTGCTATATCCTGTCTGACCCTGTCTGAAAGACAAAGTGCTGGTAACCTAATTAAATTCCTTGTAGGACATGTTAGGATTGCTTTGCGTGCTAAACATCTGTTCTAAGTAGATGAAATGGGAGGTAGAGTCTGGCATCTGTGTCTAGGACAGAAGAGTTGTTTCTGGGTTGGAACCATAGCACTGGCTGCTTCCCTGGAGCACCTGGTGCCTGGCTCATATAGTGCTTGCTGGGCTTAGAGGAGAGGTTGGGTGCCCAGATGCTCCTGCGTTCAGCCTGCAGAGCTAAAACTGAAGTATGCTGCCACACTAGCATATACTCATGCGTGCCACACATGCACCTCCTGCTTCAGCTCATGGAGCTCAGCACTTCAGCTTCACAAAAACACATTTGTAAACACTGAATGGAGTCTTATCTAGTTTCATGGATCATGAAATCTGCTCAACCCATAAACCAGGTTCAGTTTCAGTTCAAGTGGAGGCATAAAAATGATCAAAATTGGATTTGGATTTTGCATACAGTATTAATTTCACAGCAGGAAAACTGCTCCAGTGTTTTTTTTTTTATGTCTTTTTCTCACTTATGTGTTGTACTTATAGCCAATCTTTTGCAAAAATCGTTTCAGTTTGTAGATACTACTCAATAGGAAAACTCATAAAAAAAATCATGATAACAGACAAAATGTTTATTCATGAAAAAAAATTAACTGAAGCATCAAAGAAAAGAAGCTCAGAGGAGGTTAAGGTGAAGCTTACTAGTGTAAATGATTCTGCAGAGCTGTGAGTGGTCATTTAATTGCATAGCTTTAACGGTTTATCCTCTGTGCTGACTCATCAACAACTTGTACATCTAAGAACAAACAGACTTGTAGAAAATGTGCTATCGGTTACTTTTTCATTTTGTAATGAAAAAAAGTTGTTTGAGGGGTTTGCAATGTTGACCTTGTGTACAAAAATAAAATTAAGTGTTACAACCTTAGGTTAATTGCAAATGTAGAGTGAAAATGTTGCAAATTGCAGTTATGGGATATTTTGCAGGATTTGCCTTCGTGCTCTCAGGTGGTTTCTCTAAATAATAATAATGGATTGCATTTATATAGCGCTTTTCAAGGCACCCAAAGCGCTTTACAATGCCACTATTCATTCACTCTCACATTCATACACTGGTGGAGGCGGCTACAGTTGTAGCCACAGCTGCCCTGGGGCAGACTGACAGAAGCGAGGCTGCCATATCGCGCCATCGGTCCCTCTGGCCAACACCAGTAGGCAAGTAGGGTAAAGTGTCTTGCCCAAGGACACAACGACCAGGACAGAGAGCCCAGGGATCGAACCGGCGACCTTCCGGTTACAGATGCGATTCCCAACCCCCTGAGCCACGGTCGCCCCGTTAAGCTAGTTCTGCCTCTTTTATGTCAGTTGAACGGAGGGAATGGATGGATGGATGGAAAGGTAGGGAGTGAAATAGGTCAGAATGTGACTTAAATATGTTTGTGTTTAACCCTTTCATGTATGAATTATGACAACCTCAATCTTCATTTTTTTCTTAAATATTTTTATTCATCTCTATGCATGAAAAAAAGATTTTGGAGCTTCATTTTTCAACCATGTATTTTTCAAAGAGTTTTTTACATGTCTACTTAAGTGGACAACACTGGCTGACCAGTGGGTGACAGGGTATGGAGTGACACATCAGTGTCCAATGTAGTGGTTTATGTGCAAGTATACCATCAACACTGACACAAATACAAGAAAACAGCTATCCACTGTAGTGACCACTATGAGTAAAAGGGTTAATAACTGTCTGTAAGATGTAAAATGCTTATTTTTGTAACATTGGCTATATACATTTAACAAAATGTGGCCTATTTTGAGACAGACTGTTAGATTAAGCTAACTGGGAGCCGCACGGGAGAGTGAACTTATAGAAAGATTTTATAATCAGCCGTCTCTTATACTCACTGCCACATTCAGAGCAGATCAGACCATACAGCGGCTGATTTCTATCAGAGGCCTGCTCTTTAACATCTATTAATTAGATCTGATTTAAATGTATGGTTTTTTTCTTTTTTTTAGAAATATTTTTGCCTTGATTCCTGAGCACGCATGCACCAGTTCCAAAACTGAACCCACTAAGCCCCCACTTCACCATAACAAATCCCAATTTAATCCATGCATGCTGCTTTTCTTTTTGCTCATCAACCAGGCACACGCGCATACGCACACACACACGCACAGAGTGGGGGGTGCAACCAGAGTATAACTAAAGAAGTAGGGTAAATTTAAAACAATACTCGTGTCAGTAGAGGGTATATTGTGCCAATAATGATCGCAAAGAATCACTGCATGTTTTATGCTGCTTTTTCTTGTGTTGATCTTTGCATACTACTGTAGTTCATTATAATGACTTGAACTGAAATAGGGCATCATGTGACAGAATCATAGCGTGTGGCTACTCTTAGGCCCTTAAGGTTTGCCATGTCATTAGGATTGTCTTGGTGGCTTCGAGTTTTGGAGATTTGCAGCATGCATATCACTGAGGCTGTAAAAGGCAGTTTATATTTTATTGCAAAAAGAAAGCGGAGCTCGATAATGTAGAAATCTTTTATTTTTTTGAGATATCACACTTGGCACCACCCACGGACGCTAACCCAGTGGTGCTAATTAATCAGTTCTTCTTTGCCGCTCAGTCAGAATTTCTTCAGTTTAAATGTGAATCCAAATAGATAAAATGTTCCAGAAAGATTGGAAAAAAAATTGAGCAGTCATGTAAAAATAGTAAGTGGAAATCTTTATTTTAGACAGATTAAAAACATAGACAAGCAAACATTTCATCTGATCAAACAAATGACGTTTAAAAATAGATATTTTGAATTGATTTGAATTATTTAAGTAACTAAAAATGACATTTCATACATTTGGAAAAATAAGTTCACCTGTGCAGTTTTTGCACCTTCAAATCTAAATCATAAGAATCAGGAATCCGGATCAGAGGTCAAGGATGTGTGGTGTGTGTAGTGTTATTATGCTCAGATCTAAAGATCTCCAACATATTTGGAAGAAACCATTCCCTTGTAAGGACGTTTGGCAGATTTAGTAGTGCAGTTTTGTTGACTGACTGTAAATATTACAGTTGTTGGTATCAAAATACATGGATCTGCAGTAAGGGTGGGTAACCTTACAGTCCTGCCTCATGTAAATAAGACTAAACTTTCGTACTTAACAAACGCTAAGCAAAGGCTTGAGTAGTTGTGACACAATTACATCTGTCCTCTATCCCAAAAGATTTTCATATGATCTTTTTGACAGTTTCTCACCCCTAATTTGCAATTGGATTACATAAAATTTGACCCGCAGGGCTGGCGTGCAATAAAAAAAGCCCTTGCTGTTCTAAAAAGAACAGCTTATCGACTGACGTGGAACATTTATGAAAGACCAGGTCTTTGGGAATAACGTACTTTAACCAGATAAATAAAAGATAGATTTGATTTGCCACAATAACAGTAAACAAAAAGAGCTTTTCAGGGGATGATCCTCATCTGTATGAAGATTTAAATTGAACTGGAAGTTGACCTTTTAACAGTATGAAGATCTTAAGTACTGCTGAAACCCAATGTAATAGCTCAAGAAAAAAAGGCACAGATTTGAACCTCATGTACATATTTTGAGGGAGTTTAAAACACACAGTTTATGAAACTGTAGTGTAGAAAGCTAAGAATGTTAAAGACTGGTCAGTGTTTGGCTTCTGAGCCATACTATGTTATTTTATTCAAGTATATCACCTTTGCTTTACACCACTGTATCAAAGCAGATTTAATGTTGACTGGACAGACCAGCAAGCAGCACCCAGACTGTAATCTGTGCACTGTGGGAGAGAAATAAGTAAGAGATGTTTTGTTCCATCTCTGTGAGTGATCACTTTACATGTAAATATATCCCCAATCACAGCACAACTATAAACTTTAACTAGAGCGAACAGTGATATTGTCAGACAGTATTGGCACACACACACACACACACACACACACACACAAAAAAAATCAGTAAAGTATACTTTTTATAGTTGCAGCATTGTCACTATTATATTATGTTCAGTAGGTATAATTTATAGTTCACAAACAATGCAGTAATGCATGTTTACACCTTAATCTTTATTTGTGTCTTTAAGTACCCCAAAAAGTATCCTGTACATAAGATTTATTACTTTTATTATGATCTATAAAGCTGCTAATTCCCTTGTACGTGGAACATCAGCCCCCTTTCTAATGACTAAACATTATCCCTCCAATACCACAATTTGCACTTTATCCACTTTTAAATGTTGTTTACAGGCATTCGTGTAAGAGGATTTGACCCACAGACACATAAATACACATTAGAGATGAAATGACGCAGTCCTCACTTGACTGCTGAAATTTACAGCTCAAATCAGCTTATAGCCAGTTAGTATGGCTTTGTGCTTTTGAATAAGCTGTGGTTTAGTATTAGTGACTGTGTGCAAATTCATTACAAGCATACAATAAATGAAAACAAAGATGCATTCTTAATTTATGAAAGCTAAAAGAATTTAATTCTCCATAAAGCAGTTTTAAAAAACTGCAAGCCAGGAGACCCTAAAAAAAGTCTGACGGGAGGAGCTTTGATATTATATTAACTTCTTATGGCCAAGCCACTGGCAGTCAGTAAACAGTTGCATTCTTTTCCAACAGAAACAGAGCACTATGGGCACCCCATTTGAGTCTCCCCTCCACCTGTGCAATTTAAGTCCAGTATTTACTGGTCTGCTGAGAAAAACAAGTATTTCCTTGGCTGGGTATTGGCTTTGCTCTCCAGCAATTTGTCCTTTGGCTATTCAATTTCACACTGAACTCAGGGAAAGAACATCTTGTGTGAACTAGTGGGTTGGTAGTGCTTTATATGAACTGGCATAGTTTTTATGTGTGTGACCAGTAAATCAAATCGGTAAAGCAAAAGCTGCTTAAAGGTGTATAGAACTACAGATTTAGGTGTTTACTTTCAGAGGAATTAGTGGGACTGCCAATCTGTTTATCTAACAGATACTCAGCATATCCACTGTCAATTTAAAAAGTGTCTTCGGCAAACGAACCAAGCATTGGACTTGGATGTAAGATCCAGTGAATAAGTATTAGCAGTAAATATGCACCGAAAGTGAATTTAGCAGATTTAGGGATGCTGCAACCGTGTATGTGTGTGTGTGCGTGCCTGTGTCAGGGACCCTCTTTAAGGACGAATGGAGGATTCAATCACCTGCTCACAGGTCATTTGTGCTTCTTGATCGAATTGAACTGAGCATCTATCAGAGAGACACACTTGACTGGACTGGTGGACACATACACACAGACACACCCATATATATATATATATATATATATATATATATATATATAATGGTGCATTTCATGGCTCCCTTACCCCTAGGCCATGACCCTTCTTTCCATCTATCTCACTCTCCTGCTCATTTTTACACATACTCCCCCCCTGCATCCATTCTCAGTATGAGCATTTAGATAGGAAGCCTTCAATTAGCTGGATATGCTTATAGATAATAACTTCTCTGTCAATAGAAGCTGATGGCTGGTGAGTATGATAAGTAATTTTTGGTAATGAGGATGTTAAAAGACCACCCATTCAGCCTTGAGGTCAAGTTCACAGTGTGTGACTGTGTGTATTTATATGCACACGTGAGCTCATAAAACTCGCACCGTAAAGGTGATGGTTTCAATCACACAACCATGCCAGCCGTGGTGGGACCTGACAGGAATATTTGACAGAGACTCATTTAGAAGTTGTTAATTTGTTCGAGAATGAGTGTGCCACCATATTTGGTGTGTGGTTTTCTGTCATTAACAAAAGCACACATGATTTTTCCTGCACTTGGCAGCTTCACATTGCCCCAGTCTTCTGTGCCAGCTGGTAATAGCACTGGTACTGTAGAATAGATTGTACTTATAAACAGATTTCTTCATTTATCTTTCTTTCTTATACTTTCTTGTGCCATGTTATAAATGTAAGCTGGCAGACCAAGAATGGAAGGGCTATTTTACTGCTTCATACTTCATAAAGCACAACATGGGTTTTAGAGTCGGTGATGAGTCTACAGTCTCATCCTTCTCTTTCCCTTCTCTCTGGAGACTGTGGTCACCTAGAGAAAACAGACGCTTACCTTGGCCTTTGGTGTAAATCGCCCCTCAAATGAGTTCTTACCGTGATCCCCTCACATTGCCTTGGATGACAGCTCTCTTGAGGGAACAATTTAATGATCCCTTGTCTGATGAACACAGGCCAGAGGAATGAATGGAAATGTGTTCTGAAGGGAATATTTGAAACCTGTATTGTCTATCAGGTGGCCTTCCATGAGTGCGGACCTCTTCACCAGAGTGGATTGACCCCTGCAATTTATTACATACACCGCTGACATCTATCACACCTCAGCCCTCAGGGACACTTGTGCAATAATAATATCAGAGCAGCCACATACAACTGGCCATGTGACTTCTTTTCCTGCTGCTGTGGATCCCTGCATGGTATATTAAATGACTGTCTGTGTGGTTTCTCCTTTTGTGATCTTCTGTTCAACATGTTTCATCCTACATCGACTTAAGCTGTTTTCACACGTGTGCGTAATCCGGAACTTTTCTAGGCGTCGCACAACAGTGGTTCAAAAACACAGATCTTCAGAGATGAACAGGTCTGTAATCTGCCCACTCCCTAGTATAAGGTCTGTGTTAGGTCTTGTGCCAGTGTCTAAGAGACAGGTAAAGGTCTGGTACATTCACTCCTAGCAAAGTAGCATCATTTTTTTTCATCCCAACCGGTCACAGCAGATGGCCACCCCTCCCTGAGCCTGTTTCTGCCGGAGGTTTCTTCATGTTAAAGGGGAGTTTTTCCTTCCCACTGTCGCCAAAGTGCTTCAGGGCTCGCAAAATCGCTAGCCCGACGACCCGGAGCTAGCAATATCTCCGGTCGGGCGACCAAAATCTATCTCAGCCCCGCCCGTCGGGCTATATAATAACCCAACAGGTTAGTGATTCGATCCCTGGGTCCTCCAGTTTGCATCCCAAGTATCCTTGGGTAACATACTAACCCCAAATTGCTCTCTGATGCGTCCATCGGAGTATGAATGTGTATGAATGGTAGTTAAGAAGCACTAAGAACTTTAGAAAACAGTGCTTGTGTGATTGGGTGAATGTGGCATGTTGTATAGAGCACTTTGAGTACTCCGGGAGAGTAGAAAAGCTCTATATAAGAATCAGTCCATTATTTTAGGGTCTACCTTACAATATAAAGCACCTTGGGGCGACTGTTGTTGTGATTTGGCGCTGTATAAAATTGAAGTGAATGTGTCCTTCCATTTTGACGGTTACTCGGAGAACTCAGTCACATAAACAATATATCCCATAATTCTCCAAAGTTCATATGAGAATAAATCTTAGGTGTAGAGCTGATCGTGTGCTCTGGTTCTCTGGTGCTCCAATAGAATTTCGGGACGTAAGGCTAAGAGTATGATCCAGTATCCATAACCCCATCAATATCCTGAAGGACTCCTTCCTGATCCTTCACCTTCTCTCTAATCACAGCTGCTTTTACCCAATTTTTCCAACTTAATGTGTATGCTGCTTCTTAAAACCTTCCACCAGATCATCTAACACAGTGATATTTTAATATGTTGATTTCATGCATGAATAGCCCAAAGCCTGTTTTTCATAAAAGGCATACAGTAATCTGTAACACCTTCAGCTTGGATTAAGTCTTAAATACTATCACATTATTTTAAAGGCTGTGGTAACACAGGGCTAATGAACCAAGAAGTAACTAGGATGACCCAGTTTTAAGTTCTGGGGAGCTTCTTATATCACGTGTAAAAATGTTCTCACAGACACAATCATTTTTAAAAAATGATCATTCACTGTTGCCATAGTTATTTGTCATTTGATTATGATACAAATTACAAAAGAGTTCACATGTGTTGCAAATAGGAACTGAATCAGAGCCACACTTATTGAGCGCTGCTGGACTGTATAGGCAGCTAATAAATTATGGAAGTGATGAGAACATTTATTAGAGAACCCTTGAGCTCACCGTGGGCATTAATTAAAGCTTCCGCTGCAAACTAAGTTTATATTACATCACTCCAGCAGCCTAAAAGAAAAGTGAAAGCACTTCTTCTTTTTTTATTTTTTGGGGGGGGGGGGGGTTTGAAACAGCTGAAGTTCAGCAAATTACTGAGCTAAACACTAAAGCGATTTGAGTACAATGTTGCAGTGAAGAAGCACAAACGGTAACAAAACAACTTCGGTGTTGGATAACCTCACAGTCAGAGCCATCCTTCGTTATCACTTCTGCTTTTATGCCACCAAGATAGAAATAGTTGAAACATTTATTTCAACCCTTCAGAAATCAGTGGGTGATATCACGGTAGCTGATGTAAATATATAAAGCCAATGTAAAAGTGAAATTTACTGGCCACATGAAGTTGGCTCCAAAACTGAGTCAGTTCCTGTAGAGTATCATTTTACATTATTCACACTCTCATTACACATACATATAGGATCTTGGGGGTGGGCACAATCACGGAGTCCAAATCTCCATCAGGGTGTATACCTCACCCCTGACGTCGTTGCCCACCTCTCAATTTTAAATACACTTAGTCATTGAGGGCTAGCAGGAGGGACTATGCGCTTACCTGCTGCTCCTTGGCAGGTAGCTCCATGCCCTCCTGGGTTTTAATTGCACCTTAGAACACATATGCATCAACACTACAATGAGCGGGTGGAGGGAGGTTTGGAGTCTTCTCCCACCCCCATTCTCTGCGGCCTGCTGGAGCGGGAGGGCTAGTAGGAGGAGTTGGCCGTCCGACTGCGGTCTGGAGTGTGGGGCCTCCCTGCTGCTGCGGAGTCGGGGTGGTCTGCCTCTCCCCACCGCAGGGAAAAGGGTAACACCACCTGGGTCTGGGTGCAATTCCCCCCTCCAGGGGCAAGGGTACCTAGACCCGGTTTGTAGAGTACGCTTGGGGAGTGTGATTGTGTGTACAGCGTCTCTTTATGTCTGTCTCCACGTTGGTTGAGTGTGGAGTGAGTGCATATGAGAGCATGAGGGTGGGAATGGATGTTTGTGTCTGTGTGTGCCTGTATGTCTGTGTCTATATGTCAGGTTGGGTATCAGACGCCACCTCTCTGGGGACACCTCAGGCCCTCCAAGGTTTGGAGGCCTATCTCCACCCACCACCACTTCCCCTGCCGGTGGCGGACTCCCTCAGGTGTCGGTGTGTTGGTGGTTCTTTGTGTCTGGGGGTGGGCGTCCGGGTACACACCGGCTCACTCCTTGGCGGCCGCTTGTCGGGGCCTGGGGCCTGGGGCTCGCTCGGGCCCCTTTGGAGGTGGGGTGCCCCCGGCCTCTCGGCCTGGGGCTTGGTCACTCAGGCACAGCTGGGGGCCGGCGGAGCTCACGGGCGCGTCACTGCAACTCCCCCTGACTTCTGCTCCGCGGCTGCTGGGCGAGCCCTCATCTGGGACTCTCCTCAGCTCTTACTGGAACAGTGGCGCGGCTGCCCCTCTGTTGGTCTTCCATGGTCTCTTGTGTTCTGGGGGCCTCTGGATGTCTGGAGTTTTGATCTCCTCCATACCCGCTTCACACCCTGGAGGACGGGGCTGTGGCCCCCCCACACTCCCTAGCAGATCATTACATGGAGAAACCTTTGGAATGCAAGCATGCTGATCCACACAGGTATGCACACATGGGTATTCACAGACGCGGACTAAAGCTTTCTTGGCTGCTGCCTCAAAGCACACTGTGCGCTGTCTATCTTGCGTGCTGCACAATATCGTTTATTATTTAGTAAATATTGATATCTATGACTAGCTAGTTTATTGTGATGGTGCTTTGTTTTCTCTATTATTATGTTGCTCTTTGTTGTTTGCTGTCTCCTCTGTTTGTTTTTTTTGTTTGTTTGTTTTTTTTTCTCCATACAGGTGACCCAGGAGTTCTTTTTTTTTTTTCTCTCTCTTCCCCCCCCTTCTCACCGTCTCTTCTCCCCTTTGGTTTTCTTTCTTTCTCTCCCCCTCTTTCTCTCATTCATTCCCCCTGTCCTATTTATTAAAAAAAAAAAAAAAAAAAAAAAAAAAAATGACAAAGGATGAACTGAAGCTCTGCCATCACGTAATGTCGCATACTGCTGTTTCTGATGTCATTTAAAAAAAAAAAAAAAGAGTATCATTTTAAAGTACCAAACTTTAAAGGATAGATGGACATTATTACAGATTGGTTAAAATATGATTTCATTTCTACAGCTGTATTCCACACTTGTGAAAACAAATTCTTATAAAAACTACACTGTTTACACGGTATTGTTTAAGACAGTCCCGATCAAAAGTTTAAGAACACTTAAAAAAAGGCAAAATACATTAATTTTGCATGGTTGGATCTTAACAAGGTTCCAAGTAGAGCTTCAACATGCAACAAAAAGAAATGGGAGTGAGACGAAACATTTTTTTAAGCATTGAGCATGCAATTTATTGAAAACAACGCTTAAACTGAAACAGGCTGTTTTACAGCTGATCAAAAGTTTAAGACCACATGTCCAAAAAAAAAACCCATAACCCCACCAACACAGAAATCAAAGTTCCAGACATGAACTCAGTAATGAGTAGCTCCACCTTTATTGTTGATCACTTCAATAATCTGTTGCGCCATGCTTGATGTAAGCATTTCCACGGGGTGAGTAGGAACATTTCTCCAAGTGGTGAAGACCGCACAAAGGACATCTACTCTCTGGAACTGTTGTCCATTTTTGTAAACTTCCCTTGCCATCCATCCCCAAAGGTTCTCAAGTGGATTTAGATCACCAATCGTTACCACACAGACGAGGGCCCTCAGTCATGAGGGATGCTCTCTGCAACCTCTGGACATAGCCAGCAGCTGTTTGATGCCTCCGCACTTCTTGAAGCTCCATTGTTCCACTGAAGGAAAAAGCACCCCAGACCATTATGTCTGGGGACCACTGTGGCGCATAGAAAACATCTCAGGTGGGATTTCCTTGTCATTTCAGTAACGTTGGAAACCATCAGGTTCATCAATGTTAAATTCTTTTCTCATCAGAGAATAAAACTTTGCAAAAGAGCACCAAACATGGGACATTGAAAGCTGGAAGAAAGTTCAAACCGTCAGTTCTGTGGTGTTCAAAGGGACGAGGGCTTTGAAGAGTTTTTTTTTTAATTTTTTAATTTTAATTTTTTTTTGAAGCCCTTCAGTCTCAGATGGCGTCTGATGGTTATGGGGCTACAGTCAGCCTTAATTTGGGTCGAGGATCGTCCAGTGTCTTGACAGACAGCTAATTGGATCCTCCGGCTCAGTGCTGGTGAAATTTTTTTGGGTCCTCCACTTGACTTCTTTGTTCCAAAACACTTAGGATCATTTAAGAAATTCCAAATAACTGTCTTACTGTAGACACCCTGCTTATTCAGTTCAACAACCCAACCACATTTAGAATGGGAAAGCTTTTTTACCTATGCCATCAAAACATCATGACAGTATGACTATCTGACAGGAAATGACAATGAGTCCACATTTTTGCACAGATTTGGCCTTTTAAAGGCATGTGGTCCTAAACTTTTGATCGGCTGTAAAACGGTCTGTTTCAGTTTAAGTGTTATTTTCAATAAACTGCAAGCTCAAAATTTTTTTTTGTCTCACTCCCATTTCTTCTTGTTGCATGTTGAAGCTCTACTTGGAACCTTGTGAAGATCCAACCATTCAAAATATGATTTTTTTTTTTGCCATTTTTCAAGTGGTGATCTGGACTATATAAATGGATGATTTCTTTATGGACGATTAAGACTGTGGCAATTATTGAAACACCTCATACTGAAACAGCCACACCTCATCGGATGGCTTAAGCATTGACGTGTTTGTCGTTAAGTTTGTGGAGCCATTCTCAAGTGTGCTTTGTGACTGGGGCAGGAAGATTCCCAAGGGTGTTGCTGTAAATTAAGACAACAGCAGAATAGGGAGGGAAGGAAGAAACGAGGAACAATTCCAGGTGTTGCAGAGCATTTAATCACTCACCTGTGTGACTAATGAGACCACACCACACAAACACACCCATATGTGCTCACATGTACATGCACACCCACAGACTGGTGGGACTAATTACCCAAACTCTACTACGGTGAACACACTGCCACAGCACAACTGGTAAGCCTCATTGAAATGCGTATGCAAATACACAACAGCTTGCCGTTGCTTCTTTAACTCATTACGCACTCGTCTCCTACTCTTCTCTTTACTCTGTCGCCATCCGAAGGAGTCACGGGAGGAGGATTAGTGAAAAGAGAGCAGAGCATTACCTAGTAGGTCAGATAGAAGCAGCTATTCTCCATGCAGGCTGTGGCTGCAGGCAGTGCTACAGGTAACAAACACATCAGTCACATACACAGCACACCTGTTACTGTACAGATGGCAAGCCCTGGGAGAGAGGCAGGCAGAGCAATGAAGAAAGATGAGCAATCAGACACACAGGGAAACACAGAGGAGAAGACAAAGAAGAGGGAGGAATGATATTTTTCATGGGTAGATTGTTAAAGCAGATCGAGGACAGGGAGATTTAGGGGGTGTTGCCGGGTCAGGGGAGCTGTACCTGTTTGTGTACAGCTGCGATAACGGGAATAGGGCTGAGGGAAAGATGGAGGACATAAGAGGAAGGAGCGAAAAAAAGGAGGGATTTCCTCACCTGTGCTTTCTGCCTGGAGCAGATAGTACTGTGTAATCTAGTGAGCCTCTCTCTATGCTCTCTGTATATCATTATACATACTCACATCTGCATCTTTTTTATCTCTTTTTCTCGTCCAGCTTCACATAAGAAATAATCCTCATCATTACCCATATCCTTATCAAAGACACCGTAACATTCTGAAAAGCTGCCTCTGCTCTTGAGATCTGAAATGATCATTTTGTCCTCTGTAATCATTGAATAAAAAGGTTTTAGTGTATGTCTGCGAGTATATGAATGTGTGTGTGTGTGTGTCTGTAAAATATAAATGTGTGTGGAGATGTGGCTGTGCCCCAAGCTACATATCTTAATCTCCTATCTATTAGTATATTCAGAATTCTCCTTTAGCTGGTGGAGGCATCTGATAGGCTAATTTAAAACCCCCGCTGGCCTTCATCCTGCTCCTGGAAGTGAAGAGGACAACGTGTCTTGGGAGTGAGATGAGAAGGAAGAAAGAAATACTCCAGCCTTTTTCCTCACAGCCTCTCTCATGACTAATCTAGCTGAATTCTGAGTGAGGTAGTCGAGGTGGTTTGGAAAATACAAATTTTCAATCAAAATTGACCTAAAAAATATACTGTTATGATGCTATGGAGGGGATTTCCATGCACAATAGATGCATGTATTTATTTAAATACTGTAAAACCAAATTTTTAGTATTATGATGCTTATATAACTTTAAATATTTAAACATTTGTGATGATTTGAGAGACCTTTTTAAGAATGTAGTAGAATTAAACAAAAAAAAAGCCTTTTAACTGATCAAATAATCACATTTGTATTCCAGCAAGTCAAAGAAATCCTTGAGTGGTTATCTTTTTGTTCTTTCAAATGCACTACTCCAACATTAATTTCTTGTTCAGTAGCTCTGCCGTTGTAAGACTTAAATGTGACATTTTGAGACATTTATGAATGTAGGTGTTCTTTCCTGTTTAACCACATAAATTCAGTGAGACATTAAAAAAGTCCAATCTAGCACTGGTAGTATTTTCAGGGTGCAAAAATCCTAAAAATAAGAATATTTCTTCTTCACGTTTCCATTCAAATTTTATTCTCTCTTAATAGAAGCAAATGCTACAATTAATTTTATGTGTCTTATTCCTGAAGCAGAATCTACTGGCTGTGATATTAATCCACACAGATGCAATGGAGCTCATGCAGGGCACACAGTCAGCCTCAGCTTTTCTGTGAGTTTGGCAGCGGGCAGTGTTGTGTATACACTGTGTGTGTTTGTGTTTTAGTGTGTGTTTCAGAGAGAAAGAGAGCAAGGAGGAGGAAAGGGAGAATCAGATTGCCTATTCCAGTCACACAGATTATCTTCCACTTCTCAGCCTGTGACAGCACATTTCCTTCCCTCTTCATGCTGGTTGCCTCTTCTCTACCAGCACTCTCTCTCTCCTCTCCCTCCTCCTCCTCTTCAGCCTTCCCTCTCAAATGCAAATGTAAATTAAAATTCACTTTATTTGCGTGACAATGATCTTTATGTAACCCAACTGACATAAAAATAATAATATTAGAATTCTTGTTGTTCCTTTACCTTTTGCATCACCATTTTTACTCTCCTCTTCTTTTCTCCCTGCCCCCCCCCCTTTTGCTTTCCTTCCACCTCTTCCCTCTGTGCTGGTGTGTGTATTGGTATCATTAGCAGCATCACCATGATGGATGACACTAAGAGGCTGAGGCCCAGTGGGGTGGAGCTCTGTTTAAGCACACAATCATTACCTGTGCCACATACACATAAGCCATTTTCACACGTGCACTTGCAGACCTGAACTTTTCTAGATGTTTACCAAGACGTGACAGAGAAACGTGTGAGAATGCAAACGCCCGATGCATTTGGATCGGACATCAGTCGTCTCTTAGCCTGTCAGCTATATTGGTATAAAGCCTGTGTGATATCAGATTATGCCCAGTTCTACCAGTATGAGAACAACTGTGAAATCACTCGGTGGGTGTCGTGTGTACTGCTTCCTCTATTCTCTTCTACCTGCTACCCTGGTAGCACCATCATCTAAACTGAATGGAGTCTTGTAGATAGTGAGAATTCATCGGAAGTAGTCCGTCTCTTGTTGTGTGCTTCAAGTGAAAAAGGACATCAAAGTGTTTGTGTGAAAATGGTTGCACATACAGAAGCACGCATGGATGTTTCGCACCGATACTGTCTGTGTGTGTAGCTGAACATCTGTCTTTAACTATTGCACGGCTTCTTTTGCATGACTTTTACATGAATGTTAACATCCCTTCCTTCTTTCTTCTGTTTTCGGTCTCATATACACATATACAAACACTCACTCTCAGAAACACACACAGCATTTTCTGAGTTTTAAGAGCTTTGTATCGACTCCGAGCCCCGTGGGGAAGTGAATGCCAATAGCCCCTCCGCTCTGTGAGTGTTCAGACAGCCCAGCAGTCCAATAGACCACGGGGTGCTAAAAGGGGCTATTTCAAGAGCTGGCAGAAAGTTTTCACCTCCAGGAAACTTTCACAGAGATTTTTGCACGTTGTCATAGTTGTGTACTTGTGTGTGTGTTTGGCTGGAAATGGTTGCCCACAAGTTCAAAAGAGTTGGGAATTCAAAGAAGGAAATTATGCAAATTGTGTCCTGACTATGACAATCCTGCTGTGATTCACTTTCAGGCTGATGACATCAGTGGATGCTGTATTCTTTATCTGGGCTTGGTGTGCCATGTGCATGTCTGTCTTTGTGAAAGAAAGATGGATGGATCTCCAGAAAGTACATAACAACTGTAAGATATGAAAGTATTAAATAGCCAACCTGCTGTGCTAGATTTGGAGCTGTTACTCCCATGTGAAGTGGGTGGGAGCGGATCATGTTGTCAGAGTCCATAAAAAACAACAAGGCCTTATCAAACACGGACGCTCGGTTAAGATTGATTTTGTTTGGCTGTCTGTATTAACTGGAAGGGCAGGCGACTGTGACAGTGTGCGTGGGCGATTAGACACACGGGCAGGAGGCAGGAGCTGTAACTGACTGATGGCCATTAGCGGTACAAGGTAGCACAGGGGAGTGCTAGGTGGGAGATGCGTTTCTACCCCCTTGGGAATTTCTTCCTGGGGTTCAACCTAGGCATTCCCTCAGCGCACTAACTGGCCTCAGAGACCAGAGGTGGAGAATCTGTTCCTGCTGCTCTGCTCTGACAGATTGACTGACATAGACATTCGTAAAATTCTCCAGATGTGTGTCTTGGTACCAATTGCAGGCAGTGAGCTGTTGAGTTAAGGCTCGCCAGCGGCTTGCAGTTGAAGAAGTTTTGGGATGTCACTTTTGAAGGTCTAGCCTGAAGCATTCTTAGCTTCTTTTAGTCTCTACTTTCTCTGCTCTGCAAACATCTAGTTCTTTCCCTTCTCTGTATCCTGTCTTTCCTTTCTGACTCAAAAGCAAGTAGAGAGATTAGGCAGAACTTTGGGATTTTACACCTACAAGAACTAAAACATCCTCGTGAGATGCTACAAAGAGTACCACTACTGGGCATATGAAAATACTGTAATGATCCACATTAATTATGACCATGCCCGATGTGTTTTTGGTTCTTTGCAGTCCATCGCAGTAGCTCCAGCTTCCTGTTGGGTTATTAAAAAACAATCGATACTTGGATACTTACTAGCAGATTAGTTACTCCTTTAAGTTGCATATTGTAGCATCATGGATCAGACCAGTGCCAACCAGGAGCACTGTTCAAAATGTATCAAAATTACTTCTTTACATGTGCTAATTTCTCAAGCATCTAACACTATAATAGCAATCATTTACTTACTGTTTAATCTGTCAGGAGTCTGTGTGTTGTTGATGTTATTGAAAACCTGTAAAGTGGCTATGGATGCATAAATCAAACTTGAAAATCTCTTACTGTACTTCAGTCAACTCGATTGAAATACCTAGAGAGATGAGCAGCATGTAGCAGGGGTAAGCTAGGTTAATGTTAAATCAACCAGCTGGCAGGTGCCTCTGAACAGAGTATGCAAAATGTCTGCAATTTCCATAGTTTGAACAAGAAAAAAATGACATCAAATCAAATGGCTACACAACTTTATGGCTTCAGTGGAGGATATAAATTAGATCTGACTAGATTTGTTGGCCATATCTAACAATTACAGTCAGAACCATTTTTAATCTATTAATGGTGATGAAGTGCTCAAGTTGTATTCTCCTCATGGCTTCACATCAAATAGTTTTAACTGTTAATATAAAATATGCATACGGTATCTGCAAGATGGGATCGTGCTTTGTTTATCATAGTTAATGTCAGTACAGCTGCTGGAGACAGCTGTTCAGATCCAACAGATGTCCACAAATAATATCGCACAACCTTTGTCAGTCAGTTTTTTCCAGTATTCCATTGAAATGTATTCATAGACAAAGCGGGCCAATGTCTCTGGTAGTTCATCACATTATTGTGCTGGTAATGGTAAGTGTTGGAAATGGGTGAAATTAAGGCAAAGTTGATGTGAACATTTGCAACATAAGCTCTCAGTTTTCTGACAGGATTGTTACAGTTTACACATCAGCAGGTATCCACTGGTCTAACTGGTCCGACTGACTCTGCGCGGGCATCTGCAAAATAATCCCCCATAGACATCTGCAACTTATATATTCAGCTGTGGCTTCTATTAGCATTATAGATGTTTTCCTTCAAATAGCTCAACTGGAGTGCAGTCAGATAAGTTTTTTCTTTTCATGTCAGAGTAAGAGTCTCCAGCTACTGGCACTTGCTGGTACTACAGCAGATTTTTAGTAGCTAATACATTATAACTAATATATTGAATCAATTACAGTACTAAGACCAATTTATTGATTATATCTAAAGAGATAATTGTCATTATAATAAAACTTGTATATAAGCAGTGGGAGAGGTTTCATCCTATTTTTTTATTGTGTAATATTTGTAGGAGAAAATGTCCACATACACAATAAAGCAACAGTAATCCCATGTCTGTATTCCCCTTTACATCCATCAATCTCTCTCTCAATGTCTGCCTTTAGAGGCACAGTTTGACAAGCCTGTGGTATGTCCGTGTGTGTGTGTGTGTGTGTGTGCGCACATGTGTTTGTGCAACAGCACCGTGCGACACCATGATTAAGTGTTTTGAATAATTGATGATTGCATCCCTCATTAAGTCTTACTCTTGTGCTCCAGCAGGCTCTGGCTCTATTTTTATGCACCAGAATCCTCCTCTCTTCTCTTCCACTCCACATATGTAGCAAATCCATCACTCACTTTAGGCTCTGCTGATGGGCGTCCAGAGGGGCTGTAAGGGATCTAAATCATATTGAGTAGACACTTTTACCAGGCCAGCACCAGAATGCAGTGATGATGGTTTTGTAGAAAAAAAGAGTGACCTCTGGCTTTAGAGCTGCTGGGGATATTCTGACTGCAACGGGCCAAACTCTAAATTATGCCAGTATTTAGCCAAGCATGGTTCATTTCTCTACCTCCATTGCAAAACCTCCTATGCACTTCTTTATTGTGCCTTCTGTCATTCCGTGTACACAATTTATTTATTCATTCACCCACCACTGATGCATAAAATTAAATAGGTAAAGACCCCATGAAAATGAATAAAAGTTATATATATTTTTGTATCTGAGGGGTCAGGGAAATGGTAGTCACGGGGTATGGTGTATGTTTGCACTGTGCTCCGTCATTCGTGAAAATCCATTTCCATATTGCTGACAATTGCCTGTTTCTTTTCACTACAAGCAACCATAAATCACTGAATCATTCCTGTGAGGGATGAAGCTACAATTCCACTTCCACATGTTGCTTAGTGTTGGGAATGGGAAATAACATCCAGCAGGTCTGCCTGTGTGAAGGCCATCTGAAGTCATACCGCTTCAGAGACAAATAGGAGAAAGGCCACAGCACAACCAAATAAAAGGATGCATTACTAAACGATGTCACACCGTAAATCCAACCTTACACATCAGCAAATAGTTTGGGCATGTGTAAATAGAGAAGCTGAGAATGATGTGGGTTGCTGTAGTAGAACAAGGGAGTAGAGATGAAGGAGGCAGTGAGAGGATCAGTCAGTCAGACATGCAGACACAGAGGTGGAATCAGAGTGCAGGTTTGGTGATAAAGGCATATCCACAGTCTGTCGGAAAAGCTGCTGGTTCCTCTTTGCATGAAAAAGACAGTCTTACACACATTGCTTAGCAGGACCAATTTAAAATGTAGCACATTAACAAGTCAGAGGAGACACTCACACTCACATACACAGGGGAGGTGCAAGGAGAACGGGATTCGTTTTCATCTATTTCCCCTTAAAACATGAGAAAGGAGGAAATCCCAAAAGAAAGCACAACCCTTTGATATCTACAGCCCTGTGTCTGTAAATAGGTTAGGTTAAGATGATGTGCGCGTTTGTATCCGTATGTGTATATTTTGTGTTAAATTGTGATATGCACGTGCAAGTGAGCCTGTCATCTTGTGGGGTATTCTATTTTTGGCAAGAGGTTGTGGGTGGGAAAGTGTGTGTGTGTGATTGTGTGCATGTGTGTATGTTTACCTTTTCCTGATGAGACCCCCACTGAATGTTCCTTCTAGTCATTCATGCAGGCAGGGAGCCATGTGGAGCACCTAGAGCAGCTCAGAACCCGTGTCTCTTGCAATGTGTTGTTGTGCTGAATGGTGGCCTGGCTGACTGCCTGCTGAACTAGAGGCACACTTGTTCTTATAGAACTCCAGGCTGGTGTTTCAGCCACTAGACAGCTGCAGTAACAATTTTGAGGCCTTCTTTTTTGTCATGTAACCGCTGTTGGAATTGCAATTTTTCTTTTTCTTCCCCCAGCCCCAAAAGGAATTCTCAGAAATTCAGCTAGGCTAATGTGCAGCGTGGGTGGACTGGCTATTTAGATCAATGTCAAAAATGCCCTTTTACCACGCAGCTGCTATATAATACTTTAGCTTCATTATGACGTGGTGAGCGGTGATCACATGCATTTTGACAGTTGCTTCTCAGCGTGTGATAACTGCGTTGACCCATGATACCAGGGATGGATAATGCTAACAAATGCAATATGTGGCTGCACAAGTAGCTAGAGTGAGCTTTAATTTTTAAAAAGCAATTAAAAATCGACATCTTTTGATGATATTGGGGTAATTTTGGATCAAGGCTGTCGCTCAAGAGTATTTCCATCATATTTATGAATTTCTGGTTGGCCTATAAAATGTCAGAAAATATTGAATATCCTCACCATATTTTCAATAGTTCAAAGTATCAAGGTGGTGATGTTGCCAAACCAACAGTCCAAAATATTTTTGGTTTCTATTACATGAGACAAAAAGGGAACATTTTCCTGATGTGAAAATCCATCACTAGATAATGCTATAAAAACTAAGTACAAAAACGGCTAATGCTGTTACTGATTAATCAGCTAAAGGTTACAGTCTTGTTTTAGATCAATAAAAATGTCATCATGCTGATAAAACATCCTAGTGCCAAAGTTGCTTCATGATAAGAATTTGATCATTGAGGAGTTCACAGATGATTTCACGGTGCAGTATGCCTCTGCAACTATCCCTGCAACCACTTCACTGGCATTACTTCTGCATTGCCAGATGAACTTTTACATGTCCAAAGCATTTAATGATTTATTGATTATTATCTATGAAGTTACCCTGATACAAAATTTATCAGGAAATTGCATTTCTTTTCATCATTGCTTTATATCTGTCTGCACAAATCCCTCATCAAAAAGGAGATTAGATTGTGGAAAGTACACTTCTTTTATTGTTATATGCTGGACAAAGTGCAGTGATATGCAGCATCTTTGCATAGCATTGGACTTTAGTCCAGACCTCATGTTTTTTGCTCTTTTTTTTAATCCCACACTCTCCCAGTCTTTTTACAGAAGTGCAAACAACCTTTTATATCATACACCAATAGGCATGCCTTCTCTTCTAACCTCTATTAGTTGATCTTTTACCCTTCCTTCTCTTCATTTCCTTCATTTCTGCTCCACTGTTTTGTTCCTCGCCTCGTCTTCCTGAGCTTTTTGGACTACCGAAGTTGAGTGGACACTATATATTTTTATCTGCTAAGGCTCATGAACTGGTAGGTTTTATATCTTTAAGTTTTATACTTTTTCTGGACAGAACAGAAATTTATTGACATTTATTTCTCTCCTCGGCTTGATGGTGTGCTCTGTCAGTTGACATTTAAAAGGTGTATGTAGCCGTTTGGGTCTTTAAAACTACATGTGATTTTGTTTGTTTTATATGGTTAAAACGAACACCGTTCATTCACTGTAAAAACATCTGAAACCTAGCAGAATGTAACTTGGTTGACCTTTAGTACCAACATTGTTATTCATCAACGAATACACCTCAGAGGAGAAGCGTGCTGCTGATAAGGACTCGGTGCAATAGTGTCAGGATACAAAGGTAGCACTGATAAAGTGTGAGTGTGCGCGTAGGCTGGACAGAGCACAAGTATTGAGAACAGCGTGTGCGAGTAGTGTAGAGGGGGTCTTTATGATTATTCATTATTGAGATGGCAGGAGAGCCGAATGAGTGGAGCCAGCAATCTAACTCTGAGCCTGATGGACGGAACACAATTACCCTGTAAGAGTGAGAGGTGGGAGAAAGGCGAGGTGGATAGAGAGAGCACGCCCTTTCTCTCTCTCTTCCTTTCTTTTTTTCTTTCCACTAACTTGGCATACTTTCCTGTAGCTGCAGATGATTTCTGGGCATTAAGCTCCTGTTGGCAGCATCCTGTTTATGAAGTCATACACACATACAGTACAGTGAAGCGCGTGCACACACATGCAGATCGTCACATCTCCCGCTAGCGCCTGTTGGCAGCGCCCCATTTACGGACGTCCAATTTACTGCTCATTCCCTTCTCCTCCTTGCCTGCACTATGCCTCTCCTCTGGCGTGGCTTCAGATTGCTGTCTAAATCCAGACACACTAAGCCATGTTCACATCCTGCTCTGCTGCTACATTTAGCTTGCGCGCTGATTCCAGGTCAAACCACCACTACAGCGTTCACGATGGCTTTTGATGGTGCTGCTCTTTCCTTCACTTTATCTGTGCGTGCTTTCAAGGCAGGGAATTTGTACAGCTGAAGCTAGACATGGACTGTGTTTTGAGAAATTAGCTTGTTCTCCTCTCCAGGGACGGTAGCTTAAGATGTAGAACTCTTCGCTGAGTCTCTAGAGAAACAACCATATGTCTGGAGAGCTGTGCTGCAGCAGATTTTTCATTTTCAGTCTCACAATCCTGTTTCTTGCTCATTTTCACCAGTGAAGTAGTGGCTGTTTTGCTTGTAATGCTTGGATGGGTAGAACATCTTTAAATAAGTGAGTTGTTCTCTTACAGGAGTAATTTTGCAGACAGGATGTAAACTGTGAACCCATTTCACAGTTTAAAGTTGGTCTAAATTTGTTTGTGAAATCAAAGTTGCACTACAGAAACTTGTCTACGAGGTCTTATTTGTGTGTGCGTTTGGTTGTAGATTGTGCGTGTGCAGTGAGAATTGCTGGACTGCCTCGTCTCTGGTCCAGTTTGAGGATTAACAGACTGCTTTTTTTTTTTTTTAAACACAAGCTCCAGATGCTTCATGAAAGACTTCACAGCTAGAAGGAGGAGAACAAATTCAGAGAACAAAAAAAGGAAGGAGAAGAGACGGACAGGGGACATGTTCAGGGTTGAAGCTGAAGCTGCTCAGACCCCATCCTTTCTTTTCTGATTTTACTTCCTTGGGCTTTTTTCTCTCCCCTTTTACCCCTCGCTCATTGTCTTTCTCACCCGCTCTGTTTCCTCACCCCTCACTTTTTTTCCACTCTGTTCGTTTCTCTTCCTTCTAACCCTTCTCTCTTCATACTCACTCTCTCTCCATCCATTTGGTGGAACAGTGCTGCTGATAATGCCTGTAATTGGAGTGACTCACACTTTTCCAGTGTGTTTGGACCAGATAAAGAATATTGTCAGCATTTTGCCGACATGGCCTCTGCTGGCAGAATTAAATGGACTCTGTTCTGTTCTGTCTGCAGCAAATTAAAAGCCTCTCAATTCATCTGTTCTCGCCCAAGGCTTACAGGGGCCTCCTATTCACACAAAAACACCGTGGAGAGGGGGAGGAATAGAATAAGAGAGATTTCCCTCTTCCCCAAGAAGCACAAGTCTTTTGGTTTTGTTTAAATCGGCACTCGGCCACTGTTAGATGGAGACGGAGAAGGAAAGAGAGGTCAAGACTTATATTCTAAGAAGATTGGAAGAGCAGCTCAGAAGGTAGTCAGATTCATTATGTAGCATGTCAGCTTGCAGCTGCCCGTCTTTGTGCTTTACCATCTCCAAGTAAGAAAAAAAAGCTATTCTGGATTTGTGTGCACATGTAAATGAGCGTGCTTTCATGCATTCACACAACAGCATTAAAGTGTGAATCTGAGTGTTTTTGGCTGCTAAGTTATGGTAGTCACTGCCAGTCAACACTTAGGAATAAGTAGCAGCAGATGGGCAGGAAAAATACAAAATGCTGGGGCCAAAGGGGCCTGTCAGTCCTAAGAAGGGCAGCTGGAATTAGCATTAAAAAGAAATTAATACAACCTTGGTCTTGTTAGTTTAAGCTTCTGTTCGTGCTCGTAATAATAACACTGGAACCCTCAAGTTAATTGCTAAGATATCAGATAATTGCTGTGAGGATACAGAATGCATAAATATTAAAAAAATTGACCTGTTAGAAAAGATAAAGGGAGCAAATTGTCTGTCATAATTCTCTATCACTGTTTCGACTTCCTGGTTCAGCTCTGTAGGGTGCTGTAGCAATGTTTCAACCCGAGCATATTATTTTCAAGCTAATAAAAACACTTTGGAAGCTTTAGCAGAACTATGAAGAAGTAAAGCAAATGTTGTGAATTATAATTGTTTTATCTTTTGTTGTTCAGCAAGTATGGGACCACTTATGGTCATTAAATCGTTCATAGCTGTAAACAAGGTTAACCGTGTTCCCCTGCTGTTATTTCCTGTTACTTTTGGTTCAGACTCAAAGTGAGAAATAAAATCCCCAGTGAGTCTTTTTCTTTCCTCTCACCAGCAGCATTGTGTCATTGTCATAGAAGTAGCGAGAGCAGCGCCAATGCTGCTCTACTGTTCTATCTTTGCGGCATGCGGTATGGCAGGTAGATGTTGCTATCACAGGCACCGGGTCTAACAATTTTTCTTCCTGAAACCTTTAGTTTGTGCAAACAGAGTTTTCCTGTGCAATAAGAGATTGTTGCAACATGTTGGAGGTGAACTCATGCTTGGCTTTACCTGCAAATAAAGCGGTATAGATATTCTGTCGATACTACTTTGCTGGTTCCACCTGCTTGTTGAAAACACTTGTGTTTCTTACCCTGTCTGACATTAGGTTAGTGACTTCCCATGTCATAGCCAAACATTTGGGGAGTATAGGAAGATAAAACCAACATAATAATGATCTAACAGATTACGTCATGTGTAAACGTTTGAATGCATTATTAGTACTTTTAAATCTGACTCCTGGTTACCTGGCTTCAAGAGGAAGAACATTTTCTCAAGAAAATTTCTTGCTGAGGCACATTATTGATAGAAAGCAGAAAGTGTAGTGGAGGTCTCTCTAGTCTGTTACCATTGGCAACATCTTCTCAAAGCAGATCAGAGACGAAGTCATTCTAATGCCTGCTGAGAACTCTTTCTAGGTCTCACCTGCCAAGAGTAAGCGCAACCTCACCGACGCCAACCTCTTTCTCCCTGTCTTTTCTCCTCCAGCTCTCTGTGGGTGTGTGTAGGATGTTGTGTCAGGGCTAAAGCCCATCCCTCTCCCATGAGCCTGTGTGCCCACACACACACCTGGCGCCTCCACGCACACACCCGGCGGCCACGCACGCACAGCCGGCACTGACGCTGTGAACTGGACCCTCGGAGCCCAGCCGATCCCAGCTGAGCCAAGCGGAGCGGAGTCTAAACCAGTTGGAGCCTGAGGATGTCAACAGAGACAGAGCTACAACCAGCGGTCAGGCCCAGCAGCGTAAGACGGGACTCCAAGAGGAAAGGTAAGTGCAGCATCAAAGTCAGGAACAACTTTGAAGATATTACTGTTTACTCATCATTTAACTGATGAGTAACTGAAAGGGTAATGTGGTTAATTCACTGATTACTCTGCAAGGAGAGAAAAAATCTTTTTCTCTTGTGACATGAAAGTAGTTTCACATCACAAGAGAAATCCCTCATCATAGCAGCATTTTGACATTAAAGTCAAAAAAGCACAATGAAAGTGACTCAGCATGCACAATACTGGCAGCCAAGTAACCACAGACTGTATATAAAAAATAGACATAGCCCGAGGTTCTGAAAAGTAAGACCGTTGCGGAGGTGCTTTCAGTCTGCTTTCTCTCTAATCATCAGCAGTGGGTGACTTCTCTGGTTATAAAAAGAAGTCAGACAGTGTAGGATGTTTTTTTTTCTCTTTTGGGTTTGATTTAATACCTCAGTAGGCATTTACTTAGTGAGTTTCTGATCTTAGCTGGTAGTTTTGAGTTTTATCGAATACACCATAATATGTGTTCTGGTCCCATTTAAAGTAAAATGTGGTAAAGCTGGGTATGGCATAAAGAATGGCTATCTAGTGACTGATTGTTGCTAAAATTCTGTTGTCCTGAGTGTTTGGATCAGATCTGCCACCTGTCTGTTTTCAAATGCTCAACTTGAGATTTAAAAACAGGAATCCACAAAAAAACAGTGTATGACCTCAATGTGTCCCAGTATGGTGACTGGTCCATGATTTATGTACAGTTAATAGCTGTAATATGTTGAAGTTTTATTTTTTGTTTTTGTTTTTTGTTTTTGTTTTTTTTAACAAAAACTAGGCTAGAATTCAGAAGAAGTGTGTGAAAAGTTAAGTACATCCCATCCATTTGTTAAACAAATGTCGTTGAGATCTGGACTTTGGCCACTACAACACATTGATTTTTGGTGTTTTATTTTAATTTTTCTTTTATTTTTAGCCATTTTGTTATAGATTTGCTGGTGTGCTTGTGTTCATTGTCTTGCTGCCAAATTTAAGCCGCCAGACAGATTTCCTCACACTTGACTTTAGAATAATTTGATATAAAGAGAAGTTCTTGGTTTACTCTGGGTCATATGGCTGTAAAACAAGCTCAGATCTTTACTTCTCCACCACACTTGCTTGACAGTAGGCATTTGTGCTGGTACGCTTCAGGTTTAATAAAAAGTGGTGCTGTGGATTATGGCAAGAGATCACTACCTCAGTTCAAAGGACATTGTTCCTGAGTCCATTCAGATGCAGCTTTTCCAATCTTTTAGAGATAAGAGCCTTTTCCTGACAACACTTCACTCATTCAGTCTTTTTCTAATTGTACTCTCATGAACTTTAATATTTAATATGCTCACTGAGGCATGTTTAGTCTGAGATGTGGCTCTTGGGTTTTTGCAGTTTCTGTGAACATTGCATGTCTGACCTGGGAATGAATTTGCTGGGACGTCCACTCCTGGGAAGACTGGCAGCTGTCTTGAATGTTTTCCAGTTGTGAATTATCTTTCTCACTATAGAATTGTGAACTTCACATTGTTTGGAAATGGCCTTATTACCCTTCACAGATTGATGTGGTGATGCAATTGCTTCACTAAGGTCATTACTGATGTCATTCCTTCTTTGTGTTGTGTTAACATACATCTGAATACTCCAGACCAGCGAACTGCCAAAGCCTCTGTTTTTATGGAGAGGATCACACTTGCTGATTATCAGTTAATGAGGTGCAGTTAATTAGCAGTACTTTCTGTTTCTACAGGAATCAACCGACAAGAAAAAGTAAAGGGTGTACTTAGTTTTTCCACATGTGGCTTCTGCATTTTGGGTTCATTTCTGTGACATAAATAATGACATGATGCAATTTTGTTATGTGCTGTTTTTACATTTAAAAAAAAAAGTAAGACCTGGGAAGGAACAGATGATTCATTTTATTATGCCCTGATATGTAAAATGTTAGAATTGAAAAAGGTGACCTTTTAATCTCATATTACTGTATCAGATCATGAAGGCAAGACTACTCTGAATTTAATAAATCACTACTTTTTAAGGTAGTACCTGCAGCCCTGACTAGAAATGATTGTTATACACACACTCATATACATGCAAACACAGCTTTGTGAGCTACTTTTTTCTCTTTATTAATTGTGTCTTTGTGGATTAGGATACAGAATGCAGGGCTGCTGCCGTTCATAGTTAATTAACAGGTGGTGTAGCACAGTAGGCTTCCACTAAACAGGTGCTGGGATGTTGTGTTTGGTGAGAAGCAAAAATATCCAGGTGTGAAAAGCTCCAGAGGCAGGTAGCTAGCAGGTGTATGAGAGCAAGCCTGGGCGGTCTCAGAGCAGAGGTGATGCCAGGGGCCAGGCTGGCAGCCATCACCCAGCTGCTCGGTGCCACCTGCCCGACTGTAAGAGTGACGCCCAGCATTCTCTGAATAAGCATCTGATTGATGTAGCAAAAACTTTGGACGCCGTTGGGAATGACACTTAATGGATGCACGCAACTGCACAGAAACACACACTCGCTATCACCTGCAGCAGATGCCTCATTGCACATGGTGCGCCTGAGCCCCTGCAAACAAGCATTGGTTCCCCCATACACAGTGTATGAGGGAACACTGAATGCCTCTCATGTCCTATTTAGAAATAGTATTGTTCTGCTGCAATGGAGATCATGTTCATCATTCAGACTGCTCTCCATATTTGGAAGATGCGAACACACACACACTCACACACACACACACACTGGGACTGGGATTGAAGCCCAGAAGAGCATATGAGAGGGAAGATGAATGGTTTGCCTTCAGCATTGAGACTTAAGGGTTTTCACTTTCTTTCTCTCTCTCCCTCTCTCTCTCGCACACACGCGCGCGCGCACACACACACACACACACACACACACACACACACACACACACACACACACACACACACACAGTTGTACATATATCTCACCTTATAACTCGTCTCTATCTGTATGTCTCTCTTACAAATGGGATGTAGAATTTGCTCAGCCACAGACCTGTTGAGATTGGTTCATTCATCTCTCTTCTGATCTGGGTCTTTCTTCTAAACAGGCAGACACAAGCACACCCAATCTACACAAACAGACATGAACACACATACACACACACACTCTCAGCAGGGTGATGAAAGTCAAATGCAATCATATACCACACACAAGCAACGGGCATGATTTTGGAATAGGAAACCTTAATGTGCTTCATGTGTAAGACCTGTGTTTATGCAGAACATATACATGTTTTTGTCCAGTCCTCTGGTTTCTGTCCCTCTGGAGTGGCTGAATTTAAATGAAAATAGATCCACAGAATAGATGGTTGTCATTAGGGTGTAAATAGTGGTTTTGTTGTAGTGAAAATCCCTGAAGGATAGTTCCTTACTCCTCTAATGTCCTTCCTCTCCCGTTCTCATCGTTCTTTCTCCCACTCCACAGACTCCTAAATGACCTTGTCCTGTATAAGTGAGACACAGAGCAGAGACTGATCATGAAGAGAGTGAGGAGTGAGTGAGACTAATGAGTCATTGCGAATGAGAGCTGTTTAATCTCGGGCCTTTGTTTCTGAGTTCTTTGGAGAAGAATGTAATGAAAAAGACTGTGGGACTGCTATGTGTCATACATTTATCACAGATGTTGTGTGATCGGTGTGTGGGTCTGTGCGCATGTGTTTTTTGTACAAGTGCAGTTACGCTTCTATTGCTAGCTCAGGGGTCACTTTTCTAAGAGCTCTTTTCTTCCCTAGCAGAAGGTTTTATTGAATTACTATGACAGGGTAGAGATAACCTTTGATATTTAGCATTTACATGACCGTAGTGAAATAATTGCCAAGTTGTGATACTCTAACAGTAAATTAGTCAGTCTTATTGGTCAGACTTGATCCCTGAAGTAGACATAATTGTCTTTATTAAGCCCTAATAAATCCAGAGAGATTGGATCTTTCCACCTTGCTATTCCCCTCTGATTTTTTTTTCCTATCGCCTCCCTCCTCTTCTGTTTGTATCACATTTTTGCACGCTGTTTATTTCCCTCTCTGCTGATTCCAACCTTGACGTTAAGGGGATGAGCAGACTCCAGTAGTATGCCAACGTTTTTTTTTTAAGAAACTCATTTTGATATTCTTCATTATTAATAAAACATGGAGTTGACAGTCTGCCAGTACAAACACTTTTATGTGAATGTCAAATTAGAACAGCAAGCCAATTTGACATTTGTGAAGAGCCAACAGCTGCAGACAGTTTTGTCTCCACTTTAAACTTTTACATTTCAGCGCCCACCTGCTAATGAAGTGTGATGTACCATTGCCGAACTCTGGAGAATCTTTGAATTGCATTTTCGCCTTTTACCGCAAATCATTCTGACATTACATCGCTGTAGCCTTTCAACAACAATGCAGTTGTGAAAAATGCAGTGCAGTTAAAATAATTACTGAATAGATTTAAGCTGTTAGTAAATGGGTACTGAATGCATGCTATGCTTTTGGTTCACCCACCAGAGGATCTAAAGTTTCTTGTCAAAACAAGAGTAGGTTGAGTCACTCGTATAACATTGAACAAAAACAAATTGTCTGCATCGTTTAATCACAGTTGATGGAGCATAAATTTTCATGTTGCCTCCTGCCTTTTGATAAAGCTAAATGGAAGAAAAACTTAAAATCGTAAAAAAACCCTCTGGTTTTCTCTTTGAAGCTGGCGTTGTGCCCGTATTGTTGTTCCAACAAGTGTGGTCATTGTCGGATTCGTGAATGAACGTTTGCGGCTTGTCAAATGTTGCTAAATTGTTACTGTCATTCTTAAGCTTGTCTTTCAAAAGCAGTCGCATTGGCACGTAACCATCAATCATTTGGATGATTTGATTGTGCTTCGTTTCCTAACCGCTACATGTAAACATTACAAAACTGACTTTTATACTTATACAGAGTTTTGTCATTTTCATTTGCGGTATTGCATTCATAACGTTATCAAATGCTCAAATAAAACATCGACTAGTGCATGTCTGTCTTTCCTAATGCGACATCAAATATGAATACAAGTTATAATAACTTCCGCTGCTGTCAAAACTCGCAGTCATCACAACTTTGAAAAATCACGATTCGGGATTTGGCTGGATGTGTGGGAGGGTGTTTCTACAGTGTAGCTGGCAGCCACCGGCATGAAAAGAGTGGTTAAGGGTTATAGCTGTGCAGCTGTTAGCCTTTGTGTTAGTGTGTGTGGATTGTGTGGGTGTGTGTTTGCGTGTCTCTGGTGTGCGATTAGCAAACACATTATCTTCTTCGTGTGGATATTATGCACACATCCAGTCTATCTGGCACAATCACCACAGCCATTTACTCTAACATCTTTCCCTGGGGAATCTTAGAGCACAAACAACGGCATTTTGAGTGTGTGTGTGTGCCTTCTATGAGAGGTAATCAGATCTGTTCCCTCCAATCAGACAGAGATTGAATTGAATTGGCTGTCTGCTGTTGTGGTTGTCATTGGAGGCCAATAGTGAATACTTGGGGATATTCACATAGTGACACACACTTTGCAAACATGGCCTTTCTCTCAGTTTGCACTAAAACTATATTTAGAGGTAATTGCCTCTTCTATCTCCTCTCCTGTCATCCCCTCTCATCATTTTATCCCTGGAAAACGTGTGCTCTATTTATCCATCCACTTTTTTCTTCCCTATAATAACTTAAGAGGGGCACTAAGGGTGGTGAGATGTGATCTGGTTTTTTTTTTCCCAAGCAGGTGTCTCATTCCTCTCAGCAAAGCCACATCCTCTAACTGTGCAGCAGCTTCAATGATACGCTCTTCTGCCCTTATTCCTGAGTGTTCAAAAAGCTTCATCCAAGGTTTAAGATGTGACCACACCAAATTAGCATTCAGAATGCCTGACTCAGAAAGAAAATTACATATCGGTAAAAGCCTTTTATTTGCTTTCCTGAGTCTTGGACTGTGTGTGTGTGTGGCTGCAGGAGCTTGTGATCCTCACAGTATGTTCAGCTTAGTCCTCTCCTCCACACAAGTTGGTGTGGCTTTGCTCACCGCATCACTAACTACTGTCTCCATAGCAACAGTTTGCTCCCTGCTCATAATTTGCACAAAAGGAAAATGTCCCAATGTCGCACAGGCTCTAATAGAGGCCGATAGTCTCACCCTGCTGTGCTGGTTTAAGGACTGTGTGCTGAAAGGGCATTTCTTATTTGTTAGAGGTTTGGTAGGCTGCTGTTTTCTATTTCCATTTTCATAACGCAGTGTGTTTAAGGCTCATTTAAGAGACATGCTGTAAAATATAGCTAAATCTATGCTGTAAATTATTACTTTGTTTGAAAAGTATAACTCAGTCACTTCATTCTCTTGTAGGGGTTATAAGTGAGCTAAAGGTTTGCTATGGAGTTCTTGACCTTTTATTGTTGCACAGCAGCATGTTTGTGTCCCCGTGTTGTTTGTCTTTGACTTTCTGCACACTCCATCAAACCAGATAATCGACTATCCTGAGAGTAATTTCGCATTATTCCACTGATCAACTGGTGGTGGTATACGGCAAGACACGCACCACATCAGCAGCTAACACAGGGTTGAAGACAAGCAGATGTAAAGAATATGGGTTTGAAAAATCTGCTTTGCAAAAGGTGCATGTACATATAATCCTCTTACAGTGTGTTCCTACTAACGCTGTATGTCATTTTGTGTCTCTAAAGGAAATTTAAGAGAACAAGTGTTGTCACATTTATTATTTTCATTTTGATTTGTACTGAAAGACAAAACAACCTTGGAGATATGGCTAAAATCTCTCTTCAGCTCAACTTGATTGCAGGTTGTCTGGTGTACCAGTTTGGTAGTGTATTCACTTCTGCTGGTTAAGATGTTTTAGTTACAGTGATATCATCTAAACTGGTCGAGCTGGGTAAGTTTTTAAGTTTTTTACAGCTAAATAGCTTGGGGTACTATGCATTGGTGTTTTTCCGCATAATTTATCACTTTGTGCACTTTTCATTCCATTAATGTTTCTTTTGAAGCACATTTTTCAAGCCAAGGTGCAGCACGACATGGAAAAAAGCCCCTTTCTTATAGGCCTTTCCTTTGTAACAGTTTCCTAGTAGACTTTCCTGGCTGTGTTTTTGCGGGTAATCCTGTTTATACATTTCCTGCTCCATTATATGTGTGTTAGTTGTAGCCTACATTCCCATTGGTTATTGCTTTAATTGATATTCACCTCAGAGTTGGCATTTGATACTTTGTTACCCACCAGCTTTATATTATGAGCAGTTTTTACTCCTGTCTCTACAGGTAGCTAGATTTCAAATTTCAATGCTCTCTGGTGCCACATCACTACTAGTCTTTTACTGTTTGCAATTTCATTAAGTATATACTCCTGGATAATACGAAGTGCAATTGAAACATTTAAATCCCAGTGTACACGAAGCATGCAAATTAAATATCTTGTCACATAAGAGACTGAAATTTGTGTGATCAGATGATCTGATACATTTGAAGTTTAATGCTAGCAGATGCATACTTTCTAACTACACAGTCGCTGCATTTTTTTTAGATCTCTCCTTACATGTTTCTTTGTTGTTAATGTATCTGACAAAAAATAGAAAATTAAAATTTCCTTTCTGTTTCTACTGTTTTTGCTGGAAAAACATGTCATTTAGTTTTAAAAAAGAGAAGAAATCTTCTTTTACTTAAAAGAGTTGACGACAATGTGAGGAGATTACACACAGTAATAGAAACAATCTAACAGATGGGAGAACTTCCTCTCCTTTTTCAGGCTGAATAATGTTTGCCAGTCTTCTTTTACTCCATCCTCTCTTCCAGGACTCTTGCTGAGAGAATTAAAGGAGAGGGTTCATTAAGCAAGATGCAACACAGAAAAGTAGAGAGGGGAAGGACAGCAACTTCAAGTGATTCCATATTTTGCCGGATATATCACAGGGAGGAGAGAAGGCTTTGTTCTAGCACCCTCGTTTTGGCATGAAAGGAAGACTGCTGAAAGGAGTTACCTGTGTTTCCTAATGCTTTGAAAGCAGTAGTGACACACACACACACACACACACACACACACACACACACACACACACACACACACACACACACACAGATGTTCACAATCCTCCAACAAACATGCCTCCTGTTCACACAGAATGCGGAATTTAAGAAACAAGTAGTTTTCCCACTTTTCACTCAGATTTGTCTTTTAGTGCTTGAACTCACTGACCTGTGTGTAGGGATGGGTATTGATAAGACTTTCACGATTCCGATTCCATTTTCGATTCTGTTTAACAATTCGATTGTTTATCGATTCTTTTTAAAAAAGGAGAACACTAAGGTCGATTAGCTTAGAACTTTGTTTTATATCTTCTCTTTGAACAAGATAGAAATTTAGGAGTAACATGGCCTTACAAACCCAACAGTGAGATCTTAAGAGATCCAGCCTACGGCTCTTCAATGGGGTGTCACAGGGTCCCCAGGAAAAAAAATTGTAAATGTCAAATAATAAAATAAATATTCTTCTGTAGCAATAATAAAATATAACATAAATTATTCAGTAGCAATTACACAAGAATATCCAGTAATGTCCCTGCCTACAATTAAACACATTCACTTACCGAAAATCGGGGGCATCTGCTGTGGCAAATGGGTGCAAACCTTCTACCACAAACTTAGTCACTGCTCGGTGACATTCATCTATCCTGGCCTGAAAGGAGACGCTGCCGGTAGACTGCAGCGAGAACTGCCAGCATCTGAGCCAGACTCTGCCTGTCTCATCATGGTCACCTAAATGCACAGTAATGGCAGGTTTTGTAATAAGGCAGATCGCGCTAACATAATATGCACTGTTAGTTGATTATTTACCTGCCGCATTAACGGGAGAGGACGTGCAAACGTTACCGCTGCTGCTGGGTTGAGATTCACGAGTCCAGAGCGGAATTAAAAACACGACATTCATTTAAGGTCATCGCGTGTTTTGTGAGCAAATGCTTTTGCATATTCGTAGTGTTTCCTCCCTTAAATGAAATCTCTACTTTGCAAGTATTGCAAGTTGCCCTGTAGTCATCCGTTCTCGTAAAGTATAACCAAACTTTTGAGCGTTTAAGCCGCTTAGGTGCCCTGCCAGGTAAATGATGCTCCGCAATGTGGTGACGTCATTCGGGGCGACTGGAATCGATAAGGGAATCGTTTGCAAAAATGGCAAACAATTCCAAGGAATTGAAACAGTGGGAACGGGTTCTCAACAAGAACCGGTTTTCGATACCCATCCCTACCTGTGTCTGTGTTTTCACGAAAGGGACAAGGAGAACAACAATGACAAAAAAGTAAGTGGTGCCTTTTCTATTTCTTCTGATAAAAGGAGGTATTTTGTGGAGGCTCATAGTGCAGGACTTTGGAGAGCTACCTGTTCTTCTGCAGCAGGATGTGAACATTTCTGCACTCGTGGAATCGACTGCTTGTGTATTAGCAGCTGCTGAGGTGCATTCGTTGAAGCACTCTGTGGGTGGAACAGCTTCAACATCTCACATGACAGGATGCTAGCTGCATGTTTACACACACCAACCCCTGATACACAGATATCAGAAAACATACACGCACATGCATGTTCACAGACACAGTTACATACACACACACTCATGCACATTTTCAGGTTCCCCTTTGCTTGCGAGAACAATTACCTTCTAATTACTGCCAGAGAGAGAAAAGAGCTTGACTACCAAGATTTCTAGATATACACAGGACTGCTTGGATAGTTGGGAAAAGAGACTGAGATATGGGAAGGAAAAAGACTCATAGCCTCATGTTAGTTTAGGTATCATATTAATTCATAACAGGGAGAAAATAGAGAAGGTTGAGGTGAAAATGAACGGTAAGGAAGATCTGTGAGAACTTCTAATCAGCATAGTGAGTACATAGAGTTAAATACTTTTTTAGGATTACAAAGAACCTAAAACACAGGTTTGTCAGTAAGCATGCAATCATCCTGACAGGATTGTGAACATAGAGGCGAGACCAGTGCTGCTTTTGCTATTTTTTAGTGTATTAATAGCTTTCCTGGATTTTTGCTTTAGTAGCAAGCGAGTGTAAAAACTGAGCATACCATAGTTTCCGGTAGGAAACAAAGTCAAGCTGGGATAGTCCCAGTAGATGAGGTGATGTCAGGGCCTGTCCATTTTTCCTGATCATATAATGTCCAGATAGTATTTCTAATAAAGTAAAATAAAATATTTATATAACACCTTTTGAAACCGGGTTTACAAAGTGCTTTGACAGATTACTACATCCAAACAGAAAGTGAGAGATAATAAACTGAATTAAAACTGAGTAATGTTAAAGAAGTTAATATGTAAAAAAAAAAAAACACCCATTGTCCTGAAAAATCGAAAACACAAATTGGCACAAAAAGAATTTCTCAAGAAAAGAGAATAAATAACACACCATTAATTAGAAAACAATAAGAGATGACAAAAACAAGAGACATCACATGAGAGCAAATTTATAAAAATATTTTTTTATAAATTTGAAAGACAGTCCTGAGATTTGAAGGACATCACGGCTAATAGTTGATACTCCTGTATGCAACTCAACTCCTCCTTCCACGTCTCTCTCATTCTGTTGATTATATCATCTTGAGTGAAATTAACTGTAGTCAGGTAGATGCATTTACAATGTGGCTTTATAAAAAGCTCAATGGTCTAAAAAAACAAGCAAATAAAAAAACATTTTAGTCCAAGGACAGTGCGCTCAAATAAAAGAAAACACTTCTTAACAACCCAAACACTGTGTGATAGAATTAAGAACTATGGTTTCAAAATAATATTTTACAGAAGTATTTTCTAGTTAATAAATAATCCAGTCAAAAGACACTAGTCATTAGAAGTCATTAGACAACTACCAATGAAATGCTTATGTCAAAGCTGCCATCAATATAGTTTTTGTTTTTTATCTATGTTATTTCAGATTTACTGTTTTACAAAAAAAGCTGAAAAATTGCAAAGCACATCATTATTTATTTTTAATAAGATGCAAAATTGCAGTAATTTACTTGAATTCTTAAATAGAAAAACTGAAACGTATGCGGCTGAATGTTCTACTAGACTTCTCAGAGAAGTCCAGTGTCTTGGTTCAAATATAGGTAAAATATAAATCCAATTGAGTGAATTTAGTTGCTTTTGATAGATTTCTAAAAAAAAAACAAAAAACAATTTGTGGTCTAATAAATTTGATAAATTCAGCAATGTTATGTTTCATGTTATAGAAATGATGATAGGGGAAATATGGGATTACCTCATTATACCAACCCCTACAGAAGTAAATACAGCAGATTTAAATGATCTTCAAAAATTAAATAAGTAAACTTACCATAAATGTGTCTATAAAGTGTGCCATAAAAATAAGATTTTATCTGAAGGTCTCATGTGTCTTTCCCAACTGTCACCATACAATCGAGTCAAAACTTTTTTCTGTTTGCTTTTCCAAAAGTCACCTTGACAGAAGGTGTGAGTGTCTGACTGTGTGGTGGTAATGGGCAATGTGCTCCGTCTGTCCCTAACTTATTTTTCAGCTCTAATTTGTTCTGTGTTTTCTGCCAGCGAGGATGGCTGGATGCCTCAGGACACATGTGCAGCAACACACATGCGCAGGGAGCTCAGGTCTCTGACTGCGTCCCTGTCATCCAGGTGGGTGGGAGAGAGGTGAGAGTGGGGGAAAGGAAGCACAAAACGGACCCTGAAAAAAGGAATTCAGATAAAAGGGGGGGGGGGGGGGGGGGGAGACACCGCTCTACCTGTTTAATCTTATTTGCTCCCTCTGAAATCTCCTTTCATGATTGTGGTTCATAGTCAACAGGTGAGCAGCAGCTCTCTTCAAGAATGGATGCTAAGTTAGTCACACTGATTACACAAATCAGTCCTATCAAGATCATTCGCAACACGAACGGTTCAAAGAAGCAACTTCATTTGGCAGACACAGCCGCAGTCGTGTTGGAAATGGGACCGAAAAACGTACATGAGCAAAAGCGCAGCGCTCATTTATTTGATTGAGTGGCCGCAGTGCTTCATCATCTCATTTTACAGCTGCTATTTCACTTCAGCTACTATGGTTGTGTTTTTGTAGCGTGCGCTTATGTGCATACTCAGTCAAGTGTGAGCTTTTGTGTGCCAAATCAATCTGCCAAAATTAAGCATGGAGCTGAAGGGGAAACTTGTTGTTTTCTTGGCACATACTGTTTTGTGGATTTAAAAGAGTCTGTCTGAGATTGGGTATGAGTGAGCGCTTCATCTGAACAAGTCTCTGATAGGTAAGGAAAGCACAAAACCCCACACGTGTTGACACAAACGCACACAGACATTCAGCGGCAGGGTTTAGAAGCAGGATTAATTGGAGAGTAACTGCCAGGTTCCCTCATGTGCTGTTGAGTGTTTGTTGGGAACCATCCCAGCTGCAGTTAAGAGCCTCTGGGTGCTTCTTCATCTGGAGCACAGTGAATCAAGCTCCACACTTTACCAGCCACTGCAAACAATGCTGGCCTTATGAAAGTAAATGCGTGATAGTGGCAACAACATTTGTGTAGCTAATTAATTTCCGAGGAATATCAGATGACATGATGCCCAAAAAAACCTCCTCTTACAGCAAGAAATCAAATAAAGTCTTGAGTTCACTTTTCTTTGCTATTGAGGTGCCGCATCTCTCCCATATTCTTACTCAGTGGTCTCAAACTAATAGCCTCTGTCTCTAACGTCTAATGAAATTAATGAACTAGACTGTTATGCCTTATTGGCCTTACACTTAAAACCTATACACTCATTGCCAGCCTTAAGCCTGGATGATCAGAATGTTTTTGAATGAAAATCTGCACTGCTGAGGAGAGCCCTGCATACATCTGTGACAGGCCTGGATACATGAGAATGTATCTGCATCAATCTGTAAGTCTAACATACATTTGATACAGCTTGATAAAGTGAGAAGTACCTAGAAGACAGACAGTTAGGCAACTTGTAAACAAACCCACAGGTAATCTGGCTGTGGTCCACTTAGACCGTGCGCACTTAAGAAGCTTTGATTGCGCACAGTTTGTCTGATGAGGATTCAGTATCATGATTTTGGTGCATTGGGTTTATATGGTGTTGTTATTACAATAGATGATCCGTGTTGTCTTGGACCTGTCAGACTTCATTCTAGCTATGATTTCTAAATCCAGACAGTCGCTCTGGTAAGTAAAATGTCATCATAATTGAAATGAGTGACAGCCAAAACTACAAAAAAATCAGTAATAACCTGATTTGCCAGGAAGAAAGACATTGGCAAATATTTAAGTAAATAAGATTTCAATATGTCACCCATGTAAAGAGGTGGAATTACGCAGAGACTAAGAAGGGTTGGGAGAAGAGGCGAAAAGGGGGAAGACGGGGATGGACGGGCGCACAGGAGGCGAAAGGTTACAGTTGCCAGGGGCGATGCTAGGGGCTTTCCTGAAGGGCTAGACGCACTGTACCAGCAGTCACCTGCCATCTATCACATGTGAAAGTTTGTGTGTGTGTGTGTGTGTGTGTGAGTCAGGGAGGTTCTGCCTGTCATATCGCTCTAAACATGACTGACATTTATCCAATGGAGGCTTCGCTCATTCATCCATCCATCACGTTTTTCCATCCTTTGCTCTTCGCTTTATGTCCTTCCCTCCCTCTCTGCTTGTTGCTTCAGACAGACAGTTATGAACAAACCCTGCATACCAAGTGCTACCGCAAACACACACGTACACTCGATACGCAGCGCTTGACTGTAGCGTAAAAACTTGAATTCCAGATATTGCGATAGCAGCGTAGCACTGCAGTGTAGTTTGCACAGATCTGAGAAAAGATTGCATGTTTTTGTGTGTTTGTTGACCTGTGGAGCAGCCGTGATTGATGTTCCAAAAGCTTCTTTCATTAGTGTTATGGTATGGTAGGTGGGATGCGTGTGAGCGTGAGTCTGTAAGTGCTTTGTGTGCGAGTGTGAGGCAGGCACACAAGTTTGCGTTTGTGTGTCTGTGGAGCAGCCGTGACAGATGAAATGGAAGATTCTTTCATTAGTTGTGTTTGAAGCTCAGCAGGGTCACAGAAACAGCGGACATTTAATTACAGCAGACTGAATGCTTCCCCCACTGACTGACACACACACACACACACACACACACACACACACACACACACACACACACACACACACACACACACACACAGAGGGAGGTCTTTCATGGAACATGCTCCCAAAAGGTAATATTATAAACCACTCAGCAGGAGTGGTAACCTTGGACCCCTCTCTACCTTTTCCTTTCTTTTTTCCCATCTTGACTTTATTTCAACTTCTCTCTCTCACTCTCACTCTCTGTCTATCTCACTCTCTCACTCGTCCTTTCATTGTGAGCTAAGTATAGCAGCAGTAATGGTGATGGGTGCAGATGGAGCAAGCATGTCTTAAATGTCAAACTCAAATGAAAATCACTGTTCCAGTGAGACAGAGTCATCTGGACACAACCAGTGTTATTTAACTCTCATACATATAAATACACACAGATGAAGTCCTACACAGTGTGGACTGCTATAACAATGAACAAATGGATCCTCAGAAGGGCATAAAAAGTACAATCAAATTATACAGTATCTGACAAAACAGTCTAAATTAAGATAAAATACCAAATTGTGTTTTTCACTAATCCTCTCACTGAAACATTAAAATCAAGTTTATTTGGTTTATAATTAAATGAATAAAGTTGCTCTAATTGTATGATATAAAACTCATCTGAACCCCTTTTTATTTTTCCTTTAAGGGCTTTAAAATTGGCTAAATCATCTTAATATTCACTATGAGCTTGTTCCGGCTCTTCATTAAATCTACTTAGAGATTACATAGAGGAATACTTAAACTCGAGCTTTTGCTGCAGTGCCACCTTTTTCTTTGATAAGTGATTTATATTCTTGAACTTGACCCCACTTTCTCTGTCAGGAACACACATGCTACATTTTTTTAGGATTCAGTGATTTTTGTGAACATGCCATGAAGTGGGAATATTGTGGATGTTTTCTAAATTGCGCTTTATGGATTTCACATTCAGCCTGGTGTACTTGGTTTCCTACCAGTGCAAACGCTTTTGCTTACTGGAATTGAAGGTTTGGATTAGAGGTGTTAAAAATCTGAAACTGTGACCAGAATCACGACACAAACAAGTACAAGAGTGTCGGGCCTTGTTAGAGCATGTCAGTGTTTGAATATTATTCAGTTTATTCGCTGAATTGAAAATAAATCTTATTGTTTGTTCATGGGGCAGTTGTGATCAAGTAATTAGTCCTGTAGTAAAAAGAATGTGTTTTATTTCACTGTTTGTTATTTTCCCCTCTAAAAAAATAATTGTATTAATCAAACCTCAGCTTCAGAGAGTTGTTAGTTTGTTGCACAGTGAAGAAAGGTTTTTGACACTTTTTGAGATCTGGAGCGATTTTTTTGTGAATGTTTCCTGACAGACAGCTCATGCAGTATGTTTCATGTCATTGTCACAGTGAGAAGAGATGATGTGGAACTAGTGGGTGTGGAAATCTGGGGGTTGCCATCACACTACCAGAGTAGTATTGTCAACATACTTATATGAGTGTGTGTGTGTGTGCGCGCTCGTTTTACAGCATCGTTTCATATTTAATGAAGGCAATATTTAAATGTCTCCAAAATGAACATCTCCTTGTTGAACAACACAGTCCTGCAGAGGTTTAGTCACTTACTTTGATCTCAGATATGCTGAGACGTGACACAGTAGAGAGAGCTGCTCTCTCTTACTCTCCCCAAAATAAGGACTGATATTCTTCGGCTCTTTTGTCTCTTAGGACTATGAGACAGACAGTCGTGATTTACTCCAAGTAGCAGTGTGACTGAGTGTGTCTGTTCAATGATTCAGAGGGATGAGTTCATCTGCAGCCTTTGAGTGTGTGTCTCTCTATGTGTATGTTATTTTTTTATCAATGGAAAATAGTAAGTGTAAGTGGGGTTTTTTTTCCTTTCTTGTAGTTTGTCAAGTTTTTCTTCCCATAGGATGAAGCTTCTTAGACAAATTAATATTCACAAAATAATCTGTGGCAGCCTTGGACGTTTCTATTTGCGGTTTTAACAAAGCAGGGTTATTAATACAAAGGCTAACCGACCATCGTGTGATAACGAGGCCTTATATTGAATTGTCCTCAAATACTTTCCAACTTGTTAAATCATTTGATTGATTGATTCAAATGCAGATTTAAAAAATACTCGTGTTCGCTTGTTTTCGCGTCAGGGCACACAAACGAAGTCGTGGGAGGTTTGTGTTGCACAAAAATGATTCAATAGCTGCACGTAACGTGATGGTCTTAAAAGGGCACATTTCTCTTATGCTGCAACGCTGTAGGGACTCGGTGTGAATGGAGGGAGTGTGAAAGAAAGACGAAAGGAGGAGTGGGACCTCTCCATCACTCCGGCTGTGACCTTCCAAGAGTCACGCTCTTATAGAGTACAGAACTAATGCCTCAATATATTATCTGAATATGCTGCATTATCATTATGCCTCTCTCTCAGAATCACACTCAAAGTCTCGCATATACACACTCAAAAACAGAACACGGAGACATGCAGAGATGCTCTGGTGTTTGTCTGTACAACTTTTGGTGTGTGCGTGCACGCTGCAGGTCAGAGAAATAGAAACTGAGAGGAAGAAAGAATGAGAGAGTATGACACAAAAGAGTTTGTCCTTATGAGTAACGGTTCTCTCTCCCTCTCTCTGTGCTCTGTATTGTGTGTAAAGAGGTTTGGAGGAGATAACACAGAGACTTCCTGGACAAGAGCAAGGTCAACACATGCACGCCATCGCTGACACTTACTAATACATGCGCACAGTGCTGGCAATCTGGTACACAGTAGCAAGTGAGAAGAGACGAGGGACTGCTGGAGACGGGGGAGATAAGGAGGAAATGTCACACCATTATTTTGTATGAGAAATGGCCAAAGATGTGAACAGTCAGAGTTTCGTCTAATCCTGCCAAACACTGAGCGTCAATGAGTGTACTGCCCATTATCATTCATATGATACCACAGTTCAGTGCATGTGATCTGAGTTAGTTTTGGACATTAGTGGCTTTAAACTATACCATAGTTGGGTTTTTTTTTTCTTTACTGTTGAAGTATTCTGGGGTTTGTGTGATTGATGATCCTGAGGTAATAGCACTGGTCTGAGGTAGATTGAGGTCCTTGACTTGAAGATGTACTGTAGACTGCAAAGTGAGTGTGTATGTGTGTCTGCAGGGCAGGATCGCAGCGAGACAGCTCTCATCAGGCGTTTTAAGGGCGATGGCGTCCGCTACAAGGCCAAGCTCATTGGCCTGGACGAGGTTACCGCCGCCCGTGGAGACAAACTCTGCCAGGACTCGATGATGAAGCTCAAGGTAAGAAGAGTATTTCTCCTCCTCTTGATCTGTCTCAAATTACAAATTAATTGTACCATTTTAAACTCGCTGTTAAAACAAACTTTCCACGGTAGTTGCGAGCAATTAAAAAAAACCAGAGGACGTCAACACCCAGAATTAATGTTATATTACAGCCTGCAGCTGCATGAAGTTCTGTGACCCACAAAAGACATCAGTTGCCAGCTTCATGCATATTCTGAAGTTCAACATTTAAATATGCATGTTTTGTTCATCATAGCATTACTGCGCTTTTGACGGTGTGCGCATGCATATAGAGTTTGTTGCCGTCTTTCTATGCAAATTGCTATAAGCGAGAAGTTGAATAGGAAGGATAGAAAATGGGGTTGTTATAATTTATAGGGATGACGATGATCAGTGCAAGAGGAAGTAAAGGCGGTTAGCCATATGGATGAGAAGGGGATTGGGATGAATGTCTCATTTGCAAGGACAGAAACAATTAGAGGGAGGGGTAGACAGATGGGGCAGTTAGCAGCGAGGAGATGGCATATAGGAGGGGAATCATTTGGATGATAGGTGAAAGAGAGACATGAGTGAGGATGAAGATGAAGAAAAATAGGCCATTTTCTATTCAGGCCTAATGAACGACCTTGTTTTCTGAAATAATTGATTGCAGAATTATGAAAAACAGGCTTTGAAATTCTGTTACATAAAAAATGTTGAAATTTTTCCCCAAGAAGTCGCATCTTTAAACAAAACCTAGATTTTGCATCTTGTCTCTACAAATGTATGCTGAAAGAGTTTGAAAACGCTGTCAGAGTGAAGAGTGCCTCATTCATTATTAATTTCCCTTTAAATCATATTGCAGGAGATATTTGAATTGAGAAAATTACATTTACGCTTTGTTTACGTGTAGTGAAAACTCTATCCAGCGGAGACCCGTAAGGGTGAGAAGAGGACCGACAGCTCATTGATCAAACAGCTTCCCTCCTCCTCATTTATTCAGACAGAAAATCCATCAACTCCTTTTCTCTGATCTCTCCACCTTTTCTTTCATACTGCTCCTCCCTTTTCTATCCGGAATCTGTCGTTTTTGTGATCCTGCTTCTCTCCTGTCTTCTTTTTGTGACTCGCCTATGCAAATGGTGACGAGGTGAAAATGGAGAGAAACTTAAACCTTTACATATACTTACAGCTATAAATAATCAGTATGTCGTTTGACTGTATGCTGAGTGCATCGTAGCAGTTGTACTGTGTTAAAAGCACGTTCCCAAAGCTTTTAAACAAGTTATATAAATTAAGTTGTTCCATTCAGCAGCAAGCTATTTTTAAGCAAAGCAACTTTTTATTATTAAATAAAAACTATCATAACATTTCTGACATTCTCAATAAACTAGTAATTGATATCGATCTCCTTTCACATCATCCCTAGTCGTTTTGTAGAAAGAATGCATGGTGCCCTGGTACACAATATAGTAAAGTGTTGTTTGTTGGATGAGAATAAATGAGAAACCTGCCACAAATAATTTAAAGATTATAAATTGATGCCAGTATATGAAACTCATTGCTGATTTTTCAAACACATAGTTATTACCTTTATTGACAGTTGTTGGCAACTGCATGTACATTTCTATACTGCTTCTGACATGGTTGTATGGATTGTGTTTCTGTGTGTGTGCATCCTCAGGGAATAGCTGCAGCAGCACGGTCTAAAGGAGAACACAAACAGAAGGTGTTCCTGACCGTTTCCTTTGGAGGGATCAAAATCTTTGATGAGAAGTCAGGGGTAAGTTCTGAAGCAAATTTGATTCTCTTTACTTGTGGGTCTGTGTTTGTGTGTGTGTTTGTGTGTCCGTGCACTTGTGTTTCATCTATTAATGAGGCATCTCCATAAGAGGGAGGGGCCCCTGGGGAAATCAGGAGGCCCTAATTGAAACCCTGAGAACAAGGCCTCAGTAGATGAGAGAACATGGCCGTCCCATTGTCTTCCTGTGTGCAAACAGCAACTACACTGGTTTTATATTATGCCCCAGGATTAGGCATTTTCCATCTTACATGGCTTCTTCTTTGGTTAACCGATATGATCTGTCCAGACTTCATCGACTGTTTTCAGTCAATCCCCTGGTTCAGTTTTTAGCTCTGTTTACTGTCTGTTAACTGACCCTGACTCTCCCTCTATCACTTAATTTGCTAGGCGTTTTTCCCAGTGGCTGATAAGATCTAAGACTTACTTAAATCCATGCAAAAAAGCAATAAAACAAGAAGTGTAATATTGAATTTACTGGCAAGTACCCACAACCCGTAGATATATTTGAAGCAGACGCAAGTAGAGAAGAAGATTAATGTAGTTATAGAAAGGCCAGTGTGTAGGATTTAGTGGCTTCTAGTGGAGGTTTGCATTGGAACAAATTTAATGGACCTTCCTTCCTCTTGCTTCCCAGCTCAAATCTACTACTCCTACTGTAGAAACAAGGCCGTTGCACATAACGGATTCCTTGGAAGTGCATACAAAAACATAGTTGCAGGTTATTATAATTATGACTACCATATTCCATCTATGGTAATAGGTAATGCCTATAACCTACACAGGGTTCTTTAAATGCCATTGCAGAGTAAATATGATTGTAAATCAGGGAAAATGACCAGGCTTGTTTAGGATTATTTGATTGGTGTTATTTAGGCTCAAACCTGTGGTACCTGTCATTGTATCCTTAATCAAGAACTATAATATCTACCTTTCCAAGAATATGGGTCCTCTGGTGACTAAAGTGGCCTTTTCCCCCTGTTTTCTGTGTCTAATAATGTAGAATTACTTCCCTGTTAACTCTTTACCCCTTGAAAGCCTACTAGGAGTAACCCTTAAAGAAGCTTCTCTCATATTGCATCAGAAGTTAATGAGGGTGGTGTCTGCCCTTGGAAAAACAGGGAAAATATTGCAGTGGTTGTCAAACCAAATCCTTTTTGATATTTGTTTATGTTTTCGTTAGGGGTCCAGAGGAAGTCATCAAATATTGCCTTTATGTGGGAAAAGAGTTAAATTCTATAAGCGTGTAAAAATCTGTCCCAACGAATTAATGTTGTTATTTTGAGGTGTTTGGCTGAGTTGTGCTGCAGCAATTCTTTCCATATGTTTGTTTTTATATTCATCTTGGCAGCTCCAGAAAACCAGGCTTATTTTTTAAACATAATACAGCAACTGTTTTTTGATGTGTACATATGCAGCGTGAGCTGTCTGTTTCACTGTCTGGCTCTGAGTGTGTCTGATTGTGAATGTAGACTGGTTTAGATAGAATATAAAGCTCGCCGCTCCATACCGAGCTTTAGTGGGTGACACGGTAAGCCTAAGATTTACACTTTGTCGGGAGCCGGAATGAGCTGACACTGTATGTGTGTGTACCCAGCAGTGATTCAAAAGTACCTTGTATTAGACAGGCAAGACTCAGTAAACAACGACCACCCACGTGGCAGCCATGTTGAATACAAGCACATTCAATCCTTTGTACCTCTTCTTATAACACTCATAATCCTTATCGTATTTCTCTTCTTGATGGCTCAAAATTTAGACACTGAAGGATAACAAGAGCTAAATAGAAAAGTGAGTGATAGATGCAGAAGTAGAGAGCTAGAGTTGGGAGGAGAAGAAGCAAGAAAAGTCCAAGGGGAAGGAGGAGGGGAAAAAAGGATGTGAAAAAGATAAATAGAGGAAGCGCGTGATTGAGGAGCAGAAGCAGACTGAAACAGAGTTAGAGGGATAGGTGGAGAATCAGTAAGCATATGTCAAAGTAAAGCTTTCTGCAGGGAGACCTTGTCCTCTGTCTCTGCACATTAATATTAACTATAGAGATATGCTGTCCTTACTATCAGCCCTTCAACCACTCCTAATGGCAAAGGAGGGAGGGAGAGAGGGAGACGGGAAGAAAGAGAGAATGACTCTGCTGAGGTTCAGGGATCTTGACAGTCTCATTCCCCTCCTGTGCATCAGTCAGCCAGATGGGCGGATGGATGTATGGGTGAACGAATGGATGGATGGCCTCTCTCTTGGAGTAGGGAAGGTCGTGCAGGATGGAGGGAGGTGGTGCTTGAGATGGAGGAGAATAAGAGGGGAGACATTAATCTAACAGAGGGCAGGCCAGCATGCCTCTCTTCCTGTCAGCCTCTCTCTTAAAACACACACATGTGCATATACATAGAGACACTTGTGCATTACTACCCTCTTCAACCCCTCTGGCCAAGTCTCAGAAAGGAGACAATACCAAGGCAGATGAAAAACTAGCATGAGTGAATTGCTGAAATGGTTAGTTTGCTCGCTGCTCCTCAGAGAGTGAAATCAGAAAGATCAACTTTTCTGCCAGTAGAAAAGACTACAAACAACTGGCGTCCAGACAATTCAATAAATTTCATTTGGGTCTTATCAGATATATTGTCACTGAATGGACCTACCCAATTTATAGTATTATTTGGTCTGTGGGGCTAGAGGAATGAAAGGGGCTGAAATTAGAGAAGGCCATAGGATGAGCCTTGGGGGGGTGGCTGTGAATTAAGCAGTGCTTGTTTTCAATGAACAAGTTTCATCATTAATCGTTTTACACTAAGGATGAGAAAAGGTGGCAAACAGGGGATACAGGAATGTGATTTTTGACATCAAAATTTGTATTAAATCCCAACTATCTATGAACATGTGCTGACTGATGTGTGACAAATTCTTTTTAGGTTTTAATACGAAAATAGAACTATAGCCTTGTAATGTTACCAAACTTAAGCTGGTATTCGATCATTTTTAAGCATGCGGTAAGAAAACTGCTCCACTGGCAAAACACCAGGAAGGTTGTGAGCACCAATTGGAATTCGAACTTGGCCCATTTTACATTGGAAGGCAGAGGGTTAGATCAAGTTTTAGGTCAGACTGTGCCTAAGAAATCAAACAGATCTGTTGCTCTGATGTTTATCACGAACATCTTTAAACATGGTATGCAACCATCTTTCCCCACTGTTGCCTTAAAACCTTGTCAGTGTGGTTAAAGAGCGAACAGGTCTGATAAAGCAATTTCTGTGTCCCTGAACTCTATTTTCCAACAGCTCTGGCATCTGTTTGTCAAACACAACTCAGCCTTTTCACATCCAGACTCTTTCACGTGGAAGTTGAACATTGTCTGCGTAAATGGTCCTTGACTTCTTGTTGGAGAGAAGCCAGGTGGTCACAACGTAACTACAAACTAATTCACCATTAAGAATGAGGCCAAACAAGAGTGCATGTTATCCTCACTCATGCATTCGTTGTACACAAATGCAAAGTTAGCAGGAGACTCAGCAGGAGCCACAATGGAAAATAAGCCGGGTTGAAAATAAACTGGACTCGTGCTCTAAGCTGTCATTGATATGCCACCAGCTATATCACGTATCCACCATCCTTCTGTACTGATTTGTCTTTGTGTTTGGCACAAATACCCTACATTTGTGCTAAACATATACTACATTTACATAATAATATATTCTACGAGTGGGCTCCTATTTATAAATGTCACAATGAATCTATTCAAAACAAGCATTCAGACAGAAAATCACATTTGTTATATCATCATCATCCCTCTTTTCCTTCTACAATTAAAATTTAAATACATTTATTTTATGTTTGATGTTCAGATGCTTTTCCAAAACTTTAAAGAATCACTGCAGATGTGCTTTTTAAATCAATTTAATGTTTAATATGAAGTTCCCATAATAAATGTAGCTGATTAAAAACAAATATTTAAAAGAAATATAAACCACCAGTGATAATCAAAATTTCTGAAATTCCAAGTATGCAATTATTTTTCATCTGACGGAAACTCTTTTTATTTAAAACAGTGGACTCTCTTGATCTACAGTGTAGAGGTGGGCACAGGACGCTGCTTTTTATTTTTTAATCAAATGCAAAAAATAGAAAAAGACATGTAGGTTTATGCTTTAATCTTAAAAAGTACTTTAGGAAAAGATTAGAAAAAAGGGAAATCCTTACACACATTAAGGATTATATGTGATCTGATTGACACTGGCCAGGGGTGGGTACACATCACAAATCACACACCAGTGTTAATTCATAGCTTGCCTGATTTTAGCATATTAGAGGGGTTATGTCTGTCAGAGCATATCTTAACCTAATTAGTTTTACTTTTATGCCCAACTTGGCCACAGTAGTTCAAAATCTGTTTCATAAAATATGGTTATAGTCACATCTTTAGTGCCTTTAGTTGAGGAAAAAAACACCTCAGTATTGTGTCCTTTTAATTTCACTTACATGATCCATTATTTTCAGCCAATGCATGATGAACTGTGCGTATATAGTATTAAAATTAGTATCATGCTTCTTTCTTTGATTCTATATTCATACAGTTTTCTGATGTAGTGACCTTAAACCAGTGATTGCGAATGAAAGTTTGCTACACCCTGTGCTCTGGTTTATTAATATTAGGCGCCAGCACTTTTTAAACACACCTACAGAGAGGCCACAAGTGCTCTGATCATTTCAATCTCCTGCTGTAGCTTCAGCCTTTATTCTATTATGAACAGAGTAGTGCAGGTGCATGGCTACGGCCAGATAACATGGCGCCAGATCTTCAGAATGTACTTGAATTTACAAAATAATACATAAATAAAAGTTACACGATTTATATGCATTCAATTTATTTACTTGTCCAACTTGGTGGTTGTGGAATAGCTGAAGTCTATCCCAAGCTGTTACAGGGTGAGATGTAGAACTCCTGTCCATCACAGGGCTAGCATAGAGAGACAGACAATCACTCACACGCAAAGATCCACACACAAGACTAACCAGTTAACCCAGCATGCATGCTTCTCAGACCATGCTAACCTAAGTCAGCTCACCGTGATTAATGTCTAACAAAGGAAAAATAATGGCCTTTCTCAAAAAATACGCTCAAAAAGTAAAAAGTGTGCTACTTTATTCTATATAGACAAGCTAAACTCCTAAACTTCTGGTCTCAGATTTGCTTAAAAACCTTTCATCTAATTAGAAATCCCAGTCTTCAATTAATTCAATACAAAATATTACATAGAGTGCACTATACAGGTCATCGGATGTTCAAGATGGGCTTTACGTCTACCAACAACTGCTCACACTGCCAAACCAATTCACCGGACAATTATATCCACGCTCTTTGGTTCTGTCCACCAGTTCAGAAGTTTTGGCGCGAGATATGTGAAGACTTATCGAAGTGTCTGAAATGTAACATTCCAACTTCCCCCTTAGTGTGTTTGTTGGGCAGCTTAGATAATGTCACTTCAGAAAAGAATATCGCCCATATGGTTTTCACTGCCCTATGCATAGCCAAGAAAACAGTCCTCATGAACTGGAAAAATAAAAATAATCTTAATTCTAACCAATATAGAAATTATCTATTAGATTACATTAGTCTTGATACAGCCTCTGCCACCACATCAGATCAATTGCTCTGGGCTCCTTTGATCAGCTCCATCACCTAGTGGGGGTGGGGGGTCATAGTTTGGTCCCGCCTTCACTGTTGTGATTGGTGTGGGGGTAGGGACAGGCTTAGGGCGTCGGGGGGTTCCCCGGAGGCATCTTCCTTGGGGGGCTCAACCCGGGGTAGCGGTCATGTCCGGTTAGGGGCTCTGTTGGCTCTCCGGTGACTGTTTCCTCGCGGCTGCGTGCAGCGGGGCTAGGGGAGGGTCTGTGCTGACGGACGTGGGTTACTGACCTGGTAGCCTGGCTGCCCCTGGGTGGGTCCGGGATGGGCGTGAGGTTCTGGGGGCGCTCCGTCTCTGGGCTGGGACCCGGACCGGGCCTCGGGGGCTTGGGTCCTGGTTGGTGTGTTGCCGGGGTTGTGGGCGGGTGGGTGCATGGGGGCCCAGCCCTGGAGCAGGGTGCCGCCGGTGCGTCGAGCCACCTGGGGGGCTCTTCAACTGGTGGGGGAGATTGTCACATCTTGCAGGAGCTTTCCTCTCCTCAGGAGCTCCCTCTGCAGGAGGGGGAGATACAGGAGAGGTGGAGGAAGAGCTCAGCCTGGGTGTTTATTGTCTTATGTAGTCTGGAAGATGAGTGGATGGTGGGGTGGGTGCAGTTTTCTCTGTGGTGGGGTTGGGTGGACTGTCCCGGGCTCTGTGGGGCGGGGCGGCGCTGCTGCACTGGGCCCGGTCTGGATGGGCCTGGGCCCCCTTTCCCTGGCGGGTCGCGGAGTATGGGGGTGCCTACTGGGGTCAGCGGGGGAGCTGGCCCCAGGGAGGGGTCACTTGCCCCTCCCTTCCTTCCCTCCCCATCTCCAGCTGCCTCCCTCTTCCCGCTCCACCACAACCACCCACACATGCAGGGCCTTGGAGTAGGGGTATGTCACCAGGGTGCAGAGGAGGCTACCCCCCCCCCCCCCCCCCGTCCCCTTCTGGCTGCCTCTGCCTCAATTTTATCCCACAACTTAGACATTCACATTACTCACACTCTCATTACACATACATATAGGATCTTGGGGGTGGGCACGATACACGGAGTCCAAAGTACCATCAGGGTGTACACCCCACCCCTGGCATCGTTGCCCACCTCTCAATTTTAAATACACGTAGACATTGAGGGCTAGCAGGAGGGACCATGCGCTTACCTGCTGCTCTCTGGCAGGTAGCTCCATGCCCTCCTGGGTTTTAAATGCACCTTAGAACACACATGCATCAACATTACAATGAGCGGGTGGAGGGAGGTTCGGAGTCTTCTCTCACCCCCGTTCTCTGCGACCTGCTGGAGCAGGGGGGCTAGGACTAGGAGGAGGAGTTGGCCGTCCGACTGCGGTCTGGAGTGTGGAGCCTTCCTGCTGCTGCGGAGTCGGGGCGGTCTGCCTCCCCCCACCGCAGGGAAAAGGGAAACACCAGCTGGGTCTGGGTGCAGTTCCCCCCTCCAGGGGCGGGGGCACCTAGACCCGGTTTGTAGAGTACGCTTGGGGAGTGTGATCGTGTGTACAACGTCTCTTTATGTCTGTCTCCACGTTGGTTGAGTGTGGAGTAAGTGCATATGAGAGCATGAGGGTGGGAATGGATGTTTGTATCTGTGTGTGCCTGTATGTCTGTGTCTATATGTCAGGTTGGGTGTCAGGCGCCACCTCTCTGGGGACATCTCAGGCCCTCCAAGGTTTGGAGGCCTATCTCCCCCTACCACCACTTCCCCTGCCAGTGGCGGACTCCCTCAGACATCGGTGCGTTGGTGGTTCTTTGTGTCCGGGGATGGGCGTCCAGGTACACACCGGCTCACTCCTTGGCGGCCGCTTATCGGGGCCTGGAGCCTGGGGCTCGCTCGGGCCACTTCGGAGGTGGGGTGCCCCCGGCCTCTCGGCCTGGGGCTCGGTCACTCAGGCGCAGCTGGCTGCCGGCGGAGCTCACGGGCGCGTCACTGCAACTCCCCCTGGCTTCTGCTCCGCGGCTGCTGAGTGAGCCCTCATCTGGGACTCTCCTCAGCTCTTTCCGGGACAGTGGCGCAGCTGCCCCTCTGTTGGTCTTCCTTGGTCTCTTGTGTTCTGGGGGCCTCTGGATGTCTGGAGTTTTGATCTCCTCCACACCTGCTTCACGCCCTGGAGGACGGGGCTGTGGCCCCCCCACACCCTCTAGCAGATTATTACATGAAGGAACCTTTTAAAAAAACAAAAAACAAGCGCGTCCATGCTCACAGGTGTACACACGGGTGATCACACCCACAAACTACACCCTTTTTGGCTCCTACCTCAAAGCACACTGTGTTCTGTTGATCTTATGTGCTGCACAATAATGTTTAACATTTAGTATTTACTGTCATATTCCCATATATCATTGTGATGTTGTTTATTCTATTACTCTTGTTCTCTTCTGCTTGCTTTCTTTTTTCTTTCTCAGCAGGTGATCCAGGTGATTGATATATGCATTTTTTTTTCTCTGCCCGTTCTGTTGGTTTTTGTCTTTTGCCCTTCTCCCCCGTCCCTCTTCTCAGCTGTTTCTCTTTCCCTCTTTCTTTCTCCCCTTCTTTCCCCCAGTCAAGTCTGTCCCGTATTCATTAAGTGAAAATAAAATAAACAATAAAAGGTGAATCAAATGGACCATTACGGCAAGGCTGGGATGGTCAGTTTGGTAAAGTAAATCCGTTGGGCATCTTTCTTTGCCTTTAGACAACAATTCTGATGGCAAAAGAGCCAAACGGGACAGGCCAAAAAAAAAAAAAAAAAAAGACAAGCTAATGGAGTTATTTCCATGTTTAATTCAGTTCAAATATTGTTTCACACACGTATATTACAGAATAAAAGCAAGAAATAAAGAAACCTGGGTTAAATAACCAGACCTGATTTGAATCTGATAAAAACAAGCTAATTAAATCTTTAAGTTTAACTGCTAATCTCCCATCATGTTGTTCCTACTGGCTTAAGGCTGGATGGCCTCCACAGGCCCTTTGATGATGTCTCCCCTCCAGGAGAGAGAGATGTGACGATCGGAGATATTAGAGAGACAGTATCCTGCTGTTTCCCCTCTTCACTCCCAGAATAACAAGGAATATCTTGGTTCAGTGGCCAGCAACTGCTGAAGGGCATGCTGTCCACAGTCCCTCAGAGACACCGACGCTGTGTGTGAAAGATTGTGAGACTGGTACAGCACATCAACAGCGAGAAAAGCAGACCTCAGACCCAGTGTCAACTCTTTGAATCCACCTATTTTTACGCAGTGTTTGAGCATCTATATCCAACTAAAGCAGGCCATGTTCAAAACATTAGATGACATCAGCCAGTATATAAGCTGATAAATGAAAATGAAAAATTAAAGAAATGGGAGAAACACACGTTATGTAATTTATCCACCAGAGGACAGTTATGGCAACACACATCCAGCTTATCCATGCAGAGTCAGGCAGATTGGACAAAGTAATCCACGACTACCTGTGATAAGAAAACAATGCTTTTAAGCAGCATTGTCACATTGTTTTTTCTACCCTTTTCTCTAGCATGACACTACAAAAACATTCAAACCACCATAAAAATGCTAGTAACAGTCTTGTTGGCATAAATGTCTCATGAAGTGAAATCAAGTGTTGAATATTTCCATCATTAGTTTTGGAGCTTCGGTGGTGTTTTGACAAAATTTGAAATTATATGTGTAAAGTTCAATTTGTCATTTCCTTCCACGACCAGCATCTTAACTTGTTTTACCTTTGTGAGTAGAGTTTTGATTTTATTTTTCTACTCTAATTAGAGTTTGGCAGATATGTCAGATAGAACCGAGGTCCGCTACTTTATCATAACTTATTGAATCTTCCCATCCGTCCATTTGGACGGTGGGAGGAAGCCGTCTTCCCATTGCACTAAATTTTCTTCTGAAAGGTGGCACTTTCACCTTTGTACTTGTCTTAGATGTCAAGCACACAGAGAACCTAAAACCAGAAAGGGAGGTCAGTAATATGTTTTTAATGCTAAAAAAGTGACGTTAACTAGACCAAAGCTTCTGTGAACGTTTTCAGCTTTTTATTAAAAAAGCTGGTATTGATTATATGTATTTTTCTACTGTCTAAGCTCTACTTGCTACCAAGACAAAGTGAAGCAATTGAATTTATGCAGTCATTTAATTCTCTGCCCTCTTTGTCACCGCACCACCCACCCAGAGATAATTCAATAACCTCTGCAAATGAGCTCTGTGTGTGTGTGTGTGTGTGTGTGTGTGTGTGTGTGTGTGTGTGTGTGTGTGTGTGTGTGTGTGTGTGTGTGTGTGTGCACATGTACATCCTTAGCTGCCAATTTCAGGTCAATCAGAGGTGATAATAACAATCATTACTCCAATTATTAAATTTAGAAGACATGACTCACAGAATGATTATCTGTTTCTGCTGAGGTGGTTGGTGTCTCTCTGTGTGTGTTTGTGTGTCATAGGTCCCGTGTTATACTAGTGTCACTCTACTCTGCCATGTCGCACTTCTGGAGTAGCTTCAGAGAGAGCAGATGTGTGTGTTTAGCCTCTGATGTATAAGGCTCCAACCCCTAGCATGCACTCAAGGGCTACTGGGTTATTATGTTGACTCTGTGTCTCTGCTCCCAGCATGCATCTGGCATAGACAATAACAACAAAGCAGACATTTAGTGTGACTAACAGAGGGGCTATTGCATATTATGCTGTGAATTGTGAGCGTGTGTTTGTGTTTGTGCGTGTTGTGAGTGAGGGCACAGATGAAGTGATCAAGTCGACAGCTTGCCGAGCTGTGATTGTCACTGATCCCCCCCTGTCCTCGGGAAAAACAGTGCCATCTGCCACGGGGCACAGGCAATGCCAGCTTGGCACTCCCCACCCAGACTAAACTAGAGAGGGCAGGGGAGCTAGAAACAATTTAATGTAGGATACAAGGTCTCCGTGTGACTGTGTGTTTTTGTGAGTATATACTTAAGGGGGTTTACATGAGATGATTATGCTTCCCACATGGTTTGGAAGTATAGATGAGTGCATCCTAACTTTCAGTTACTGGTTTGGAGCAGACAGTTAAATTTTTAACAAAGAATAAATAAACTTGCTTTTTATAAAGACGTAGAGTCAGTTTGCTTCTTATGTGTTTTTAAAACATATATATATATATGTAAATACAGGGCTTTTTGTTTGCATCTTTACAATTTAAAGCTCATCTGTATCATTATGTCATTCCCTGCTACAGGTCCTCCAACACCACCATGCTGTCCATGAGATCTCTTACATTGCCAAGGACATCACGGACCACCGAGCCTTTGGCTATGTCTGCGGAAAAGAAGGGAACCACCGCTTTGTGGCTATCAAAACCGCGCAGTCGGTTAGTATTTATGTACATTCAGTCCAATAAGCGGAAAATGAACCCAAACCCCCACCTTTCACCTTCACCATTTTCTGAGCTCTTCCGACATTTACATTTGGAAATATCTAAACTAGTGCTGTCAGCGTTACTCTCGTTAAAATGACGTGAATGGGGCTGGACAGCGCTAACGCGTTAACGAGCTAACCGCGCTAATGCATTGATGCCTTGCAGCCCCACGCACGGGGCGATCAGCACTAACTCGCTAATAGAGATTTGCCGCGTTAATGCAGTTATGGCGTTAATGTCATTTTAATGAGATTAACGCTGACGGCACTAATCTAAACATAGTAAATAAGTGATGCTGGCCAGTGCTGATGTTACAGTCCTACTCCACTGTTATAGCTTGAAGTCTTTGGCGCTTCTGAACTGTTGGTCATGATTTAGATTTTCTAAAACTGAAAACAGAGCCCAGAGGATGTTCAGTATAGTTTCCTCTCACCCCGCATGAATAACAATATGGTATTTTATGGATTTTTCATCCAACGACACAAAAAGACGTTGTGTAGCCCAGCTCTCTTTGTGTTTAGGTTAATTTATGATTCATCAGGCTCTTTGCTCAGTAACATGAACCTCTTGACATTTAGATAAGGACCCTTGAATACCAGCTCATGTCGCTTTGTGCTGTTCATCAAACAAACTGTTTACCGAGTAGATCTGCAGCTTTAGGTTTTGTGTGTTCAGAACAGCGCAGCTTCGGTTCTGCGTCGGCATACTCTATATAATATTGAGTACTTCTTTCAGACCTTTTATGATTGTTGCTGCTGTTGTTGTATGCGCCTGGCTTGTTTCGTCTGGATTCAGCTGGCTCTCTCTGTAGCCATATTGATTTCCCATAGTGAGTCGATGAGGGTTTGAGTGTGTGTCACCAGCCCTAATGGCATATCCATCCTCCTAGGGCCATGAACCGTGGCTCTTTGACTGAGACAGATATGCGCCAGTCTGCACTCACAAATACAGCAGCCGCATTTCCATTAAAAAACAGTTGTTCAGAAAATGTTACCCTGCGTAACAGTGAAGCACAACGGTAAGTTCTCATCCGTCAGCTACGCTGCCTTTTGCCTGATGTGTGCCTGAGGAAAGGTCATAATTATGTTTTACTTCCATTTTCAGGATTTGAACCAGCCATCACTAACACTCAGACTATTAGTTGTGGAGCAGACAATAAGAGGGATGGAGGCACAGAGCTCATGGCCGAGGCTGTAATTGGAAAGTAACTGCTTTGATGTGAATTAACAAAGTGTCTCTGTTGTCATGAAGACTAAGACTTAAAGATGTTCCGAACAGGCCAATTTAAGGTCGCGTTCAAAAGTAATTGGCTTACCACTCAAATCAAAGTCTCAGGACAAGAAAGACATGTTTTATTTAGCCAGTTTTAGTGAAGATAGCAAGACTCTAATTGTGAATAGAGGATTGTCAGTCATTGTTATAACTTTTCTAAAAAAGTTGCAGCTGTAATTAGCATGACTCGCTTTGTTGTTTCAAAACCTAGGTTTCAATTTGTAGAGAGGCTACAGAGAGTTCAAATGTAGTTTAATGTATTACATAATTTATGACACAGTAACAGATTTAGCCAGTAAATCCTTTATTTTGAGCCCATAGAAATTATTTAAACAAAGTTAACAACATGAGTCTTTTTCTCTAAGTAGTCCACTTTTGCACATCCTCATTTTTATTTTTCTGATCATTTTTCTAATGCACATGCTTCCTCGTGTAAATTCTCCTAAAGGTTTTCAACATGACTTCCAGATTTAACGATTTTCTGAATTTCATAAAACAGAAATAATTGAATTGAATTTAGACAAGACAGGTTTAACAAAAATCAGTTCACCAAGAAATACGTTCAGGAATATCCTCAAGATATTCCGCTAACAACCAACAGCAGAATTCAATTTGGGCAATGAGAGTGAATCTCTTGCATTAATATTTAGTAGAATTGGAGACTCATCTTCTGCTCTAAAATCCTGATCCGGGCAGATTTTATTAGAACTGTGTCTGCAGTAAAAGTCTTTATCGTTACTTTTTGTTGGAATCATTTATCAGGTTTGCCGTAGGCTATGAATTAGTCATCTGTGCTGAACTGAGGTTATCTCATCTCTCTGGTCCTATGAGCAGGCCACTCCTCCTCAAAGTTTTCTGCATTAGCACTTTTAGAATTCAGTGATTTTCTCTGCTCACTCTCTTTTCATACCTTGAGGTTTTGATCGAGGAAAAGCAAAAAAGAATGGGAGAGAAATCACAAGAGAAAGTGAGGATTAGAGCACGTATTGTCAAATGTAAAACGGATCTGAATTTAAAAGAGTGACAGTATGTTTCAGTGTTGGCTCAGCGGGAGAGAAGTTTACCCCAGCGTGTATGTCATGTGCCTTATTCGGCTCAGAATATCTTGCAGAAAGCCAACACTAAAATAGAACTACATTTTGCACAACATTCAGTCTATGAACTCTGGCTGCACTCCGCATAGCTCCAGTCAATAATTGATTAGGTTTGAAAGACCGTTGTACTATAAGACTCTTTGTTATTGCGCTGTGACAGTAGTTATAGTCATCTCGCTGGTTTGTTGTCACCACTTTTGTTCATTCGAGGAAAGAGGTACAAAGGTAACACAAGGCTACAATTTTTGCTGCGTGAAGCAATAGATCATGCAGTGACTGTGTTCACCCCCTGCCCGTTTCCATGAAAGTGTGCAGACAGCAATGTCTTAAACATACTTACGTGTTCTGAGTTACGTCACTTACGCCTCAAGGTCAGTGTTTAATTACTTGAAGTGGCACAGAAAAAAAAGTGGCACAGAATTTTTGGCATCCTTCCCACTGTCGCCAAAGCACTTGCTCATAGCGGTTCATATGATTGTTGAGGTTTTCTCTGTTGTATTATTGTAGGGTCCACCTTACAATATAAAGCGCCTTGAGGCGACTGTTAGAGGTGGGCGGAACAATCCAAATATCAATAGTGTCGATACCAACTCTGGTATTGGTATCGGATCGATACTAGCCAAATAGGATCGATACTTTGTTTCAGTAAGTAGCCCACTGAATTGTGTTAAATTATAGATTTTGGGGGAATTAAACAATACACCTCAAACACGCACTATGAAACATGTCAAACAACAGAATTTGACCCAAAACGCTTTAGAGAAGTTGGAAGATGTGTTTTGTTGTGATAACTAAGTATTATAGAACGTAAAAATCAGAGTGAGTTAGTGGTGATGAGCCGTCTCTTAAGTCATCACACACTGTCTCCCGAACATAAGCTGCCTTTACAGGTTAAAAGTATCGGTACTGGTATCAGCACTTGGTTTACTTGGTATCGGATCGATACTAAAATCTGCAGTATCCCACAGCACTAGTGACTGATGTTGTGATGAACAAAATTGAATTACATTTTTTCTTATTTTTATACTGTGAAAAGATTCCTGAAAAGCTAGACAATTAGTCTTTCTTCTGTTACAATTTTATTTGGGCAATTTAAATTATGAGGGTGTATTCTGCTGGATCAGCTTTCTGTAGGTAGAAGTTGAAGTATAATCAAAGAAGAGCACTTTGTGTAATATATCTTTGAGAATGAAAACTTGTCAGATCCCGTACAGCAGTTTCTAATGCCTATTCTTTTTTTTTCTTTTTTTTAATCTCTACTATGTATCTACAGAATTACAAGTTAAATCTACAAGGAGCATTTAAAATGTTGCACGACTCTGTCTGTAAAATGCAAAGAAACCTGATTTTTATCCTAGATGACTTCTCCTTTTAAGTTAAATCACTCTATGGTCCTGTTCTAACCAGTTGTGCTTGTTTTCCTGCAATGCATACTGGATGTCCTCTAGTGTCTAGAAGTGGTGGCCCTTTGATAAGTCTTGGGGAACCACATCTAATTAGTTGGCACCACAATTCAGGTGTTTCCGGTGAGTGTTGTCGCTCACATGGTTCAAGACATTACAGTAGAGCCTCAGTCTGGAGGATTACCTCAGAGTGCACAACCCTGTGAAGGTAAAAAGCAGAACCTGCTCTTGGTCACACTCCTGACTGATGTGCTTTCTTCCACCTTTTACTCCAGAAACAGCTGTTCTGTATTTGGGTCACAGTCAGCGATCAGGGTCTCTTAATGGGTCATGTCAAACTCACTCACATCTTCACGGAAAGCTTCATAACTCAAAAAGAAAGCTCAGTAGAGACACAGAAGAGGCCTCTTCTCTGTGCATGTTTGTCAAATTGCAAATGCAAATCTGAAAAACTTGCAAGGGTAATGATCAGAATCACCTTTACTTGTCTTAAAAGTCAGAATTTACTAAAAAAGTTGAAGAGAAATGTGCACTTGTTAGAATTTAAAGCAGGGTGTGTGATAAAGTGACAGTGAGATGGGACAGATTAAATGTTTTGGCCTGAGGCCTCTGCATCATTAAAGTGAATGAGGTGGTATCTTTTTCCGCACTGTTCATGTCAGTCTGATCATGGCCTTAAACTCCTGTCGTGAAGTTGGGCAGGGAAATTAATCATCACATAACGAGAATGAACATGCAGTTCTTGAGTTCTGATCGGTGTTGTGCTCCTGTTAATGTGTGTGCCTGTGTTAATGGTTGGATAATGTGTCCTCGTCCTAGGCTGAACCTGTGATTCTGGACCTGCGGGACTTGTTCCAGCTTATCTATGACATAAAGCAGAGAGAGGAGAAGGAGAAGAAGGCCCAAAAAGACAAGCAGTGTGAGCAGGCGGTGTACCAGGTACTCTTCTCAACTCTCTGGTATTTTTTTTTCTTTTAAACAATTTCCTTAATCATCTGCCATAAGTATGATGAGGTTCATGTGAGAGACTCTTGACAGATGAGTCAGGTAAGACTTAAAAAAACATCAAAGAGTAACATACGGAGCACCCACTTTCAGGTTTCATCAGTGGTACCATCTGCCCATTGTGCTTATTCACCTTCCTCTGTTCTGTCTTCTGTACGTCTCCTGTTTAATTTTCTCTTTATCTCTCTGTCTCGCTCGTTCTCTGATGATTGCCAAATGATTATCTGAATGCTGGGAAGCCGCTATGTCTCGCTGTGCTTTCCGCCTACTCTCTCTACTTCACCGGCTTAACTCTCCGCCTCTTCCCTCTCTTCTGTCTTCTCACCCCTGCTCCTCTCTCCTCCCCGTTTGATCTCTCCCTCTCTTTCCTGCTGCTGCCGCCGCTCATCCGCAGACAATACTGGAGGAGGATCTGGAGGACCCTGTCTACCAGGTAACTTCTTGACCAATCCCATTGCTGCTGTCACCTGCTGCATTTCTAGCCAGTCAGCTTGCTCCTCTGTGTGTGCACTGTGGGGAGACAGCTCCTGTTTGGGTAGATCTTCGTAATAAGCACAACACACGCTGTTTAGGGGTTTGCCGATGTATACAAAGAGACAGTAGGAAGCACTCATATCTGTGTGTTCGTGAGTCTGTAGCTGTGGGTGCATGATTAGCTGAGAGATGTGTTTGTTTTCTCAGTTGCTCTGGGTATTTATTACTGCTTAAAGCCTCCTCCGTGTGTCACTGGGATCTCTTCTTCAACTGCTTTTTAATGAGAACCTATTGACAATGCTGTTTGACTAATCACCTCTGCAGTTTTCTCTCAGTTTCTTTATCTTCCAATTTCCCTCCTGCTTCTTTTTCCCCCCTCTCTTTCCCGTGCTGCTGACGTTGTAGTACATTGTGTTTGAGGCGGGACACGAGCCCATCCGTGACCAATCAGAAGAGAGCATTTATCAGGTACTCACAAGCTCATCTTGTTTGCTTGTGTCTTATGTAGCTTTAAACTACAGTTACTGTGGTTAATCTGCTGACAGGGAGTTCCTAAAAGCGTTTAAGCTACAGAGATTTAATCACCTATTTACTGTCCAATCGGTACAAGCTGCATTACTCTTTAATGGGATAAATATACTGTGGCCTGCTCATAGAATTAATTGCCGTTTTTACACATGAAAACAGCAATTGTAGATACAGGAAATAAAGACTTTAAGAATCTGAGGCAAACAACCAGCCAACACTCTCCAGAGGGCCCTGATAGCTAAAGCTAGCTACTCCTGGGAGATGAGGCTTTCTCTGGGTGCACTCCTCAGAGATGTGGGTAGACCTCCGAGGGATAAAGAGGGGGAGGGTTGGGTGCGCGTGGAGGGGATGTGGAGGTTATTCCTGTTGTGTGTGTGGAAGGAAGACCCCTCCTCTTTTTCTCGCCTCCCCTCCCTCTTTTCCCAAGAAGATGAAAGAAAGCGGGGGAAAGAAAGATTAATCACCAGCCTCTCGTTTGATCTTTAAATAAAATGGATTGAAATAGAGGGAGCGCTGGCGCGTGCACAATCGTACGCAAACAAATACACGTACAAACAAACCCCCACACACACATCATGCGTAAAAAACGTGCGGCTCAGCCAGCCTCCAGCCACAGAGGAACTAATGTATGAATAAAGATGGCAGCTTCTGGAAATAAACATGTGAAAGAAGTAAACAAGGCATTGAAAGGAGGAGAAAGAATGGGACAGGCTGTGCTAGATAGATATCCACATTTTTCCTCTGTGCTATTTTTTGTTTTTCATTTACCACTCTGATTAGAGCACATCCAGCTGGGGAAGAATAAAACTTTGTTTCAGGCCTTGTGCCACTGTAGGAGAAATCAAACCATAGGAATCTCAGGATTCATACATATCAGCATTTTGCTATCGCTGCTCATTGTTTCTTCTCATTACACACAGACTCAGATCTATCTGACTGTGTGACATAGAAATATTACATGTCTCCATGTGTGTGACAATGTGAGTTATTACATGTCTGTGGATGTGATAAGCTGCCTTATCCATTCTTTATTAGAGAGAGAGAGAGACCATCGCCACAGGCTGATAGTCTTCTGATTAACCTAGTAAATGAGTTCTCACTCAAAAGATTTTAATTCTGATTATCCCTGCACACACACAAACACTTTACTAGTGATTGATATGATTCCAGGAGAGGCAGGTTACAGGGTTTTGTGTTGCCATCCAGTTTGTCGCAGTGCTGGAACAGTGATGAAGTGTAAAGTTTTATTGCTTAATTACTCCAGAGGTAACAGGCTCTCTTGGCTGTTCTCTGAATCTATTGGTCGATTGTATAGGTTCCCACCAGTCAGCAGAAGGAAGGGGTCTATGACGTCCCAAAGCGACACCCAGTGAGTGACCGTGTGTATGCCCGTGCCCGACCTCCCACCCCCCTCAGCCTGCCTCCCCCTCTCAGACAAACCTCTCAGCTGTCCCACGTGTTACTCAACGTGGAAAGCCTTTCTGCTTCAGCGCTCTCCCATCATGCGGTCATGTGGAAGCTCTAATTTCGCATTTTATTCTACTTCCTTTTAATATATCTCCCACACAGTGATCAGTATGTCTAATTTTCCCCTGAGAGGTTTGCTGGGATCCAGTGCCTCATGCAGTGTGCTGTGCTATTGTACTGCTTGTGCTGTAGTTATGGTGGCTGGTGCCGTTCTCCTCGTGCCCCGTGGTGCCTGCTCCTTATGGTTAACTGGGATAATGTGTGTGTTTGGATGTTTGTGTCATGTCAGCTTTCTCAGTGAAGCATGCTTGGCTGTGGTTTGGCCAGTCATGAAGCTTGCATGATGTTATCCCAGACTGCACTGATCACGTATTTTGTCACTGTTATATTTTCGTAAAAATGATGTTATTACGTCTGACTGTAAATGTGCATGACATCATATATTTAAAATATACTTGAGCTTTGTTGAGCAGTTTTTCACCCTGTCTGTGCCTTTTGAGTGAATGTTTGCAGTGGAAATCTGTATTCCTGTTTGCGTGTGTACATGCAAGCCTCTGTTCACACTGCCGGTAGTTATAATGAAAGATGACCTTGACCACTGTCAGGCTGTGCTATACCTCAGCTGCTCTTTATCTGCCCATAAAGATGGAAGTTATATTGCGGCCTGATTTAATCTACTAAAATCTTCACACTCACAATAATCAAGCTGTTGATCTGCTGGTGTGTGTTTTGGTTTATGAGTATTTGAGCTTATATTATTTGAACACACACTCCCATTTAGCTCTAATTATTTTGTAGAGCTCACCACCAGTGCCTGAAATCTCTTTGTGTATTCCACTGCTGTAATAGATTGCTAAACTGGACTCCTCAACGTCACTACTGGCAGTGACGATCTCACTCTATGAATTTTGGTAGTCTTGAAATCAGTCTCGCAGTTTTCTGGCTGTATATTATCCCCAGATTTAGTAAGAAGCTTACAGGCACTATAGTATTTCTGTTCTCTCCTCACCCAGCCCACAACACATGCTGTTATTTGGATTGCCTTTGTGTTGGCAGGTGTCTGAACGTGAACAAATCCAATATTTCTCTCTTGTTGTGCAACCAATTGGGCTAGTCAGTCCATTGTGGCTTAAATAAACCAGATTCAAGTCTTTTGTGCTTCCCAGTCAGTTGGAATGTGAGCATAGATCACAGAAATATAAATGGACCAGAGAATTTTTTTAAATTTCCTTTGTGGCAGACAACTTGTAGGGTAATTTGCAGATACTTTCATTTAAATTAAAAATAAAATCCGGGCATCAAAGGGTTAAAAAGTGCTGCTGCGCTGATCTCTCTGTGGATTAAATGTTTCGAGCATGTTGCTCTTCAGTCAGTAGTGTGACACCAGAAGTCAAACTCTAGCCATCTTATCATATTGTAAATATATGCACGCTCCTGATGTCCAAGTAAGGTTTATTTATATAGCACTTTTAAGACATTAAGGTGTTAAAAACACAGTCAAAATGAACACATCTGAATCAAGTAACACACACAAAAACATGACCCTGTCTGAATATGATTTTTTTAAAGGATACCACAGAGTTAAGGGTGCAAATTGAGAGAAGTAAGCTGTTCCACAGGTTTGGAGTTTACAGCTCTCATTAGTTTTCAGATGGGTACGTGGAATCACAAAAAGAGCTCTACCTGTGGATCTACAGATCCAGTTTGGTAAATATGGAGTTATTATGGTGAAAGGAATTTAAGGGAAATTTTATGGTTATATGAAGTGACAACTTGGTTTTCAGTGTTGCTAAAATAAAGTTGAAATAATGTGTAAACATAGACATTAGGATGTAATCTTCTTATTCTGCTGTCTATGGCAGAAATGTTGGTAGCTGAGTGACCAGACACAGCAGCAGGTTTGTTATTTGTAGTGGATTCAATATTTATTTTATTGACAATAGAAATTCACCGTCCTCTCAGAGGGACTGACAGTAGACAACAGTGCAACATGACATCGATGTACACAGTACACCTAGATGAAATGATCTCATCGGCTGAAATGTGACCTCCTGTCTAAAGCAGTCTCTTCTCTTGTTTAATCTGTCACCGTCTTAAATGATGGCAAATCAATAAAACACACACACGCACACATAAAGCGATTCCAATCTACTGAGCCCTTGACCCTCTGGGACCTGAGCGAGTCTGTTGAATCAACAGCAGCCCTCAACACCTTAGAGTTCACATGCAGAGGTCAGTGTATTTCCACCACACATCATGGCCAACTCAAACACTGTACTACCTTAATAGAATATGACTGTAGACTGCTTATAAAAGATGGACAAGTGATTACTTGGTGACTTATTAGTAAAACACAAGATTGCCGTTAATAAAACTGAAGTGCAGACTTTGTGCTGTTTGTATGTTAAGCACACAGAAAGGCATATTTTTTGTTAGGTAATTGCAGTTATTATGAAGGGGGAAATGAGTGATAGAAACCCGAAGTAGAAGGCTGTGAATGTGTTTATTCCAGTGTTAAAACTGGGTATTTTAACACTGGACTTTAAGGAGATTGACTCACTTTGGTATCAACCTGAATTTGAAAGTTGCAGAACTGCAGATATTGGCACTCATGCATTGGCTTCAGTAGCATGATCAGTGACATCATCACAAATATTTAGCTTGTTGTTGATTTTGTGGCATTTGGAACAAGTATTCCCAACAGGGAAGATGATGGAAAAACTATCCAATGGCAACACTCATAACACGGTTGATGGGCGTTTCTTCTCTGCCTTCTTTATTTATATATCACCAAACAACTGATACTGGCATACATATTGGTCGGGCTCTATAAATTACATTGTGTGTGTTTGTGTGTGTGGTGGCCTGTGAGACAGAAAGGGAGAAAAAGAGCTCTAAAAATTAGTTATTGTTATCCATTGTGTGTCCGGTTGTGTTATGAGTTTCGTTGTGTGTGTGTGTGGCTTTGCGTGTGGCAGGTCAGCAGGGTTTTTTTTTTGGTGCGTGCCAATGTGATCAGTCACACGGCAGGGGATCAGCAAGGTGGTGTTAATTAAAGGGGATGCATTAATTGTATGCAGAACACATGTGCACAGGTAATTACTGTTTCCCTAGAGACGGCTAATTGATAGGTGGCGGCAGTACTGATAAAGATAAAGGGCCAGGCAAAGAGATGGCGAGAGTGTATAATGGGCGCAGAGGGATAATTGGCAGGGCAAAAGAGAGAGAGGGTGGTCAGACTGGGAAAGTGAAGGAAGAAAGATGGAGAGAAATAGGCAGCAGCAGAGTGGAGCTTTAAGTGATGAACACAGCAGATCCTGCATGATTTAAAATATGCTCCACCCATCCAAAAAACATCAGATGGATTAAAATTTAGATTTTTAATAAAAATTAATATGGTTAGTATTGAGCAATCTGTTATTGTTCTTTTCACTGTCAACTATTGCTGGCCATATCTCATGCTTTCCTGCAACGAAAATAATACATTCACGATTGCTGTCATTCAGTGAATACTATAGCTCTGCCAGACCAATCTGACGTCATTTTTTAGTGCCAGTGTTGGTGAAAGGAACCGCAAAGCCCATCACTGTGCTGTAGCCTACAAAATGTAGTTGTTTTGTGCAATCAGATTGGAGTGCAAAATACATGGGAGTAGTGTGTTGGTATGACCCTTTCACATGTCTTATTTTCCCCGGCTATAGGTTTTTAATGGCAAATGGGCTTTTTCCAATTATGTACTCCCTCACTGTGCTCTCACATGAAGCATGTTAGTTAAACCAGCTCTGTTTTCTATGTCTGCCTGCTTGTCAGTCTCACACTGTGGTTCCTGACGCATGGGAGCAGGCTTTACAGAAACACAAATAGGGTTTAAACCCCAGCTCAGTGCTGTAGTTTAGACAAAAGGTAGGGATGATCTTTAAACCTCTTTAAATCTTCACTTGGTCTAAGTCAGACAAGAAGAACACTGTTCTGTGACTGCGTGTGTGTGTGTGTGTGTGTGTGTGTGTGTGTGTGTGTGCGCGTCCGTGCGTGCGTGTATGTGTGCATCACTAGAACACCTGCAATCCATCATGTTCCTCTCTTTAAAGAGACTCATTCCACCTCCCTCTGTCCTCCTCTTTCTCTCAGCGTGTATGAAAGATAACTAACATGTTTGTGTGCGAGAACATTTTCATCCCACCTGCCATCTAACTCTGGGGTTGTGATTGCAGAATGGACATAAAAGAAAACCCCACCACCACCATCACCATCATCAACATCATCATTCTCATGAACAACCCCTTCACCAAGAACAAACCGAACAGCAGCAGCAGTCGCAGTCACATATGATAGATTTAGACCTGGATATGGTGACTCAGGTAAGTTGTTACAGTATACTAACATGCACTTTGTAGTTCAAACTAATGCAATGTTCAAAGCTCTAAACAGGGAACATACTGTCCTGAGCGTTAGTTGCCGTGAACTACTCTTTAATCACGTCCTCAGATGATCTTTGGTGTTCGCATCCTCGACTGTACCTCCAACTCTGTTCTTCTGTACTCATAAGTGACCCCAACTCTTAACCTCTGTCATTTATGAATAAAACATGCAACCTTGTTGTTGCCATAGTAACCAGGTTCAGGCAGGAGTAAAGTCAAGAGCCGCATGGGTGCACCCATGCATTCATGCCGCCGTGGTGTCCATGTGTGAAAGAGGACAAGCCAATGGAATAGAGAGAAAAACTCTCACTTAGCTCAGAGCGGAGGTCCTTTAAGGGCGGAGTAGACGTAAAGGTCATAGTGTCTGTCAGAGAACTGGTGTGGGGGTCAGCAGGGTTAGCCGACAGCAGCGGTCATCGCGGCTCCGAGCACATTAATAAAGCATTCATAACACTATGATAATCACAGCAACCTGACCTCACCAACCCGCCGCCGCACACGTAAAGAATATTGAGCGAATGGAAACTGGACAGAAGGTCTATAAATATTCAACTTCCTGTGCTGTTTGAACACTCTCTGCAGTACATTTTCCCCGTGCATGTGGTTTCACATTAAAGAACATCAGCACGGGCTCTGTCATTGACGAATGATTCATTGATGAATGCCAGAGGAAATTTATTGTAAAGTTAGAAAAACTCTTAAAATGTGTTCTGTGAGTGGAAATCCTTTTATCAGTGCCTGTGAATGCACTATTTTGTCTATCTTGGATATCTGGCTTATCTTGTTGATTCCATTTTGTCTGCTTTGCTAAACTCTGCTGCAGCCGTAGTATATATTACAACTTCCTATCCCTCTTAGTAAAAAAAAAAGCCTTCTAGACTAATAATGTAAAACACCATGCTCACAGATCCATTTTCTGATATGTGTAAAAAGAACTTTGTGGTCTATGCGTGACCCAGGAGAGTGAACAAAAGGGAAGATATTCTAAGAACATTCATTATCTCTAAAGAATTTATCTGCATCCATGATTTATGCTAATCTCTGACCATGTGTTCAAGGCTTAAATTCCTTTATCAACTAAAAATAGACTATCCTTCACTTGCCACCAGCCTAAAGATATTAATAATGTGCAAAAAAAGAGGCAGATACTAAAGTGAAGGATCATGTGAAACTGTGAAAGGAAACAGAGTGGTACAGAACCAATCCGGATTGAATACAAAGGCTGCTGTCTCCGATAGTTATTCCCTCTGGGACATACCACATATCTTCCACAAGAAGGAAACATTAATGACTTGTCCAAAAGACGACGCTGCTACAATAATGATACTAGAGGGTGTGGTAGTCTGCTTTTAGATCCACTGATGGAAAGAATCTTTATCTGAAGCAGATGACAAAGATTGTGATAACTCCTGGTAGGTATGCCATCATAATCAATCATTTCATCTCATTATCCCATCTCTCCACACCCCTCTTTTACCTCTTCTGTTGCTGCCAAAGTCCTCAGGTAGGTAGCTCTAACATACCGAGCTAATGTCGCGTCGCATGCGGTGTATGATGCACGTTGCACTGGAATGTAGAGCGATTCAGAAATTGCATGTAGTCTAATATTCCCGCGATTGTGCCTGACTGCTATTATGCGCTTTCTCTAATTCTCAGAATATCAACCAATTAGAAATTTTTGGAGACATGTCTACGCCTCCTGACATCACCTCTCCATCTGTGAGTAGCCGTTATACATACACAGTCTGTGATTTACATCTTTTGAAATAATACCGGCATCTCCACTGAGTTGTCTCCTTTTCGTTGTCCGCCTGACCTCCAACCACAACCTGCACAGACTCCCGCCTCTCCAGCCAACACCCTGGACCCCTCACAGGGCTTGCAGCCTCCCACGGAACTGTTTGCTCCCTTCAATCCTGCGTCTGTGCCCTCAGGTAAGACCTTGTTTACGTTCTGCTTAAATACAAGGCTTCTAAAAGCCAGTGGGTAACAAGCTCAGCAGGAGAGACATGAAGGCAAACTGGAGACTAAGAAGATTCAGATGCAGGGGGCATCTGAAGAAGAGAAGAAAAGGGGTTGTGCTGAAATAAATATAGAGCGATGGAGTAGAAGCGAAACGTAGGCGAGAGAAAGAGGAGAAAAGGTGGCATTGGTTGTGTGTTGAATATGAAAAGCATTATTATCCCGCGGCCTCAGATGCTGCTGATTTACTTGTGGCTGAGCCAACTGTGTCAGACGGGGGAAAGTAATAAAACATGCCGCGATGATTGTAGTGAAGACTTCTTTGTGCACAGAGCTACTGTGTATTTAGAAATTGGTATAAAGGTTTTGCATCTCTTTATTCACTCCCCTCATCACCTCTGCTTGCCTCCTCTTTTCCGTTCTCTGTGCATGTGTCAGAGCAGCCAAGGTTAAATGTCAACTTTCTCCACTGTAGTTAGCAAGCAGAGACTAGAACCAGGAGACTAGTGAGTGTGAAATACGAAACAGCTTTTACTGATGAATCTGAGTGATTTTAATGAGTGTGTTGAGTTCTACCTTTTCATAATGACTCTGCCTCATTCTGGAGGTAATTATAATAGTTCACCATGACCACTGTTTGCTGCTACAGCTACACATGTTTCTTTTCCAAATATTTATTTATAAGTGACTTATGTATGTATGTATGTATATATATGTATATATTGTACTATTCTTAGTTAGCGTATTGTCTGTCTTGTCTTAATGTTGGTTTAAAATGGAGCACTGTAACAAAAAATAATTTCCCCCAGGGATCAATAAAGTATTCTGATTCTGATTCTGATTAAGAGACACTGCATTAGCCGCGGGCAAAAGTAGGGCAGCACTCTCTGGTGATGCATGTGCAGGTTTGTGTGTGGAAAAGCAGGCTATGCACTGTGGATATTCGAATCACTTTCTCTTTTGTCTTCTTTTCTTACTCTTTTAAAATGGCGCAGAAAAAAATGAAATAACTTATCTCAATCCACTCACAACCAGGTTATGTGACGATGGGAGCAGTACCTCCTGGCCACTGGTCCCAGCAGGCTTTTGCTGCCCAGACTCCGCTGGCCTTCGGGGTCCAATCTCCTCTAGGCCCGGTAGCCCAGGTGCTGCCAGGTGGCCAGCCTCTCATCTGGGGCCAGGCCAACATCTTCCCTGCCACCCAGCAGCAGTGGGCAGCCATGGCAGCAGGAGCCTTCCCCCCCACAGCCTACCTCCCAGCCCAGCCTGTGGGCACCCTGCCCGCCGCCATGTTCCAGACTCTCACCCCCGTCACGACTGTGACTCCAGCCGGCGAGAGCCATTCGAGCACTGGAGCCAGCGCTTCAGCTCCTTCCCCTTCAGCATCTTCGAGTCCACAGCATGGGGAGAGGGGAAAGAAGATGGGAAAGGAGATGTTCAAGGTGGGGAACTGATGAATACAGAGACGATTTTTACAAATAGTCTTCATAGTCCCATTCAAAATAAAAACTAAATATTAGTTTTTGCTCCTTGAATAATTTATCACAGTTAATTTTCTAATTTAAGTATTTTTTTAGAGTTGCACTATGTCTGGGACCAGTTTTTAATTGCTTGGGTAAGTCTGAAACAAGCCTTAGGGTGCAAAGAGTCATAAAAGTGGGACATGTAAGTACAAATGGACAGTCATACATATTTGGGTTGTATTTGATCATTTTAGCTATGTTGAGCAAATTAGCCTCATTTAACCCTTTAAAGGCTTCCAAAAAATTACATTTTTGGAAATACATTTTGGTTCACATAGTTAGGCCACATACAAACACATCAAAAATGCACATTTTTTCGGATTCAACTAATCTGTAGTGAAAATACATACATATTCATATCAGAATTTTTCACTTGTAAAATCTCATCTATGAGAGAACATATTTCCCCAATCTGGTGGTGTTTTCATCAATAAAAAGGCTGCAAAACAGGCAGTGATTTGTATAGTAACCTGAAACAAAGGTCACTAATTGATTGTCCACACTTTCAATGTTAACCTTGCTGACCAGTCTCTGTCTTCCTTTAGGATTTTCAGCTGGCGAAGCCTCCGGCCATGCCTTCGAAGAAGGCTGATCAGCCCAGTTTAACAGGAACCTCAGAGGCGTTCAGCACTTACTTCAGCCGTGTGGGCACTGCCCAGGACACAGATGACTGTGATGACTTTGACATTTCTCAGATGAATCTGACACCAGTCACCTCCACAACACCATCCACCAACTCCCGTGAGCGCTCTCTCCGTGTCTGTCTGTGCTGTGTAACACGCTTTTTCTCTTATCACCATCCAGCGTGTAGTTACGCCTTAATTGTTCTGTCCTCCTCTGCAGCACCCACCCCAGCTCCCAGGCAGAGCTCTCCCTCAAAATCCTCAGCCTCTCACGTCAGTGACCCCCCCACCGACGCCACAGACCCCCCCACCGACGACTCGTTTGGCGAGGCAGAGGGCAGTCCCAGTCGCAGTGGAGAGGAAGATGCTGTAAGTGTGGTGTGGTTTGGTGTATGAGAAATTTTTGGAGTAAGCCAAGTGTGTGCGCCTTTTTAATAAGTCACTTCTTATGCTGCTATAACCTGCACAGCTTGTTGAGATCTGCTGATAAATAGCCTTTGTAGCCGTGTTGGCGGGCCAGGTAATCACTCTCGCTGATTAGGGGGCCGACGCTGTTGTGTCCTTTAGTGTGAGAGTGTGTGTTGGTGTTTGTGTCAATGCATATGAAAATGTGCACGTCCAGTGTGGGTTACTGTGGAAAAATGAGCAGTAGCATGCATGAGTATTGGGTTGAGTGTGTGCATGGTCAACACAGCGTTAAATTAGCTGGTGAAATTGTCAGAGACATCATTAAGCTGTTATTAATACCAGCAAGGTAGCATCCATACATCACTACTTCTATGTGGACAGACTCATCTGTGGTGAGATATAGGAAGCGTAGTGCCCCAATTCTTCTTCCAGGGGCAATTAATATTTATTTTACCTGTAGCACCTTAATCTGGGGCAGAAAAATGGGTGAAATTAAGGAGGAGTGAGAAGATGGAGAGAAAATAGAAAGATAAAACGAAAGAAAATGGGGGAAAGAAGGATAGAACGTCAGATTCTTAGGGAGTGCCTTTGACCAAAGTCCTTGTAGAATCTGTGACCTTCTAAGAAGCAAGACTTTTCTAGTTCTTTCCCTGCCATTTTCTTCCTGTCTTCCAATTACTCTTTTTTTTGTTTCTTTCAAGCTTGCTTCTCTCCTCCCTCTCGTCCTTCACTCCCCAGGCGTGAAACATTAGTTTTATGCCTCCAATCCAGCTATTATTGAAAAAATAGAGGACTTTCACACTGCTGAAAATGTCACCAGCCCTGAATAAGACACAGAAGCTTTGACCAACCCAAAGACATGTGCATTGGTGGCGGCACTGAGTGAGTGCGGCGAAAAGGTTACCCAAAAAAAAAAAAAAAAAAGCGAGAGGACTGGAAAGATGGAGCAAACGCAGAAAAACAACCTCCCACCCTTTTGTGGGTTGAGGTGCAAAAAGCAGAAGTGTTTTAGGAAAAAAAGCAGTGGATCAATAGAAGTAACTCCACAAAGGTTTTCATAACACACCACTGTAAATGAGTGCATGTTTACTGTTTGTGTGTATTTGCAAAGAAGTTTCTATAAAAGGAAAAGCTGCGATGGGCTGTGGTTTTCTACTCTAAGTGTCTGTGTTCCTCCTTCAGAGCATTAACAGCTTTACTCTTTGCTTCCTGTTTGCTCTGTTCTTGTAGTTTATCAATCAAGCGTTCTGTCCTTCAGATTTATTCTTCTCTGTCTGTTTTCCCTTTATTTCCTTCTTATACTCTTCCATGGACCTTCCTTTCCACCCTTTCCTCTTCCTTCCTTTCCATCTTCCACTCTTTAGGCATGTGGTTCTGGGTCGCCCTGCCCCAGCGAGACAGCAGAGCCCAGCCCAGATCAGGCCAGTCCAGAGGCTGGGAGCTAGATAGCAGCAGGGCAAGGTAGGTATCAATACCTCTCCTTCCCCTCTTAACTCCTTCAACTCTCTGCATGTATCTCTTCTTCTCATTTACTGTTGCACCTCCCTTACATAAGTGTGTTGCATCTTTCTGTTTCTTTGCATCAGTGGTTACATTTTCACTGTTTTACCTGTTTTCATTGCCTCGTTAACACAAGTTCAAAGGATGGCACACGTGTGGTTTGGTTTTAATGCTTTATCATGTGTGGGAATTTTTTGTTTTGTAAGTATCTGGTCATGCTGAAGGTGTTGTGCATGTGTGACTTTTTGGAAACAGTGTGTGACAAGTTCATCACGCAACATCACTTTGGCCATAGTGCTCTCATTGTGTTCTGTCATTCTGATGTGCACCTAAATCACGCTCAGTTCTCTAAATAGCACACGTCTCACTTGGAAATTCAATAGCGTGTGACAGCCAATCAGAAACTGTGCACTTCAGTGAGCAGGATGTCTTTTGGGATTTGTGTGCAATATGCTGATCTCAGTTGTTTGGCTTAATTTGATCAGGATGTATGCTCACATTTTATGCATTATATACAGTGTGCAATGTCACTTAAGCACCAGGCACCAATGTTAACCGTTGAGCGATATAGACAGGCAGTCACTGATGACGGGCATGTTTTCACACTTTTTGCACTTTGTTCTACAGTGAAATTCACAACTTTCATAAGCTTGAATGTTCTATGAGAAGCATGTCAATATGCGGTTTGCCTATTCAATGACACACAAACACACACACACACTCCAAGAAAAAGAGCCATTTTGATCCCTGCCTCCCTACCCGGTGTCCTCTCCCACACAATTCCCGACTGTGGCTCCTTAATGATAGCTGCTGGCACTCACACCAGAAAAAAATGTGATGGTTTTGTTTTCATCAGCTAATACTGGAGCGCCAAGATTAATGACTGCCCCGATATAATTGGCATTAATTAAAACCCAAGGAGCCTTCAAGTCCTTCCCCACTCCGGGAGAGGAGGAGGGGGGCAAAGCAGCTTCCCTCCCCTGTTGGCCTTGCTCCTCATTCAGACGCTATGAAAGCTGCATGGCAGCAGGTGGATGTGGCACTTAAGTACGAGAACGAATTTTAGAATACTGAGCAGGAAATCTGGTTATGATCTAGCAGCTATGGCCAGAAGCTTCTAGTCTGTCCTCTGTAGTAGGTGGACTGCTTTGGTCCTGGTCCAATTACGCTGTTCCCATATGGTGTTTACTTGCTCAATCACATCGGCTTTAGACATCTTCCCAAACACACACACCTGTGCAGTAGTCCCGGCTATTCCCTGGACAAGCACACCTGTGATCGATACTGTCACCACCTGTGCTCATATTGGAGCCAAAAATATGCGTGTGCTTGTGTGAGTGTGTTGCTGCTGGCCATGACCGCCTGTCCTGTCCTCCCCCTCCCACTGCGTGTCTCCGACAGACATGTGTTCAGGCTAGTGGGAGTGTAAGTGTTTTTTCTGGGGTGATTTCATCATGTCCAGTGAACGCTCCCGAGTCTCAGCCATGAAATGGCCTGCTTCCACGGTTCACTGACCAATCTCACATTGCTCCCCCTGCCGAGGGCCTACCACACGCATGCACATAAATGTCCACACATGTACCAGCCAGGCCGGATATTCTGGCCTTGAGGCTGCTGCCACGCCAGCAAATCACTCATACCTCCACCGAGGACTTGTACTCGCTCTCTCGGCTGGGGATGAAGGAGCTGAAGCCGCCTCAGATGGCAGTGCCTGTTAGATGATGCAGGGTGACACCGCTGGGCTGTGGCTCTGGTGCATTGGCTGAGCAGTGTGTGCTTGCTGTCACTGCTTGTCTCAGCCTCTTTGTCACCTTTCTCGGGGCTGCTGGCAGCTACTTTCTGCTGACTGTCTGGCCTTGGCCAGCCCTGCAGTTACAGCTTTGTATGCCAAAGACCAAAGCCTTAACTAAAGCAGCCCTCCCAGCATCAACCCAAGTATTCTTTTTTTTAGATGAAAGCTGTTGCAGATTGTGCATTATGTAAGTTTAAGCACAAGTAGAAGTGAGAGGTTCAATCATTCGTTGCTTATCTATAAAATGTCAAACAGCATATTCAAAAAAAAGAAAAACATAATGGTTTTCCAGAACCCAGTTTAACATATTTTAATGACTTCTTTTTATCTAGCTGAGCCTCCAAAACAGAACAGCCCAACGTTGAGTCATACTGTGACAGAGACACACCTAACTACGAGCAGTTTGCTCAACTAAACCTTCTTCTAATAGGGGAGCTGTGGGCAGCCCCAAACTCTAAATGAGTTTTCTGCTCTGGAGAAGTCTCCCAGAATATAATAGGAAAGTCAGTAGCCTCCAATCAAGTTGTCTACATGGCAGATTGAGTGGCTGGCTATAATTATGTGTACAATAATAACGACCCCATTGTGAGTGACTGCAGCAGGGTTGGTGCTTTGACTGCAGGGTGTTCCATCATCCACTGTTGTCTTCCAGCTCAGCTGGAGAGAAATGCAGACATGATGACTCATAACTGGTTTTTCAAGGCACTACCTCTGATTCTTGCTGGTCCTGGAGGGAGTTTGAGGTGGGAGAAAATATGCATTTACATGGACACTGTGATAACAACACACAAACACGCATGCAGGCACGCGCACACAAATGGCTTTGAGAGTGATGGACCTACGAACGGCCTAAGAGGTAAGAGGAAAAGTGACCGAAGGTCTCCTTCAATGCAGTGTGCTACTGCCACCTGGTGGTGATGTCAGTTATAGGAACTTGCAAACCACTGCAAAACTAGAGCTAACTTGTCAGGGCTTGCAGGTTGCTGATACTTGCAGTTCAGTCAGTTGAGAGAATGAATCATAAATCTGGGCACTCCCTTTTTATTATGTAACACTCAGATGAAACACAGAGGCCAGACACTGACATTACAGATATAGCAAGCCTTTGAAAAAAACAAAGGAAAGTAAAAATGTGGTAATTTTTTTTTTCTTTCATTGACAGAAGAGGAAGGACCCTCTCTATGCCCAGATTAACAAAGGGAAGAAATAAAGAGACACACAGGAAGACAGACCTGACCAGCACTGAGAGAACAGGAGGAGAACCCTTAACCTCTGTTTGTGTGAGTGCGTGTGTGCGTGCATGTCTGGCACATCCCCGCCTGGCCAAGCCCTTCTTCTTCTCCTTCAGCTAACAACCTCCCAGGAGGAGCTTCCACACTCCCACAGTCCTCCTCCTCCTCCTCCTGTCTGCAGTCTTTCCTCCTCCTGAGAGGGGAGAGCCCTCTTGGTCATTCACTCCAGGCAGGAAGGGATATCAATCACTGAGACGGATCCAGTTCTCCCTCCACTGCGCAGTCTTCTCCTCTCCTCCCTTCTCCCTGTGGCGACTCACACTCAGCCTTACAGATAGAACCTGCTCCTCCCCTCTCTGCCCCCCCGTTCCCTTCCTCCTCCTTTGCTCTCTTTCCTCTGCCTCCTGTGTCTGGCCAGAGACTGTGCTGCCAAGAAGGGACTGAATCATGCAGTGCCTCCCCGTCTCTGACACTCCCTCACACACGCACGCTCATCGGGATTAGAACGATCACCTTTTGTTTTAATGGACAGAATCTGCATCTGTAGTGAGGAGATCCCATAGGAGGAGCTAGACTATTAATGGGCCTATCAGGGATGGCCCGTTACTGGGATCACTGCTTCTGATTGCTTGGCTGGTTCGGGGAGTTTAACCCCATTCTTGTGAGTGTCTGCTGGATCACTATGCAGAAACAGACTCTCTGGGAGCTACTCACACACCAACGACATACATCTTGCACACAGGAATCAGCTTACATACTCTCACACATGCAAACACATACACACAGTCCACCTTCTCTGACATGCATACACACAGTAATTTGCCAAACGTCTCTCCTCGCAGACAGACTCATACAGAGGCCAGAGGACCAGACATACTGAAGAAAAGACACTGAGAGGGAAGTGCTGCAAGTTAAACAGATTCTGTGATTGAACTGTTCATTCTCTATAGCTTTTGTACAATACTGATTAAAAAAGAAGAAGAAATTGAAAAATTTGAATTTTTATTTTATAAGTCAATCAAGCCGCTGGGGTCAGCTCTATAGGAGATATAGAGTCAACATGGCTTTAAGGCATCTGATCGTTGGTTTGCCAAACTCATTTTGTAAATAATGATAACAACCATTTTGTCCACTGGACTTCTGTGCCATAAAATAGGAAGGCTTCAGTTATGCAACTCTTGACGTTAACCCAAGCAATACCAACATATGTTTTCTTTTTCCTGTTGTCTGTTTCATTCGCCTCACCCCCCCTCTTTTGTGCATAGATGTTGTGAACCATTAATTACTCTGGTTCCAGCCCTAAAGCCTGCACCGTGCCCTGCTGTGTCTTCTTGAGTTCCCACCCAAAAACACTATATCGCGGTCCTGAGCTTTTGTATCACAAGACTATCATTTTTATGTTGCAGGCAACAGTCAGGGTCTCACTCACTCACTGTAGCCCAGACTGCTTCTCTCCTCCATCACATTCTCCGAGACTAGTCTCAAAGATAACAGCGATGCTCTGCCCATCTGTCTGTCTGTTGGTCAGGTGCCAAACTGCTGCTGTCTGAGTGTGGACTGCAGCATCCTCTGCTACAACTACATCAACTGTGATGCCAATGACTCCCTATTTTATGGCCAGAGTCCCCATATCATTCGAGAACTCTTTTGGACTATGAAGCTGATTAACTTTAAAACTTTGAGAACTAGATGATGAGCAAAGACGTTGAATAAAAAGGGAAACGTTGCTGTTTGAGTACATAACATTTCTAGACCTATTTTAACTTTACCTCAGCTAACAGTTTCTTAATGTAAATTGACACATTATTTTTATCTTTATGAATATGACATTCTACAGTGGGTTTTTAGATGATTTTTTTGGTTCTATCTTGATTTACGTATTCCACCATGTATTACTGTTACAAATAAACACATCCCAAATGACTAATACGTGTGTTTATGCCTCTGCTTTTGTGTGCGAGCAAGAAAGAGTGAGCCTAATGGTGTGTGCCTAGCAGAGGTGACCCCCCCCCCCCCACACACACACACACACACCACCTCCACCATCAAGTGCCACAGCATTTTGCAATAATTTAACACTGCTTTAATGACCTGTCACATTCTGCTACACTCTATTGCAAGCTGTCATAAGCTTTATTAGCAAGCAACCGCAAAACAAGAACTCTAACCTTCCTACTCTTGTTCTGTTTCTCACTTTCTACCCACAGAAAGGGTTCAGACACGAGTACACCCTTAATGCACTGTTCTGTAAATTCAATTGAACTAGAACTTTACACATTTTAAATGAACCATTTTACACACAAAATGCTGTCACTGTGCTATTTGGTTGTGGGATTAGTTAGGTATTTGAGATGCTTATCTGTAGGATTTCTGACACCTGTGCAGGTGAATGGAATTGCCTTGTTATTCCTTAAACATTAAAAAATTATATCTGACAGCTTTTGTCTTCCCTCAAACAGTGTCCTGGGTACTCCATAATCTATAAACCCTACTGTGTGCAGCTTATTTGAGAACATTTCAGCTGTGAAAGCTGTCAAAACTGACATCTGCAAATTGTCCAAGATGAGCAGCAGGCTGTGCTGGAAAGATGAGCAGCAGTTTGACCATCTTTATGTATTTTTCAAGAGAGCACCACAGCTATAGTCTTCTCCATAGAAACCAAAAAGTTGCAGACATGTTTAAAGGCAGATGCTACAGGTTAATAATAAACAAAAAACCGAACGCTATCAAGACAACCGTTTTATTATACATGATGAGCCTTATCTTTAACTATCAAATGTATCAGCTATCTAAATATCTTCTAATTTGCCTTTTGAAATTTGTACACTGGATGAAGCCAGTTTAAAGTTTGCATATCAGTGTGAAATGTTTTTACAGATCTGATTTTAAGTAGCTCATTTTTTTACTTGAGAAAATTTTGTCAACAGATAAGATAAGATTTTCAACATGCTTCTAGGAATAGGATGCACCATGAATCACATACTCAAAGTTTTTTGAATGAAGGATGCGGTAAAAACCTTCCACATACAGATGGGAGTAAAACTTAGATCTTTCCCTGAAAAAAAAGAAAGAAATGGCGTTAAAAGGTATCCAATGTAAAATTGCAAAAACAAAAATTGTTTTTAGTTTACAAGATTACCTACAATCATTTAATTCTTCTGTAATGCAAATTTTCTGGAATGTTTTATTTAAATATGCAAATACAATCACCTTAAACATGCACCAGTTACAATACATTTCAAAGCACAAGGCCGCAAAATAAAGACTTCATTCTGTTATTTATAGAATGAAGAATATTATTTATCCACTAGACTGAGCAAAGACATGCTATGTACACCAAACAGCTTGAAATCTACACTCATTGACCACTTCTTTAATTAAACCTGTTCAACTAATAGTTAACACACAGAGCTAATCAGGGACATTGTATAAGCTGACTCCTTTTAGACACGTAGACATGATCAAGATGACCTGAAGTTTAAAAAAAGCATCTGAAAGGAAGAAAGATGATTTAAGTGAACGTGGCAAACTGCTGCTCTACGGGGATTTTACCCCCCAAAACGATCTCTAGGGTTTATAGAGCAATGGCCCAAAAAGGAGAAAATATCCAGTAAGCGAAATGCCTTGTTGATCAGAGGAGAATGGCCAGACTGTTTTGAGCTAAAAGGAAAAGAACATAACTCCCTTTACAACCAGGGTATGCAGAGGAGCATCTCTGAACACAGTGCTCCTTGAAACACTACAGCAGTAGTGGCACCACGTGCAGGAAATTTAGGCTACATCACCAAAGTTGGACAATGGATGATTGAAAAAACATTCCCTGGACTGATGAGTCTGGATTTCTGCAACAACAAACAGCATCAAAAATAGATTTCTCCTGCCTTGCAACAACAGTTCGGGGCGGTGTTGGTATAATGGTGTGTGGGATATCTCAAAAACTTTGGGTTCTTTAGTACAAACTCAGTCAGCATTGTTTAAAAACTACAGTACAATCTGAGTACTGTTGTTGTCCATCCCTTTATGACCACAGTGTGCCCACCTTCTGATGGCTGCTCCCATTAGGAATGCACCATGTCACGAACCTCAAATCATCTCAAAGTGGTTTCTTAAATAGCCTCTAAAGTCACCACATCTCAGTCCAATAGAGCAACTGTGTGATGCGGTCATGCTGGTAAGGACCAAAATCTCTGATGAAAGTTTCCCGCACTTTTGTTGAATCTGTGAGAATTAAGACAAAAAGAGATCCTCCTTAGTACGAGTAAAGTGTACCTAATGAAGTGACCGGTGAGTGTACACAACTTGGTAGTGAGTTAAGCGTATGAGAGACTATAGTCTGCTACAGTTACAAAGCTGCCAAATAAAGACAACGCTTACAGAATGTATTTATGTCACATTATTGACACATTTCTTCGGTCATCTCATTTTCTCTACGTTTAATTTGAATGATTCGTTTAGGCGACAGTTAATAAATCAAAGATTAAACTTTTATACCACATCCTCTCATAACAGCAAAATACACTGTTCTTATAAGAGAGATTAGCATTCTTAAAAAAATGAGTCACTTTGAAAATAAACACAAAAAAAATCTCCATCCGCTTGGTTTCATGAGAGTGACTCACGTCGTGCCAGCCGGGCGACATTCCTGAAGAAGAGGGAGAAGAATCCAAGAGCTGTTGACAGTCATCGTGCTGTGGCGTAAAATGCTCAGCAGGACTAGTTTGACGAGCCTGACTGTTTTTTACTCAATCGCACTCCTCCTCTGAAACCATCTCGGGTGCGCATGGGACGCAGATTTGTCTCGATCAGAGGTGAAGCACGCAGGAACCTGGAACAGTGAATACACTATTTAAAGTTTCTTTCTTCCTTTTTTATTTTAAATTAATTTCTTTGTTTTTTTCCAACGGACACAGGATGAGAAGCTGAATAAGAGAACGATCTCTATTCGTACAGGAGGTTTTTTTTGGTCGTTTCTGTGGATATTAAAACGTGCAATGGAACAGGTATGTCCTATGACGCTCGTAACATTATGATGATTGGATAATATGCTATTGATATATTTAAAGTTGTGTTAGCAGACATAAATCCTGGCAATACTGTAAACTGACATTTGAAGAAAAAAAAGATCAAAGCTTACAACAACATTAAGTAAAGTGAGACAGAGTTTTAGCTCTGTACGCTGTAACGTTGTTACTACAATGATGACATAGTTTATCTTACCGGATTAAGACCAGAACTAAACTCCTCTTAATAATAAGTGATTTGGGATTTTGTTCTTACTCCAAATATGTTAGGGAAATAAAATTTACCTTATTTAGGTCCTGTATTGAGACTATTGTACTGTGTGATACTTTCATCAGGAGGAACAGATTGACTTTCAGGCCATAAGGGCCAAGTTTCAACAAGAAGAATTCATACTGAAGAAACCCAAGATAAAACCTGTTCTCCCAGAGAAGTCAAAGGTGGTCTCTCCTCCCCAGAGCCCCAGTCATTACCTCCCTTCAGGTGCACGCCCCTCCCTGCTGACCACCATTAATGAGAACTTGGAAAGAAAGACACTATTTGCCCCAAGAGTGGTCTTCAAAGATGATCCGAAAGAGAGCAAAAAACCTCTCATCGACGATAAAGACAAAAGTGAAGGGAAACGGAAAGGTGGTAAGCACAAAACACTCAAAGGGAGCAGGGAGAATCTTCTTAAAGATTCCGTGGATCAAAAGAAAGTTAATAAGAAAGACAAGACGCTTCCTTCGGTTGTCCCTGTAACTCAGAAAGAGAGTACTGCAGAGCTGGTGCCAGCCGCACCCCCACCTAAAGTCACAACAGAGAAAAAGAAGCCTTTCAGTCTTTTCAAAAAGTCAAAACGAGATTCAGTGTTGATCTCAGCTGATCCAATTCTGGACACCCCAAGCTCAGATATTGCTGGACTAGCTCCACTCCTCCCAGTGCCTTCTGAATCTGGTGGGGAAACAATACCTAATTCAACATCAGAGCCCCATCTACCAGACAACCCCACCTTACCAGATCACAGTGCTGATGTAGAAATGTCCCCAACCTCTACTACTCTTGAATCTTTTGCCTTCAACCTACCTCCTCCTCTCATACCTGAGAGCCCACCACCTGAAATCCCAATCTTGACCAGTGAAATCCCACCTGAAATAGAAAATCCCACTTTTCCTGTTTCTAGCCAAGATGAAGCTATTACCAGTCCACCCAGTGTCTCTCCACCTCTTCCACCCAGCTGTGTCATCTCTGGTTCTCCTTCCCTGGTTTCTTCTCCATCTCCATCACCCGCCGAGCCTGAGATTACATCTGAGATTGGGAAAGATGATATTTCTATAACTGCTGTGGAGAAACTTCCTTCTCTAGCCACAAACCCTCCATCTGTTCCACCATCTCCCAAACCAGAGCGTCCAGTCTCAGCACTCTCTGCCCTGGAGAGGGCAGAGGATATGAGTCCTGGAAAAAGAACACCACCAGGTGACCAGAGGATTTTCAATGCTCTACAGAATGCACGCAAGAAGACCAACAGGTAAAGAACACAAACAGCAGGAACACACACAGTTTCATTCCAGCAGTTACGAAGAAACATCTCTGTTTACAGCTCAGTCACTAACAAGATGTAATTTCTCACCTGCTCTTAGCCCCTTGATATGTGACATCCACTCCTATTCTGTTACCCCTCCACCTGAGGAATCTTCCCAGTGTCAGAGCCCCACTGAAAGTCTCCCAGAACTCCCACCCATTGATTATGAAGATCGAACAGGCAATGCCGTCCCATCGAAACCAGCACAAGTCAATGGCATTGACCACCGTAAGTCCAATTAACATAACCACAGTAGAGCTCCCCTCCCCCCTCCTCTCTTCCCCACCTCTTACTTTTCCGTGGATTTACTTCACCTCAAAAGAAGTTGAGAAGAATTTATCTCATCATCATCAGGTATGTGCTGTAGGCCTGCAAAACATAATTTAATAGCTTAGAGTTTTAGCTGCAGAAAATACCTGGCCACAAGGTCGCCTCAGGTGGTGACATTCTTCTTTTGTGCCAGAAACAACTTAGCAGAAGGCAGGGCAGAGCTGCAGAGGTATGTTTGCTATGTCAGAGGTGCAGTGACAAACAGTTCAACGTCTGTTAAGCACAGTGCAGAAAGAGCAGGAAGTCTGCTGCTCTGTTTCATTTGCATTGCATTTTTGAAATTGTGCATACAGGTTTTTATGTCAAGCTCGTTTAATATGATGAAGTCTACTGTTACAAATTACAGATGAGTACCTTTGACATGGTTTCTAATCTTTTATTCTGCAACAGCAAACAGTTTTGTACAGCTTCAAAAGGCAGCTAGCGGGCAAGTTTCTAGAGATGTGTTTTGTATTTTAATTAAAGTAGCAAAATTGAATTATACTGCACATTTCTTATAAATGCATTAGCTCTGCTCTACAGAGTTATACAAGAACAACTTCCACAGTGGGTTTGACTGGTTTTGTTTCCTTACATATGCAATTCTTATTCTTTTTCTTGCCCTATCTCTATTTCTGTGTTGGAAAATTCACTTTCAGATGTAGTTTTGATGTTGAATGGTTCTTTTTGACTTAAATGAGATTAAAGTTCAAAATCTTTTAGCAATCATATCTAGTCATAACCTTCTAAACTGTTATATGTTCATATGTAATGTCATTCCTTCCAGGACAGCCCTCTCCATTGTTGCAAGAAATCACTGAGGGACCTGACCCTGTCCCTGAGGCGATTCCCCCGCCTCCACCCAAGATGACTATTTCAGATAATGGGCTTCTGAATTCTTCTGTAGAGGAACCTGCCATACCTAACTCTGCCAACTTGAGTGAATTCATTCCTCCACCTGTCATGGGAGTTAATGGTGTGGTCACCAGTGCTAGACTCACAATTTAGAGAAAAGCTAAACTTCAGTGGCCTGTTCTTGTAATGCGTCATAATCCTTTATGCTTCTTCTGCAGATATCCCTGCTCCACTTGAGTTTTCAGAGACCTACACCCCTGATGTCCCAGAGGTTGACAATGTGGCTTCAGGCATTCCTATTCCCGAGCTGCAGGGATCAGAGTTGGAGTATGAGATGTACCCAGGTGCAGATGTTCCAGACGGTTATGACCCGCCAAAGGCTCACAGTAATGTTCCGCAAACCGAGATCCACACAGAGACACCATATGGAGACATATCCCAAAATAATCCACTACCAGAATCATCTCATGCTCTCGGTCAGGACTTACAACAGGCGTCAGAGTAAGACATGCAAATTTAATCTATTTTATTTCTCATTAAAATGGTTCTTAATCCCTGACAAGTTAGTATTCATTAGTGTTTGTTCAACTTTTTGTCCCACGCAGGCCCCAACCAGAAGACGATGTTTATCAGAACACGGAAAATGCGTACGAGTATATCGCCACACCTGATGGTGACAAGAAAAAAGTCAAGACTAAAGTCAAGAAACGCAAAGAGCCAAAGAGTAAGAAACTATTTATACTAGAAAAATAGGAATTGTGCTCAAATTAATACAGTAATATTAGAAACTGCCTGGAAGGGTTGCATCTTTGGTATTGTACATAACTGTGTCCTTCTTTTTAAACCACAGATCCATATGTTGAGTCAATGCCAGTAACGGTAAGCTGCAGTGTAAAATCAAGACTTTATTTTTCTTCATTCAAAAAGATAAGCTTTCTTTATGCAATTTTAATTCAAAGTTAATTAATCCACATTCTTTATTCTTACTTATAGGTTCAAGAGAAAACCAAGACGTTGAGGTTTGGCAAGTAAGGCCTAATTTTTTTTATCCAGAGATTTTTTAATTTCTCTTATCCCCGGGGAATTAGCGATGAGAGTGTGATTTGCTTTTGTTTCACTCATATTCTCCTCTGCTATTAACCAGTAGTCCTTTTCTAACTGGATGATCCTCTTCATTCTGCCTTCCTCAGGAGTGAAAAGAAAGCAGCTGCAGAGGGGCCTGATGAGAAGGAGCTGAAAAAGAAAGAAAAGCAGCGGCTAGAAAAGGAGAAGAAGGAGCTAAAGGAGAAACAAGAACGGGAAAAGAAAGAACAGAAAGAGAGGGAAAAGAGGGAGAACGAGATGAAGAAGAAATTCAAGGTAAGTGAACACGGAAGGTTAAGAAACATCGGGGGAGGGTGGGGTATATGTTCGGGCATACAAACCTGTCTGGATTCATTCCTGGCAGTGGAAGAGTTGAAGTGAGCAACATGTGCAAGCTCAAACAGAATACGAGCAAACATTTGTTTTGTCTGTGATATTTCTGACAGAACACCTATGGGCCATTCTTTATTTCTGCATGTTCTTCTACAATATTACTGTTCTGAACATGTTCTGATTAATGTTTGTGTTGTAGCAGAAACTGTTGTAATAATTAACATAGGGATGAACCCAAAAAAGATGCAACAACTCTATAAATGCGGTTTTGTGTCTACTTTAGCTCTGTTTTTTTTTTTTTTAACACAACAGGCAGCTGGCTTTACCAGAAACACAAAAAATGGAGTAAATGCCAGCAGCCCAGTTAATATCATTAAGTGTAAAACCCAAGGATTACAAGATTAATGTCACATTTGTCACACGCTGTAAGTACTGTACATGTAAGAAGCACGTCAACATTTATTATGTCATCATGTGCTGCTTCTTTGCTCTATTCCTCTATTGATAAAACACAGACAGTTTTAATAATCATATCAATTCAAAGCCTGGTGCCTCTCCTGCTGATGCTTTGACAGTCTTACAGCTTAGCTGTGGTAAATATCATACATCTGGCAACTAAATGGTTTGATATGTCAAACCTTTTTTTGTGATTAGTGCGAAATGGTTACCTTGCTGAGATTGTGTTCCTATGCAATTCTCAGTGGAACTACTTTGATTTTAAATCTTACCCATATCCCCCCTGGACTTATGTCCCTTTTGAAACAGTGCTTTTTCCTAATAAAGACAGTATTGTTGTACAGTATAAAATCTTTTAATCTACCTTTTGCAGATAGGTCCAAGTCCTATCTGCAAAAGGCAGTCTACCTCTAATTGTACTTGTATCATCAGTAATCATGATTGCTCGTTGACAATCATGACATCATCATCCTTTCATAACGAGACTGTGCACTGTGGAGAAATTGTGATGGGGTTGTTGCCTTTGCAGAAGACATAAAAATATCCTCCGATCAATGAGAGAGAAAGAGAAAGAGAGAAGTTAGAAGTTAGAAGAAAACAACAACAACAATAACAACAATCCCCAAATCAGATGATGGAATTCAAGTAAATCATCACTCCATTTCTCATTTCTCCAATTCTTGATCAGATTATATTGGGCATCCACAGGGCAGTTAGATGGCAGTCTTGTCACTCAAATACCTTCAGATCAGCAAATGCAAGCCTGTTGGCTTTGAGAAAGATGCCTTTGTAAAAAATAATACACATTTCTTACTTATCAGGAACAAAATCATGTATCGAGAGTAAGTACTGTGAACATAACAGCAGGTTAAAGATAAACTGCTCCTCCCACTCTGACACTTAAGAAGTCTACTATAGGTCTGTAAATTCTGACTGTTAAAATGAAGAGTAACAGCATGCATCAGGCAAATGGGAGTCATCTCAGTGTTTCTGCACAACAACAAACTATTTGTCAGGAGACTGCTCTTTAATAGAATAAATTACACGATTAGCCCACCATCCAGCTAGTGAACACATGTATTTGTTTTGTGGTATAAAGCCTCTTGTAGTGTTGTTTTCAAAAGTGCTACATGAATATTGTTTATTGAGGTTATTTGAGTGCAAGTGGAGGAATATTCAGTGTTAACATGTAACTGTGTTTGTTAGATCACAGGACAGGAGGATGCCCTTTACCAGGCAAGAGTAGTTGTAACTGCAAAGGGACGAAAGACTGATCTCCCCGTCAAAGCAGGAGACACGATCAGCATTATTCGAACAGCAAACTGCCCCAAAGGAAAGTGGCTGGCCAGAGACAGCACCAACAGCTGTGAGTTAAAAAAATAAACAATCAAGATTAAAAGGATAAAAGGATGCAAGAACCTGTTTTTGAAACATAAGTGCTATAATCTGAAATGACATCTGAAATGACTGAATAACGACCATGTGAATGTGTTTTTAGATGGGTATGTCGCCGTTGACCATGTGGAACTGGACATCAAGGAGATGTTAGAGCTGGGAAGGAAAACTCATCCCGGGTCAAACAATAACTTTATCGAACCAGACGGTGCCCGCATGATTTCACAGTAAGAGTTTCATACAATAACAAGCTATCATGTGTAACCTTCTACTACTGTTATTACCTTTAAGTTAAAAAGTTATTTACAGATGATTTTTATTTCCCCCAGTGACTCAAACCATTATCAATTACCAGGAGAAAGCTGTAAGTGTTTCCCGTTTCTACCCAAGATAACAAAATACAGTGAAATTATTCAGCAGCAGTTTAATATTTTTGATGTTGACATGCTCAGTCACAGACGACAGTGAGGAGTGGAGCGGTGATGATGATGAACCTCCCTCTGGTTCTCCAAGTACACAGGCTGTACTGTGAGTAAATGCTCAATTATGCTCTACTTTTGGTGTTTACTGCTTGTTTCTATTGAGGACAAGAGTTAAGGTGATCAATCTGCTATTAACAGTTTTTTTGGCACTCTTTTTTCCTGCAGAGGTCATACCCGGACATTCTCCATGCCAGATGTGGGTAAGACATAACAACTTAGGCAGCACCATTCCCCAGTCAGCTCTTGTGAAAAAACAAGTTTGGGAAGATCTTTAATTGTTTACTGGAAACATACATTAAACAAAGCATAATGAATCACTTACTGAATTACTCACTTAAAAGTCACCTTTCAGTACAATACAAAAATAAATGGGACACTTGTGTTTGTCATGTTGATTTCCTCAATTTGTTATCTTGATGTGGGTTAACAGATACAGTAAACAAAGATACTACAGACTTGATATTTTGCAGCAGCTGTTTCAGAGAAACACAGGAAGGCTTATGTGAGGTTGCAACACAACTGCGAGTGTGTGAGCGCCCTCAGTATAAAAAACACTCAATCTGAGTCCATAAACAAGTCCTTGAGGACTTACTGATGTTCTGGATGTTGTATCAAGTTTCTATCCAATTATAATTTCTTCACAACTACCGAAATTACAAAACTGCACCCTTCTAAACTTCTTTAATGAACAATGGACTTTTCATTACGGCATTCTTTAAACGTTAATTCCCTGCAATGTGACTCATTAGACAAGCAGGTGCTTAAACAGGAAGCTGCTAGTAAAATATGTAATGGCTAATCTTAGGTCTGGTAACTTAGGAATTATTTCCTTGGTGTAACTGTTGTATGTTTACTTGTATACAGTTATTTATCTGTCGCTTGTGTGATTTCGTCTTTAGGAAACAAAGACCTTAGCGTGAACCACCAGCACAGTCACAGTGACATGGGTCATGATAGCTCCCACAACCAGTGAGTTCACCTGTTTCACTCTTACAGAAACACATACAGACACGCGCAGACTCATATAATTCTTTTTATTTCTCCTTATAGAGCACTTCAGAGGTTGTCCACATTTTTCCATTCACAAAAAAATGTAGAGCCAGCTGCAAGGTAGGCATGGTGGAGAAAAATGTAACAATGTTGTCCATCCACGAGCGTGCATGTACACACACATCCAGAGCTTCTTTTCAATTTTTGTTTTTTCTTCTTTTTAACAGCACCGATGAACCAGTAATGAGTAAGTAATGCCCTAAAATCACATTTAAAAAGTCACTAATGTACTACTTTTTCAAACCTAATGCTGATGCACTTTCAGGCAATACACTTATGCTGGAAGAAGCATTTAAAAAAAAACATTCATAAAGTATTATCATAAAGTTTTTATAAACTGATTTTTAAATTGCAATATCAATACATCTTCAGGTTACACTGCAGGTTCTGTGAATGCGGCACAAGAAGCAAATCACACGTAAGTACAGAAAGAATAACGCACATAGAAAAATGTCAAACATGCTGTCCGACCTGTAGACGGAGAGGGTTCCTTCCTTTTTGCCTGGAACAGCTTGATAAGCATGAAAAGAGTAAATGTCTTCCTTTTTTTTAATCTCTGAGAGAAAGAAAGCTTTTAACTCCACCTTAACGCCACCAGGAAGTTAAGCCAGGTTGACTCCTGACAGAACAATGAGTTGTTAATTCTCAAGTAGGTCCCTCCTCTGTGCTTAGTGCAACAGACAGCATTTACATAACAAGAGCACTTAAAGAGAAGAGCACAGAAGAGTATATTGCATATACTCAATATACCCAATATTTCCATGGGTAATATAAAGCTTTTACTACTTTTTACATTTGGTGTGACCTTGACCTTGACCAGAAATTCACTAAAATAAAATCATCTCGAGCTGATTGAAATAGAACCAATTACATACTCCCTCCCTTCGAGGGAAGAATGAGTTACTGGGTTAAGAATATAAGGTGATAGATGAAAGACTGAGTTTTTTTTCATGTTTTTTTTCTACAGGCCTGAGGCTGTGTCAGCAGGAGATACAGATTTTGTTCCTGATACACTCATTTTACCTCCTCCTGTCATGTATGCCGATGGAGTGGAGTGAAGGTAAAGTGGCCTTCATACAACAAGGCAAGGATGAATCACCCGGACTCTTCACTGTCCATCACTGTGCACATGCCATGATGACATGATGTTTTTCTGTCTTAACAGCTGAACAGAAACTCCCCCAGGTGGAACTGCATTTGTCTGCAGCATTACCTGCTGGACTATGATCTTATTTATCCAATGACTGCATTCGTGAAGTAGAATTACATTTAACAACAATGAGAATTATATCATCTGGGCAAACGGAAATCTTTCTTCTGTTCTTTCAAATGCTGCAATGTGGAACCAGCATGGGACAGTTGATCTGCTTGCTTTAAGTGATCACGGTGAACTGCGTTGCACAGACACACACAGTATTTGTGGACAATGTGATCCTGGAAACTCTCGTAGGGACAATGAACTGCTTTCTGTGCAAAAACCAGAATGGAAAATATATTTAAAGTGGAGGAAATAAGGGAAAGAACAACGGAATGGAAACAGCGGTTTTTCTTATCAGATGGAAGTGTGTGTAGCTAAGAAATACTGGAAAAAGCTTCATTTGTTTTAAGATGCATCCATTAGAAACAATTAACCAGCTGTAAGCAGCAAGTAATGTGAGCTAATACCAGTAATATTCCTGGTTTATGTTTATCTACAGTACTCCAGCATTTAAAAACATTGTTTGTATTTTTTGCACATAAGCTTTTGCTAATTTGTAATTTGTACACTCATTATTGTTTTCAGTGTCAACTGTGGTATTTGGAAGGGACTATGTGACTACTCATGCTACAATACATATGACCTTTGAGTTTGACTTCTTTTTCATTGGACCCAAATAACCAGCATGCTGTGTAATATAATAGGTATAAAATATAGCATTTGCTCTGTATTTGCTCTGTATTGATCATAGCTGCAACTTCAGTTCCCTATAAACAGATGAATAAGTATTATAGATAAACAACATAATGTGATGATTACTTGAGGTCATTTGCAACCGGCATTTGTAGTGGGTGTGAGTTTGTGTGACTCTATGAAAGCACGTTAAGACGGAATTTTTTTTATGTTTATTTTTTTTCCAATAAATATTCATTAAAGTGCAAATCAATACAGCAATATCATGCAACGCATAACATGAGAAATCCAAACCTCAATCAGACAGAAAGACATATAGAGACAGTATCAACACGCACGCATACAGGCAATCACAACAACCAGCGTGCACCCACATACCTAACACACACACGCACACACACACACACACACACGGTGGTATTTAGGGTTACACTGATCATAAGAACCCCACTACAGAAAATACTCACTTTGGTACAACATGTGAAATTTGTATTTAATTAGGCCCTTTAGCATTTCTTCTGGCACTAAACACAAATTAGCTTACATGACTATCATGCCACTGGTATTTGCATACAGTTGTGATGGTAGACTACACCTGACAGTAAACACTGGTTATGTCAGAGGAGTTTTTAAATCTCACCCATGACTTCTGCTGGATAGTGCACTTCAATCATACATATTTTTGCAAGTGTTTTTTAGGAGCATCAGTACCCGGAATTAAAGCATAAAGGCCCATATATTATATATTGATGTGACTGAAGATGCTTACAATAGAGAAGTAATTTAAGACACAGCAATAGTGTAAAATAGATGGCTGACAAAGGCTGTGGACTAGTGTTTACAAAGGTGTATATGCAGCAGCATATTGGAGCAGGGAACACAATTTCTCCTTGACAAAGAACAATGAGCAGTGTATGAGCTTACAGACAGAACAAATACACAGAACATGTAAATAAAGGGTTTCAGGGTAGCAGAAAGTGGCTTTCACTGGTTCAACCAGACCTCGGTCTACTACCAAGTAGAACCAGGTGAGAAAAGCGACCCGATATTGATCTGGGAAAGCGTGGTGTTTGAATCCAATGTGAAACGAAAAGGCAGCACTTTTTAGACAAATGTGCATTTGTCTGTGCTCATCTCACAGGGTTGACGTGTTGGAGAAGAAGTTCCACAACTTTATTTTGAAAGATTTCTGCAGATTTAATATTTTTCTGTCGTTTCAGTTATTTCGTTTTTTTACTGCACATATTTATATCAGTGTATATTTCTAAGTGCTGTATTTACACTTTTGTAAATCTCTGTGACACCACTCTGCAGAACAGTAACTGCCTCAGTGCCACTGACTTCTACGTCTTACTGCAAACAGTAGAAAGGCAACGGTCCAGTATCCCCACATCAAAACAGCAGGTTTAAAACCAGAAGAACATAGTGAGAGAAAGAGAGAAAAGGATTTATATTAGCAGCACCAGCATTCAATTTACATTCAGTCATAAATGATTTTGATATAATGTTATGCCTGACTATAGCAATACACAACATCACTATGGAAATCTGACAGGACATTACAGAACGGTGGCGTGCATCAATAGCAACCAGCAACAACAGTTACAGTAAAGTTTGCAGTGCAGTAAACAGTAAGTGTGCAAACTGTCGGCCACAGCAAATGAGTTTTACAGTGCAGACTGGACAGCAATGACTAATTGAAACAGATAACAGCTCAGACAGCTGCACCACGCCGAACCGTCATGGTTTGTCTCTCGCCACTCACTTTTCTGATTCTGTCACCTCTCTGACATCCCAGACATCACAATTATACTGAAGAGCCTTTAAACACACCAGTGTTAAGTACCATACTTATCTGAGCTCACAAACACACACTTGTATGGAAAACTTCCACAACACACTCCATACCAATTAATGCGTTGCATTGTTTAAGGCAACTGTAGAAAAGTTCATGTGGCTTATACACTTGTGCAACAGATACACACCGTCTCACATCTATTTTTTGCCCTCCTCAGTGTCATTCTGTTTTGAAATTTAATGGCTTACTTAAGTATTTTAACAAGTTAGAAAAAAAAAACTGGCCACACCAGCCAATAAAAATAGTTTTAAGATCTCACATTAAGCATCTGTCTCAATTTCTAAGGGGTATCTGCCTAATTTAAAAGCTTAATAATATAATAATAAAACAAAATGTTAGTTTTTACCTAAAAACAGCTATAATGCCTGTCTTTATTCAGCTTACTACATATGTGACTGAACTGAACACCCCTATGATAACTAAGCAAGTGTCTAAGTGTCTTCATTAGGGACTTGCATGTAAAGGGATCTGTTGGGTGTGTTGCATATAAAAGACTGCTTTAAATAGCAGGGTGATTGAATGCTTTGAAATATATCTGGATATCCCCCCGAAAAAAACCCAAACTCTTGTAAGATGGTCTGCATCTGTCTTCAACACCAATGCAACACATACTCGGCGTCATGCAGAGCATCATTCTACTATCCCGCTGTCTCAAAGAGCTTCGCTACTCATCTACAATCAATTCAAAATCAAGTAAAACTATGTTGAAGTAGTAATTAAATTAAAAAACTATAATGCCTCTTAAAAATAAATATGGGTCTGACCGCTAAAATATAAATCTTAAAGATGTATAAAGTAATTTATTTGGTATTTCTCTGTCAAACTTTTCAGCTACATAATGATTGTAATATAAATATAATACAAGGATAACAAAATCTTCCTCATAAACAACATAAATAAAAAAAAATAGAATTTTACATTTTGCGATACTCTCTCTGACACGATTTAATGTCGAGTTTAACAACTTTGCCTCAGTGAAGATTTAAGACCAGATGCAAAACTGACCTTTGATCGGTGGTACAGTGGGTGAAGGAAATTCAGCAACTGATAATCAGCCGAAGATGTTTGTGGGAGAAGTGACAGTGAGCTTGAGCTTTGCTGAACTCTGACCACTCGCTTCTCACTTTACAGGCCTCCACTAGTTCATAGATTCCCCTCAGCTGCAGCCTGATGTGTAAGACATCAAGACTTTGACCCAATGACTGTCAAAACAAGAAATAATAACCCCCACTATTTTACCCCCTCATTCTCTCTCTCTTCATCCGAGGCGAATGCCACACCTGCCTTGCCATTTACATTTCCAATCGCTTCCCCCAATCCAGTAAAACAGAACAGATGGAGAAGAGACAGAAAGAAGAAGTCACTCCAAACATCTACACTCCCTACATCCTCGATCTGTGATTAGCTTAAAAACCCCACTGACATCCAGGTTACAGTGACCTAAGCAAGTCAGCAGGGCTCAGCGTGCTAGCGTAGTGATCAGACTGGCACACATTTCAAAGAAGTCCATGGTGTGTGATCCCTGACGTGGGGTGAGCAGATGGGAGCTACCAGACAGGGATCCCGGGAGAGAGGAGCTGAGCTGGGGCAGATCAATCGCTGGGGTTGCCGAGTCAATGCTCAGTCTGGGCCTGTGGAGACCGGCTGTGGAACCTGACCTCTGAGGAGTGGATGAGCCCGATTTAAAGCCCACTGCCTCGATGATGTCATCTAGAAGCACAGCAACAGCAAATATTAGTAGTCATTCATAAAGTAACTACTACGTTAACTTTTGTTTTATTAAACTTTGTGAGAAATATCTGTGAGACAGTACACAAATCAGTCCAGCTATTTCGAACCAGTGCTAAATGCTAAAAGAGGTCATTTAAAACAAAAGACACAAAGCTAATGGTACATTTTGTCTTAAAAACGATGTCAATGCATTTTTTAATAAGTAGTGGTCCTCTCTTCCTGAAGTGCAATTCTGTGCTAAAGCAAGTACAAGATGACTCATTCACCTGATTTGCATAACCATAAAAATATATATCTGTCATCTAAATAATAATGTCATCTATTGGATGTATGAAGTTTCTTATAGCCTTTTAAAATATTTTAGGCTTCAAATGACGTGATATTAAATCTGTTAAATTTTTTTAAATATAGTTACGTATCCTCAGAAGAAGATTTAATCTCATTATTGACAAAAAGAGTTAATATTATATGCACAATCCAAGACCAGAAATCTCTGCAGTGGATGATTTAAATGGTCTAAATGTAAATAATAGATCACAGACACCCATCTACTGAGCATCAAAGGCACCGGTGAGGTGAGGTGTCTACGCAGAAAGGATACTAAAAGACATCTTGCAAGTAATACATTAGTACCAACACACTTCAAAACGGTTTCTTTCCTCAGGCTGTAGGATTGCTGAACCCACTCTCAACGCTTTAACATGAAAAAGGAGCTTTTTCATAAAACAACTTTTTTCTTTTTTTTATGTTTTGTGACTACAGCTGCAATTTTCTTAGACAACCTTGTGAAGTGCAGTTCACGCCTTTATTCATTTCAGCTCAACTTTAGAATGACAAAATTAAGGACAAACATCAGCAGCTTTACACCTGCACAAAGGCCACGCATGTTTTATGATTTGGAAAATGTGTATTTTATTTTGGTTTTAAATTAGTCATGTATTGATTGTGACTAGATTGTGAAACCTGCTTAATGTGTTACTAACCATCAATGCTCTTGAAGTCAAGGAGGTAGGATCTGTTGTCCACTTGATAGAGCTGCAGGCTCATTTTCACCAAGTTGCCTGTCACTGGATTCTTCCTTCGAACTCGCAAATGGTATGGGTTCACCACCTGACACACACACACACACACACACACACACACACACACACACACACACACACACACACACACACACACACACACACACACACACACACACACACACACACACACAAAAAAGAGTCAATAAATATATAAATAAATATTTTAAAAACAGCCAAAACAGAGACTCTGTTTGTGTGGGGTTCTTTGCAGTGATGTGCTTTATGTATGTATAAGCACCTTCCAGTCAAAGTTTAGCTGCTTCATAGCTCTGTACACCTCAGCCATGATATCATAGGGTCTGCTCTGACTCCTGATACCCAGGTGCCACTTAGCCTTCTTCACTGCCAGTGGTTTAGGCCGAGTGGTGTTGAGAGCATCCAGAGGACAACGCGACTTTGGGCTGTCAGCCAAGAGTGGAGGCATCCTCTCTGGGTGAGGTTTAACTCCAGGGGGCAACGGCATTCCCTCCTCTATAAAGGAGCCCTGTGGAGGACTGGACGCCAAATAGAATTCACTGGCCTGGGTCATGATGCGCCTGTTATCTATGATGAGGTGATAGGCTACGGATAACTGATCCTGCGTAAACAGAAGGATGACGAAAAATAAAGTGAAGACCAATAAGATAATTCACTCCCAACAGACCATTATACTACTGAAACCTACAAACGTTGTTTACAGCTTTCATGATTTCATCAAACATAGAAAACATGTACTAGAACAAAGTCAATGAGCACCTGTGGGTCTCCACTGTACAGGCTGGTCACAACCTCAGATTCAGTGCATTCAAACTTTTCGCACACTTCCCTGACAGCCTCTTCATCAAGAACAGTCGCATCATATGATGGATCCTCTGGGAAAAGGTAGCCTGGTAGGTCCTGCTTAAACCATTCATGTTCCCTATCAAAAAACATTGATCAACTCAAACGCTTCATCCCAAACTCAATACTGACATTATCAGACACGCAAGGTATGACTTTTAGCTTGCTTCAAGCTGGATTATCAAACAGAGGAGTCTGTAATAAAATAATCCTGTGCCACATTACAGAGCTAACAGTTATAAAAGAGTGGACAGGGAACTAAATATTTGACATATTGAGGAAAGAAAATAAAGCTATAACTTGAGTTATAAAGCTATGGCATTTTCTTTTGTGGCAACATTAGTTAAAGAACTCTTTTTTTAAAGAAAAAAAAAGATATATGAAGAGAAACATACAGTATAATATTAATAAAAAAGTGTTAACAATATAGCTAAAGGAGGCCTCTGGATTCAAGACAGTGGGGTCAGTACCTGATGTCTTTGATGGTGGCTCTCTTCAAAGGATCCACCTGCAGCATGAGCATCAGCAACGAGGCCACAGAGCGGGTCAGATACTCTGGGATGTAAAAGACACCTCCTCTGATCTTCTTAAACAGTGTGGGGACATGCTCATCATCAAAGGGCAGGGTGCCACACAGCAGGGCATACAGAATCACACCACAGCTCCAGATGTCAACTTCTGGGCCTGCATAGAGTCTAACAGAGAGATGAAAGGATGTGACAGTTTAAAAAAAAAAAAAAAAAAAAAAAAGCCAGATGCTTAACCACCAGAAACGCTTTTTTTCCACAGTGATTTATAGGTTAATGGTTAAACGGTTTGTTTATGACTTATCCCATGAGGCAGTTAAAAAAATAGTTGGTTGTATGATCACACACAAAAAATAGACGTACAAACCTTCCTGAGATGACCTCTGGAGCTGCATAATTGGGTGAGCCACAGCTAGTTCGTAGGAATTCTCCATCTGACATCATGTTTGACAGTCCTGTCGGACAATCCCAGTTAAATGGCAAGAGAACATTAATATCTCTCCGTCTTTATTCTTACAGTAACAAGCATAACAACAACAAAGCATCTTAGTATGGAGATGAGCGACCAGCTGCCACCAGAACAGCTTCAGCTTTAGAACTCTTTTAAGGTGTTCAAGTACCCTCAAAAGATATTTCATCATTTGGTGGAGATGGGGGGTGGAGAGCAGTGAACCTATATCATTCTATCAATTTTCTTAATTTCTAATAATGGACAGATATATTTTCTTCTTTCCATTCAACTTAGGGTTTCAAGGGAGTGAAACCTATCACTGTCTATCTGTCATGTCTGTGACAGAGTGCCAGTCCAGCACAGAGCTGGCACAACGAGAAAGACTAGTCATACTCACCCCTATTGCCAATTTAGAATCACAAATTAACCGACAATCATGTCTCTGGAGGCAAAACTTCACACAGAAAGACCCAAAACAGCACAGTATATGACTATGTTTTCCATCCTCATGAATCCAGTCAGTGACCACTAATGGCCTATAAACAGGGTACTGTAATCCTTAAAGCGACCACTCTAGGAGTCAGGATAGAAATGTTTCATCCCAGGATGAAGTAATAAGGCATTGATTTCTAGTGACCCTTTCCTCTAAAAGAACAGAAGGGCTAGTCAAACCCTGCCAGCAAAAAGATCCCAACAACACAACAGATCTCCAGCACCCCTCCTCGCACGGGTCAAGGGTTCAGGTTTTTCCCCTAATCTGTCACCTGTCTGCAGGTTAAATGTGAACATAGCCCAACAGGGAGTTACACACTGCGGACACTACTGAGACCTTTATCCTTCTTTACTCTCCAAGACACTAAGCTCTAAACACACAGCTCGTTTAATTGGATGAGCCTCTCTCTGCCTACCAGGGTCTCTGCCAAACATTAAACGTCAGACCCTTTGTGTTGTGCTGACCTTCCCTTTATCTTTTATCCCTGGTCCCTTAACACTCCCTTGCTCTGCTTGCCAGTATTTTTTGCTCTCAGCCAAAACACTTCTCCTGCTGTACTCCACTGCCACACCCCCCCTTGATTCCTTCCCTATCAGATGACACTGGGCCTCAAGGCTTCCTGCCAGACTTGATATGAAACCTTGCCGTTGCTAAGGGATGTCTCTCCACCCCACACGCCCTGCTGCGCATAAGGGCCCTTGTGTGTTTTTGAAATATTTCTCTCTTTCATGGTCATATTACATCAGGATTTTTAACTTAAATTGCAAAAATTAAGGCCTTAACTGATAAGAGGCATTCTCAAGTGAAATTTTCCTTATCATTTAATAAAGCTAAAAGGTGCACAATTATATTTCACATTTTTCTTCAAGTTAACAAAGTTACTGCATGTGTTGAATCATAAACAGCTGTCACTTGGCTTTATTTAAACTATGTAATTTTACTCTGTCACCCTAAACAAACCTCAGTATTTTATCTGTCCTCTTATCATGAATTTACAAAAGATTCTATTGTCAAGCTTGTTTTTATGTCTCCCCCTCTAGCTATAACTGTTTTCTTACCAAAGTCTGCTATCTTGGCATTCTTATTGGCATCCAATAGGACATTCTCAGGTTTGAGGTCTCTGTGAACCACCATGTGCCGGTGACAGTAGTCTACAGCTGAGATAATCTGCTGGAAAAGGCGGCGTGCTTCAGTGTCCTCCACCTGAAAGACACAAAATGAATGGACTTGACTGATCTGAGTGATGATGTTCCCTCTGATCTACAAGTATGCAACTGGGTCAGTTGCAACAGGACCCAACTTTAAAAACATTTCTAGCAGATTTTGTTGAGCCAGTGCAAAAAAAAAAAAGCACTAACATTTAGAGTTATTATGGAAAACATTCATTTACTGATTTATTAGAAATGGAAAACATTTCAGACTGTGTTTTCTACGCATGTAATTAATTTAAGATCAATAATAATTAGCCCATTTATCTCTTTTAATTGCCCTTAATGACCTGAGGGAATAGCTAGCTTTGTGGATGCTAAATGTAAAAAGCTAGTGATTTTAAATAGTCTGGTTTTCTAAACTGTAGAACGCTGCCTACGGACTAGTGGATAATGGGCTTTAACACAAAAGGTAGTGACAACAGAGTTCATGAAAAGAGAAAGAAGCACAAAAAAGATCAAAAGATTAAAAAAAACAGCAATAAAAGCAAAGACAGTGGACAGTTTCATTGCTTTTAACACTAGTTTCACTTCACTATAATGAGTGACTTTGGCTCGCTCTCCTTGGCAGAAGCAGGACTAAAGGACCAACAATAGCACAAACATGTACAAGAGTAGAAGTAGTGCACATTCTGGATGTTTCTGACCCTGGCGACATAACCAGGTAAGACATGCAACGTTCTGCAAAGCTGTGTGTAGGTGCTGTGTGGGACTAATGCATAACCATGCAGTCCATTAAGAGTCACGCTACTTCAATTTCAAAAGGTGAAGTTCATAAACATCAATAGAAAACTATGAATGGCTTTACTAGACTTTACTAGGGCAGCTTTTCGTGACTCGCAGTTCAAAATAAACCATATTTATGTCATACTAGGCCTGTGGAACCTATCAGTTAATATGATGTCTGAAACAAGCCATTTTAGCCATCTTTACCCTCATTTTAAACCAACTTTCTTCTGATTGGTTGCCCCTCAATCAATCAGAAGAAAGTTGCCCCTCGGGCAGCACGGTGGCACGGTGGTTAGCACTGTTGCCGCACAGCAAGAAGGTCCTGAGTTCAATTCCAACACCAGGCCGGGGTCTTTCTGTGTGGAGTTTGCATGTTCTCCCCGTGTTTGCGTGGGTTCCCTCCGGGTACTCCGGCTTCCTCCCACCGTCCAAAGACATGCAGCTTGTGGGGATAGGTTAATTGGAAAATCCAAATTGTCACTAGGTGTGAATGTGCGAATGAATGTGAGCGTGAATGGTTGTCTGTCCCTGTGTGTTGGCCCTGCGACAGACTGGCGACCTGTCCAGGGTGTACCCTGCCTCTCGCCCTGTGACAGCTGGGATAGGCTCCCGTGACCCTGAAAAGGATAAGCGGAAGCGAATGGATGGATGGATGGATGGTTGCCCCTCGTAAACAGAAAATCTAAGAAATGTTTTTTATGCTCACAGGTAGAGCTTTGTGCTCTAGAGACATCTGCTTTCATTGACACCCACAGAGCTAAGGGCAGAAAAAACTGCCTGAAATTAAATGTTTAGACGAATCTAAAGCATGAAACTTTGGCTCAAAGGAATTACTTTCACATAAATTGACTTCATCTAAGTTTTTTAAAGTTTGCCCATGTTTAACATGAGCATCCACTATTACAGTGTAATACGATGTAATGTATACATGACAAAACAAGGAGAGACGTTGTAAGTTGCACTTGAAAACAGTGCACATGTTTAGGAACATAGTTTAAATGTACATTATAAGTTAATTAAAATATAGATACCTACTCAAAATGACAGTAGTAAGAAGATATATTTAAAGCTAAAGCAAGACCATACAGTTTATAATATATATAATGTGAAGGATGTGGATTTAAATAATGTGAAAAAATACAGTCAACACAAAGTTAAGTATAAATACACTCAGCTATTTTTAACAGCAAGTCTACTTGGATTACTGCACAACCCCAGGAAACAAACCATCATCAGATTTTTGCTTGATATGTTTACCAAATATATGCAACAATTGCTTTTAAACTGTCAGAACTGTTTAACCAGTCAGGCTTCTGTTTAGTCAGCTAACCATGCCACTGGATAATAAAAGAATTTCTGATGATTCATTGACCACTGTACTCAGCCAGGCTGAAATCTACCAGCAAGATAATAGAAGAATGTCATCTTACCCGTCCATTCTTGCAGATGTAATCAAACAGCTCACCTCCCGACACATACTCCATAACCATGAAAAAATCTGTCGGGGTGCTTATGACCTGGTACCTGACAACAACAACAACAACAAAAACAACAAAAAAAAAAAATGTTGTATTACAATGAACTTTTAATACATTTATTAGTTGATTTCACCTTCTATCTTCTATTTTCACCTTTTATTCTCAAAAATTAAAAAGTGAGATCACTTAGACATGTCCCTTTTTTATAGGTAGATTAATTTTTAATCAAAATAACATTAAAATAATTAAAACTCTTGTACCTGACATAGTCAGTAATGGAATCGTTAATTAGAAATTACATGTTTTTAATTGAATTGCTTGTCCAGTTTTTTGAGTATATCAGGAAAAGATTATGATGGGCAAAAGACATTAGCAGAAGGATATATGGCTTTTTCTTTGCAACTCTGCCTACAAGGGAGGTCTCCGGGAGCTGCTTCTTCACTGCTGATCCCAGAAATAGTATTTTGTGGTTACCAATTAGTGAAGCTGCCAGTTTAGGACCCATGGGGTGTCTGTTTCTCAAAATAGAGTATCTGATGCATTTGTTTCCTTGCTCTGTGTTGCAGGCCTCTCATTCCACTTTCTATTTAGGTTCAAGTTTTTGTGGTTTTATGTAGGGGGTAGGACACACCTTCCTATGGCATCTTCAGTTATCGAGCAGGCAAGAGTTGATGTTCCAGTAACTCAGCTAACCAAATGAACTGTTTCTTTAATCAACACAGCAGTTATCAGATGTGCTATCATATTTGGAGAGGTTTCTTCTCATGATCATTTTTGTAACTTGTGCAACAGGACACAGGAGTCATTGTTGCTATTAAAAAATCACCAGTCAGTCATATTTGTCATTCATGACATTTCTGATTAATTTACTGGAAATAAGAACAAATGTGCTTTTCTTTCAAAACAAAGACACAGATGGGTGAACCGGAATGTCTAAACCTATATCGTCTACATAAACAATACACAGCATTAGTACACAGAAACAAAGGCACAGCAAGGCTGTGATATTGGGTTGCTTTCATAAAGGTCAGGTATGTTAAATTGCAGGCACAATTTCATGAATGGTTGCCGGTGGTAGAATATAAACTTTATCACAATCTATTTCAATACTGTCAAGCTGGGTGAAGCCTAACACCACAGGGACTATGGGAGGAGAAACATTAAGACAAATAACTTTTTTCTTCTAACAGTTGAGAGTGTGGCAGCTTTTATAGTCATGGTCAGTATGTTAAACTGCTTCCACGTCTGTACAAGAAGTGTACACAGTGTGCATGTGTTTATTACTGTATACGTCTCTGACACTGACTTCCACAGCACTCCAGCTTATGACCTGACAACTCGCATATCTGCCATTGCTTAGAGTTTTACAGTGGACTAACCATAACCCTAGACTAAAAATATCACAAACAATGTTGAGAGGGACGGACAGACATGGACTAACAAGGGGAAAGAGGCCAGGGAGATAGAAGGAAAGAGAAAGAAGGACAACAAAGTCACAGAAAAATCCATGAGGAGAGAGGGATTTAGACATGCTCCTTCATTACAACAATATCCAGCATATTAACTGGAGATTTGTCCTAGCCAGAGCACATTTCTTTATCTAGCTCCAAGCTTGTGTGCATGCACTGGTATGTTTGTGTGTTTTACCTCCTGTGACCCTTGTGGGTATGCTCAGTAGAGTACAGCTCTAGGAAACACATGTAAACAAGCAAAGCATGCCACAACACACAGCAAAGAACCCACGTTACAACAAGCAATAATAAAAGAGAGCCCAGTTATCTCTCTGCAAAGCTTGTCAGTCTTCACTGAGTCTGAGTCTTAAATCTGACAGACGGATGTGTCGTCTTTCTGTACTTACAGCTTGATGATGTGTGGGTGTCTGAACAGCTTAAGATTCTGGATCTCTCGTTTGATCTTCCCCACAACATCGAGACTACGGATCTTCTGTCTGTTCAGGATCTTCACAGCCACTTTATGGCCTGTCAACTGATGCTCGCCAACTAAAAACAACAGAATACAGACATGAAAGAGACAGACCACAGAGGCTAAAAAAATTAATAAAAAATAAATAAATCACATAACCTACTACATAAGCAGCTTGGTGTGGATTAAAAGGGTTACACTTTGATTTGGAGTCCTGTTGCGTAGGAAGCTTGCACAAAGTAGTGAATGAACTGCGTTTGTTATATTGAGCTTTTGCTCTCTTTTGTAACCCCTATTTTCTTTCCATGCGTTTGTTTATAGTGTTGGAGCTATCTTGGAGGCTCTGAAACCAAGCTGTTATTGCAGCTGCCAAACACTGCACACGAAACTCAGAGTCAGATACGAACTGGGGCATGAACTGCTCCACAACTAACACACAAGCAGTAACCTGAAACGAGCAAGCATTACATACACACACACACAGTCATTTTTTATTCTTTCACACATGACTTTACACAGATTTTCTCCTAGTGGTTTGGGAGTGTGAGCAAAATCCTTTTCCTTGATGATGATGTTCAGAAATAGCCATGGTAGCAAATGTTTTTAGCAGCACACGCAAGAAACAGGCGGGGTGAGCATAGAGTTAAAGCTCACAAGGTCATGCTGAGTGTCAGAGAACTAGCGAAGGCTACCCTAATAATAATCTGTTATACGCATCCTATTGAAGCTTTAAGATTGTTTAGGGTTTGCTCGACTTGACAAGCACTTAACAAGCTACCACCGGCTAGCAGAGAATAACACATCGGACTAGCTTGCAAAATTAATGTCAGTTCAACGTTAGGTTCCCACGGTGGGTCAAACGGTAAGCTTCAATCGTCCTTTGTCGCCAGACAGGGCAAAGGACAGCCACCACCGCACAGTCCTTATTACTTAACGATATACCATAATAATGCGAGTGTGACTGTGCATCTCTATGCATCCAGGTTTTATCACCTGCCATAGCTGATAACAGCAGCTACTGAAGGGGGCTTCGGTGAAAGAATTTGACTTTGAAGCGGTCAGATTCTCAGACTACAGTACGTTTAAAATCCAGTCTGTTGCCGTGGTTAAACCGCTCAACTACGCCAACTGCTTCACTGACCACCAGCAAGTTGAACACGAAGCGTTAAAGGGGTGGTAGGGGAGTGGGGGCACAGCGACTACTTGGCATTAACTACTCCAACTGAAGGCACAAACGTACACATGAAGCCTGGCATGACACAGAAACAGGACTTAACTCTTCACTTTGCCGAATGTCCCCACTCCGAGCGTGTCGCCGAGGATGTAATGGCCGATCTTTACCCTGCCTTCGTGTTTCTGTTGTTGCCTCTCTGCCATCTTCTCCGTTACCGACGGCTTGGCTCGCTCGGTGAGGTGGGAGAACTGCCTGCCTGGCCTGTGCAGCGCACGGGGGGCGGGGAATTGGGAGGGGGGGGGGGGGGGGCGGGGCACTTCAGAGTGAAGAACCACCAACGGCGGAAAACGCGCGCACGCACGCGAATTATCCCTCCAAGAACCAGGCGCACTCTCCCACCTACCCTGCACGGAGCAACCAACAGGGTGTTATGTTGAGTTTAGTAGCCCAGTCAAATACTAACCCTCACGGTCTAAATATATAGATGTGTGTATATATATATATACAGTGGGGCAAAAAAGTATTTAGTCAGCCACCGAATATGCAAGTTCCCCCACTTAAAATGATGACAGAGGTCAGTAATTTGCACCAGAGGTACACTTCAACTGTGAGAGACAGAATGTGAAAAAAAAATCCATGAATTCACATGGTAGGATTTGTAAAGAATTTATTCGTAAATTAGGGTGGAAAATAAGTATTTGGTCACATCAAACAAGGAAAATCTCTGGCTCTCACAGCAGAGGCGGAGCCAGACATTTGAAACACCCGGGGCTTAGCCCTAAAGGGTAGTATGCATGTGGTATTTTTATTTATTTATTTATTTTTATTTTTTTGGGGGGGGGGTTAGAAATGACTGAAAGATTAATAGGCTCTGTTTTGAGTTTTGTTCAAAAAAGAATGACTTCATATAGGGAAAAATATATATCACATGTGCAGGACATCTTAAACTAGTTTTTTAATTAAGCAGCAAGGCAGAACAAAGTCGGGGCTGTATCAAGACACAGGGACTAAACCCCAATTCAACCAGACCCAGAACTGATCCGGAATTAAAACAGGACTACAACAGTTCAAAATCAGGACTACTGAGGACTTAACCAAGACAGAACCAGAATCAGAACTAGATGATAGTAGCACTAAAAATCATCATAGACCTGCACTACACTTATTTTTTAATTCCACCAAAGTACAATATTTAGATTGAGAAAAGTTTATATAATTATTTATCCTTGTTGTGCGAACAAGCCTGCATAACTTAATAAATATAGAATTTGAAAAATAGCAAACCTAAAAAGAAACACTAGGTACGAGATACATGAGGACCTATGATACGGTGATACTTTTGGTAAACAACCATTTGACTAACATGTGTGTCTCACCTGCTCTTGTTCATCTCTGTTCTGTCCTCATTCTCCATCTCCCTCTCTGTTCCTCTCTCTCTCTCTTTGTGCTGACAATCATCAAATATACAGTTGAAACCACATATTTATGTACTGTTCAGATCAAAACACAAACACTTTTTAATTGTAACATCAAATCGGACTAAATGTTTATTTTTTTAGATTGATAAATATAAAAAACATATTTGTTAACTTTAAGAGTAAAGAGAGAAACTATCTGTATTTCTTAATTGCAAATGGCACCAAATTGTATTCAAACTGAGCCACACTTATGGAGCTCCACAGTTCTTTTCCTGGTGTTTTGGTTGACATGTCTTGATTTTCCCATTTCAAAAAAACAGGCTCTGTGTTTTGCCTTATATGCATCCACAGCTGTGCCACCAGTTTACTCACATGGACTCTACTAACCTATCAGAAGCTTCTTCAGCTCAGAATGGAATCGTCTGGAGTTTCTTACTAATTAACAATAAACTTAATGTATATGTACTCCTAAATTTGATCAAAGTGATAAAAAATAGACAGCTCTGTCTCTCTTTATTCTGACATTTAACTAATTCAAAAGATATTTCAATATTTATCTAAAACAAAAGTTTACTCTAAATTGATGTTGTACAGTAAAAATGTTTTATGTTTTCTCCCTAAAGTGTATGTAAATATCTGGTTACAAATGTGAATATCCTGCTGTGTACTGAAATCCCTCTTGTTTTGCATAGAAATATACTGAACAACATACAAAGCATAATATATAAAATAACATTTACCTGAGTTTTTTCTTTGAAAGAAGCCTCTAATGTCCATTCTTATATTTCAGTACATAACTGAAACCGATTTAGTCGGGAGGGTAAGAACTGAGAATATGAAATAAACACACGTAAGCTAAGACTCTAAAAAAATAGCATTTGTTCGGCTTTTCATTTCGCCATTTGTTGATTCACTTGAAGAGCGAGTAACGTAATATTGGTCAAGTGATCAGTTTGATATCAATCTTTCGTGATGCACCGTCATATTTACATTATTTGTACGGTATGAATGATTTTCTTTGGTAACTGGTCAAACTTAAGCTCTCCTTAGTATGGCTGGCTCCGTTTCTCCAACAGCGCACACAGGCAGCAGCTGCCCCGCCCCCTCGCTCAGTTACTTAGTGCCTGAGCTCGGATCATACCAATATCAGGGGGGGATTCACGCACAGTCGTAAATTCCCACAGTGTGCACTATGTGCTTCGAATATTGTGTGTACTTTTTGTTTTATACAGTTGTCAGCCAGACATCTAACTATGAAAAAATTACACTCCAAAAGACCCCGGGCTTCTGACAAAACAACCCGGGCTTAAGCCCAGTAAGCCACCCCCACGCTCCGCCCCTGTCTCACAGACCTGTAACGTCTTCTGTAAGAAGCTTTTCTGTCCCCCACTTGTTACCTGTATGAATAGCACCTGTTTGAACTCATCATCTGTATAAAAGACACCTGTCCACAGCCTCAAACAGTCAGACTCCAAACTCCGCCATGGCCAAGACCAAAGAGCTTTCGAAGGACACCAGGAAAAGTATTGTAGACCTGCACCAGACTGAGAAGAGTGAATCTACAATAGGCAAGCAGCTTGGTGTGAAAAAAATCAACTGTGGGAGCAATCATCAGAAAATGGAAGACATACAAGACCACTGATAATCTCCCTCGATCTGGGGCTCCACGCAAGATCTCATCCCGTGGGGTCAAAATGATCATGAGAACGGTGAGCAAAGATCCCAGAACCACACGGGGGGACCTGGTGAATGACCTGCAGAGAGCTGGGACCAAAGTAACAAAGGTCACCATCAGTAACACACTACAACGGCAGGGAATCAAATCCCGCAGTGCCAGACGTGTTCCGCTGCTGAAGCCAGTGCATGTCCAGGCCCGTCTGAAGTTTGCCAGAGAGCACATGGATGATACAGCAGAGGATTGGGAGAATGTCATGTGGTCAGATGAAACCAAAGTAGAACTTTTTGGTATAAACTCAACTCGTCGTGTTTGGAGGAAGAAGAATACTGAGTTGCATCCCAAGAACACCATACCTACTGTGAAGCATGGGGGTGGAAACATCATGCTATGGGGCTGTTTTTCTGCCAAGGGGACAGGACGACTGATCCGTGTTAAGGACAGAATGAATGGGGCCATGTATGGTGAGATTTTGAGCCAAAACCTCCTTCCATCAGTGAGAACTTTGAAGATGAAACGAGGCTGGGTCTTCCAACATGACAATGATCCAAAACACACCGCCCGGGCAACAAAGGAGTGGCTCCGTAAGAAGCATTTGAAAGTCCTGGAGTGGCCTAGCCAGTCTCCAGACCTCAACCCCATAGAAAATCTGTGGCGGGAGTTGAAAGTCTGTGTTGCTCAGTGACAGCCCCAAAACATCACTGCTCTCGAGAAGATCTGCATGGAGGAATGGGCCAAAATACCAGCTACTGTGTGTGCAAACCTGGTAAAGACCTATAGTAAACGTTTGACCTCTGTTATTGCCAACAAATGTTACAAAGTATTGAGTTGTATTTTTGTTATTGACCAAATACTTATTTTCCACCCTGATTTACGAATAAATTCTTTACAAATCCTACCATGTGGATTCATGGATTTTTTTTTTTTTCACATTCTGTCTCTCACAGTTCGAGTGTACCTCTGGTGCAAATTACTGACCTCTGTCATCATTTTAAGTGGGGGAACTTGCACAGCCGGTGGCTGACTAAATACTTTTTTGCCCCACGTGTGTGTGTGTGTGTATATATATATATTAATTACTCATATTTCGTGAGTAATTACTAGTATGGGTTTTTCTTCTTTATTCCTAAATGCAAAATGTGGAGTTCACCACTAGATGGCAGCATACGTATGATTCATCAATACTCAATACCTGGTATGAGTTTCGGATTTCTTTCTACTCCTATTGTTAAACATACGCAACAAGCAAGCAATATTTATTTATATAGCCATTTGCCCGGACAAGAACGGCATCGAAAGGAATCCAGGACAAAACAACAATGTGAAAAAAGAGGAAACGGGAATACGATGAAAATACACAAAAAAACACAAGGCTCGAGCTTCTCAAATTGGACAACAAATAGTGTTCGCTCACCAACATATTATATTACATTATGTTATATTATAAGATTTTTTTTGTATTAAACATAAAATCGTCTGGAAACAGAAATTTCCTGAAGTTAAAAAGGATTAAAATCACGAATTACAGACTTCCCGTCTTTGTCTCTGTATGGAGACTGGACAAATATATATAAGGTTTCGACACATTTTTCACATGAAAAACAAATATCAATATTTTAATTAACATTTGAACTTTAATTGTTGCAATATTATATTTTTGTTCATCTTTTAAAATAAACACTTTATTGAAAATTAAAAAAAAAAACTCTAGCACTATATACTGGAACATATTCTCTTTATTTTGTCTGTCCAAGAACAAAGATTTTTAATAGTCTCAACTCAAAAGCGCTTCGGTTGTTTTGCGCCTGTTACCGTGAGTAATCGCTAGGAGCAGTTTATCCGCAACGGTGGTCAGTCCACTGCTGGTCTCCACTCTTCCAAGTTTTTCAAGCAGGGATGGAGACGATTACTCGTTAGCAGAGAGGAGGAGGGCTGCTGTGGGAACTAAGAGAGCGGGGGGAGGAGGAGGAGAAGAAGGATTGATATAACAAGAGCGGCTGTCGATGCGCAACGCAAGTCTCACTCCAAGTCTTTGAAACAAGACAGATAAAGGGGAGCGGGCTTTCCATTCAGTACCAGTGCAGGCAATTTTTTAAAACTAAGTTCGTGCCGCGGGTCAGTTCTCCATTTAGCCTACTACTCATCTGACTTTTAATTATTTTGTAAAACTGAAATACGAGAGAGCGAGTCATAAACAGATCAGAAACTCCGAGAGAGCTGCGAGTTGGGAAGTTTGTTTCCCGTTGCTTTGCATGACATTTCTTCCAAGGACTTGAGAGCCTGACACAGTTTCTTCATAGACCGTGCGGTGTGGGATTTTGATCTGAAACGGGGACTCATCAAATGCAAAATTACATGTATGAGAAAGCAATGGCTCAAGAAACAAGGAACGGAGGAACCTCTACGTTAAATAACAACAATGGTGTTGACAACAGTAAGAAGAAGGTGCTAATAGTGCTCGATGTCTTCTGCCTTCTACTTGGTAAGTTCATACAGATATGTTTACACGATGCTTTCCTCTCTGTTACCATTTAAACTGCGTATCTCACATCAGCTTTTGTAGAGTACATGCAAAAAAAAGTGAAGACAGAAACTTCTGCACATTGCACTCACAATAAAAGTCATCTTTAGAATAGATAAACGGTGCCCGCCTTTTCTCAAGTCTGCCAATAAGAGTATTATCATTTTAAAAGTATTGCCCGTTATCTGTAACTGCAAAACAACTTCAGCTGCTACATCCCCTTATCATCCAGTACCAACGCAACACCCCCGGGCAGTGGAAGTGCCGAATAAAAAAAAATCAAACAACATTTCAGGAGTTCGCACTTTTAATTTTCTTTAATTCACCCCAGAATCACAATCAGTTTGTAAACTGAGAAGAAGAGAAAACTTCTTTTCTTTGTTGTTGTCAAGACAGGTGACTAGCTTCTCTCATCGGAGATAACTGTCACCGGGTAATATACTGATCATTTCAAAGTCCATGGAGTGTCACTGTAATTGATCAGTTGTCAACATGCCTTGGGCATAAATATTTTCAAGTGTTCTAACCTGCCCTTAAAAATAGCCAGACAACACCCACCACTTCCCCCAGTCTGTTCTCTGATAACGATGATCATCTGACCCCAAATCAGATGAACATGTTTATCAGTCCAGCTAAAGCTGGCCATAGGCTGAGTTGCAAGGTGACTGAAGTAAAAATCAAAGTGTAATTAAAATACTGACTAACAGCTCACAAAACATTCCCCAAAGCTAATGTCACATCAGGGTTTTTTTTGCATTAGCTCTCATTTGCTCCCACAGAAATTTTAATGTGTGTTAGTTCTAAGTTCAGTGGGCATCCCATACAGATTCAGTGTGCTGCCTTTGTGTATGTGTGTCTGGTGTCTGTGTGTGTGTTGTTTTGCTGGTTTGTTTTTGGCTGTTGTCACTGTAGCCCAGTCCTTTTAGTGTTGAGCGCCAGTAACCCCCCCCCCCCCCCCTTCTTTTCACACTATTTTCATTCCCCCCATCTCCCCTTTCTCTTTTTTGGAAAAGGATTACGGGAGTTCTGCTTAACTTCTACACATTCACTCCTAGAATCTTGCCAATCCCTGGCCAGCTGCCCCTGATCTCTTCACTTCAAATTACTTTCTTTCTTTCTTTCTGGCTCTCTTTCTCCCTCTCTGTCCAGGGGAATGCGTGGAATAATTGCTTAAGCATGTGTTGTGGTAGGGGAAGGCCTCTCCAATTTGAGTGAGGGATCGAAAAGTGGGACCAGTGGCTGACCGGGCTTTAGAGGAGCAGGTGGGAGACACACCAATAGGGCAATATAAAGGAACCAGTAAAGTACCGATGAAGTATGCAACACTACCACACAGGAGCTGGATTGTATCATCCAGTATGTTACAAATGGTGCACATTAACTCTACATAAGTGCTGTGAGGTAGAAGCAAAGCTCGCTGACAGACAAAGTTTTCCATTGGGTTTATACTAGTTTTCTTATTAAAGAACCCCAGACAGAGATACACTGTTTCATCTGCACTCATATAACTGTAGATGAGCTTTGATCACATGTGGACTGAATTTCCTGCACAAACCAACTTCCTTTATTGGTTAAAGCTCTACAGACAGTTCTCCATTGCCTTGTTAGGACACACACACGCACTCACAGACACGCATGTATGCCTGTAAACTCACACAATGCATGTAAGAACACAGTAACAAATGGTTACAAAGATTCTCCTTTGTTATGCTAAACACAATCTGGCTGCTCAGTGATGATTGGTTGGCCCACTTCAGGGGTTTGGGGGGAGTTGCGGGTTTGGTGCGAGGGGGTGACTGGGGAGGGGGTTAAAAGAGAGGGAGAAGAGATCAGTAGAAAGGGAGGGTTATCAGGGCATCCTGAATGAGGAAGGAGGAATGCGGGTGTGTTGTCGAAGAGCTCAGCGGAATGCTTAATGGTTGATAGCTTTTGTTCTGAGCCTGTTTATGGCTAAAAAGTAGTGTACACTACTAAAACTGGGAAATAGATAAGTATCTCATTACCTTTAATTAGTTCCTATTCTGCCAGCTGGGCTCTACACGCAGAGTCTCTGCAGTTACATCTTCCTATAGGATGTTAATGTGCCCAACTGACACACCCTTAGGCGCAGATAATGAGTGTCTGCATAAAAGACATCTGAGACCATCTATAGCTGCACACAAGGACAAAAGAAAACATCTTTAAATGTTTAATGAAGAAGCCATCCCAGTTGGTTTTGCTGAAGAAAACTGATAATGCAAAAGTACAGCAAGATTAGAAAGGCATTGAAAAAGCATACTCACATTCTCTCCAGCACTCAACTACCAAGACCAGGGTTACGGCATATAGTTTTGGCAGCTGAGCGCAACCGTCATCTGCTGATTTCACTCTGGATCAGGTTCCACTCCTACAGAGCAGTCGAGTTGATTTAGCAATGCTATAAGGAGCGTGCACACAAACAGTATACACTCACTATAAATACACAAACTCGACCGCAGAATTTCGTATTCCCTTTTGGCGACTCACTGCCCAATAGTCTTCTCTTGGCTGTTTGAAAAAAAAAAATGTTTATTGTGAGAACACTTTGCAACGAGATGCAGACTAGAGCCCTCTGGAACCCAAGCATCCAAAAGTAGTCTCACTTAAACCATGATTAAGTTTTACACAATGCACAGGGGATTATACTTTATGTGTTTGCTTCTGCAGAACTGGTTTGGGATGGAGCGGTCTTTTTGTAAAACATAAACATGGATTCATTGACTCTATATATGCTTCTTTTAAAGGATCACGATCTGTCTCCTTATGATGATCTGTGAGGCAAAAAACTATATATATAATGTTTTAAAACGTTTAATTATGTGTTTATTGCAAAATTTGGAGCTCTGATACAGTCAGGTGTTCAGCGGTCTGCTTTTCCACAAATCACAGACAGGTAGCCAAGAAGAGCGTAACCTTTTGGCCTCGAGGAATCAGCTTCATAACTGGCCCCGGAGCGTTAACCCTTCTGTATTCGACTCCTGCGTTCCCATCAGCTGCTATAACATTACAGCAGTCAGTCACACACACAGCCTCTCATTAAAGTCAGAGAGGTTTAACCTCCACCTCTCCAGGCCTCAGCCACTTCAATCCTGAGCCGCTCTACAAATATTTTTGAGAATTTCACAAATTCTTCATCTGGCTGTAGCTCTGTGCCCAAAGACTCTGGATGGGACATCTGGTGCAATTTTGGGAGTAAGTGAACCAGGGGGCATATAGAGTGTGTGTGTATAGTGGAGCTCAGGAAAGGGTGGGAAACGGAAAGGTAGTGTCGGTCGGAGGTGGGTGTGGTTGTGAAATGAAATCCTGTCTCTTTTTTTTGCCTCCTAGTCCATTTCCACATCTATCTCCATTCCTTCCCCGTGTTCCTTCTCTACCGGAGCCAGTCTTCTGTCTTCATAATAGTCTCAGAATAACAAGGGAAAGATCAATAATGAACAAAATAATATTAGAAGAATATTGATATGCATGGATTATACAGTCTGTGTCTGTTAGAAAACTACATTGAAGCAGCATGTGAGTCTATCACAGAGAAATTGAAACACAGGCTCCAATCCAAAGATGCTGACCTTAATCCAAGGGTAAATATTCTCAGGGATTCTGCACAAGTCTTTCAGAGGTGGGAGCCATGAACATGTTCTTAGAAATATATTTGGCTGGGATTTATTGGGATCTGTTTAAGACATTAGGTGAAAGGTCAGAAAGAAAAGAGACTCACATATGATCAATATCTGCAATGCTCTTTGTGTGACATTAGTTACACTCATGTGTCACCCACAGCAGACACTTAATAGACATGCACAGAAGAATATGTCTCAGGATTTAGTTTTGACAGTAATCAGATTGAGTGTTTATTGTGAGAACACTTTGCACATCATAACACAACATAGCTTGATTACTCGACTATACTTTTGTCGTTATGATATCTAAATGTTATCTGTGCCCAGCCTGTGATGAGTGTTTGTTGGCGGCTTCAGGACAAGGTGAGGTTATGGCTCTTAAGAAGGTGACGAGGTGACGAGTGTCCTCTGGCAGAAGATAAAGATCAGCAGATGTCCCTGACAACAGAAGCCTAGGGCTACTATCTCTCCTAGATAAGATGCTAATATAAGTGCACATTTTTGGGAAGATCTATGTTTTTCGTGCATGTTGAGATGAAGAGCACCAGTGGCATCAATGCCAGACAGGTCTGCAACATTTTCCGACTGTCATTGTGACATGCGGTGGGTTTCTGTTGGTGCAAGAGTTAACCACCAAACCCCTGGGGTATGTGCCTTAGCAGGGCTGTGATTAGAGGTGCGTGGGTGTGAGCGTGTGCATGTGTGTCCTTTGGGATTCGGGAATAAGAGAGAGGGCACCCAGAGCTGTCATTAAATGGACCATATAGCCTGAAGGGTGAAGCATTTTGTATTCACTCTGTGGGTAGCATGTGTGAGGCATGTGTGGCTCGATTTATAGACCTGTGTCCCATGTGGCTCCCGTGGGCAAGCTGAAGGCATAAGCTTGACCAAATTGCCTGTAGCTGTTCACACTGCTATACAAACCAGACACATTCATCTCCTTTACCTTTTTTTATACTGTCGCCATCCTGGCACACAAATTGCACAATAAAACAAAGACACCAGCTTGTAGTTTACGCTTTGACAACAATAGTGTAGTAATGCCTCTCATTCTCATGTCTCATCTATGATTATATCCCTCTCATATAAACACTTTTCAAACTGCTTATTTAAGTCATTTTGGATTACTGGGCAGGACCTTACAATAAGCTTTTGTTAGCAGTCAATTTTGAATGTGTTTAAACTTGTGTTTTAGCCTTCACCAAGAAATGTAAATGTATATTTCACAGAATTCTGCATGTGGGCAACAAACATCTACTTGCCCATTACACCCATGGAAATATTAACTCTTAGACTTTCTACTTTTTCCACAGTTACTTTTTTGATTTAACCCAGTGTTTTTCTAGACCCTATTTCTACTTCTATTAGTCAACATGTGATGAACAACAATGGCACTAGCCCTTTAATGTAAATTAGAGCGCAAGCGGCAGATGATCTGAAGTTATGGGCCTCATTAAATCTCTTTCCCCCCCCCACAATATCCTTTCTTGGGCCTGCTTCCTGCTGTTACACAGGCCCCTCTGTCTGTCACTTTCTCTTACTGCATATACAGTCTTCTGTATTTGTGTGTGTGCTGTGTGCATCCAGGGATGGGGGTCAGGGCGATTTCTCTGTTTCGGAGAGAACAATACCCCTTTTGATGCATCTCAGCGCTCTTTGTTTCGTTAACAGGGACCAACAGACCAGTGGCAGACTGAAGGAGGATGAAATAGAAGGGAGGGGTAATAAGTGAATGAGGGAGAGATGAGAGGGCGTAAGAAGCTTCTTACTGGGTACTCAAGATCGCTTTATTATCTATCAGTGGTTTATGGCTGTTGCTGCTTCTAGCTTTATTGTTGACTGGATTGTGGGCTGTAGTGCTTATCTGCTCAGAGCTGTGTAGTAATCAGCTCAGCATCTTTAATGGCACAGGCCTTATCTAAGCTGCAGCCACTGAGCTCTATCCTGTTTACATACAGAGCAGCGCCCTGGCTGAAGAGGATCCATGTAACACTAGAAAACATCATGCTTTACATTTGTACTGTAGCAGCAGTTTAACATCTTGTGTACACAGTTATTAAAAAATGGTCTGGGGTATAAGCTGAGGTGAGCTGGAATGAGAAGACAGTCTTGTGTTAAGTTCAGGGGAGCATTACCCAGAGATAGAAGCATCAGGTTTCAGAGAATCCATAGCCCTCCTCTGCACAGCCAGGCTTTTGTCCCAAGGGGTAATAATGCCATTATGGCAATCGTTGAGAAACGCCTAGCCAGCCATCTAACCAACCAGCCAGATAACGTGATCTGGCCCTGGACGGTGCTCATGTTTCTCTTCATTGGAGCAGCTGTGCATTTGTCTTTTTTGCTGACAGTGCAGCCAAGCATTAAATAAGTCTCCATGACTTTTAACTGATCTTTTTAAAACAAATTATGAATATCCTCTCGCATTCCCTAGTTTCTGATGTGGACCAAAGGTGAATTTCTCTTCATCTCTACAAATGCACTTACAAGCCAAAAGCAACACAGGGCCAGCAGCAGCACTCAGAAGTTGCCCACACAGGTGCCTGCTGGTAAAAGACCCTAGAGTGTGTCCCAACAGATGCCTGTGTGTAAAAAGGCATTTATTCCTGTGAATAAAATCTCTCTGAGTAAGCACATGCTTCAGCCAGCGGCCCCCCGGTCGCTACAGCATTCACACAGGGGGGGAAAAAGGGATTCACTCTGCGCACCACTCTGCTGACCTCAGCCACTCCTGTGTATCTATGTGTGCGTCTGTGTTTGTGTAATTGTGAGCTTTGTACATGCGTGAGACACATCAGCAACCTGTGGAAACAAAGAAACTAATATCTCGAGCCAAACATCTGTATCGGTGCATGTTTGTGCACGCGTTTATAAACGTATGTTTCCTAAACAGTGATTATGTGTATGGTAAAAGCACGGGTGGTTTATATGGAGCCGAGTTTGTTTATTTGGATTGCGAGGACATTTTTAAAGCCCTTTGTGGTCGACGGCTTAAAATTTTTTCAGAAAGAAGTTGGCTGAAGTCGCCAGTGAAACCACAGTAATCCACTTTCACACCCACATAGCCACACACACAACCGCACACTCTCGAAGATACAATACACAGCGTCACAGTGACATTTGGATCCTGTAGGCTATAGTATAATCCTAGAGTTATGTCACATCTCTCACCTATGACCTTTTGCTCTTCCGGGATCTGTCTTGAATGTATGCACACTATCTCTAAATATGTGGAAAGCCTCACATAGTCTTGCTCATGGCTTTAGTGACCTTAAGATAGGGCTAACTGGGTGGGCTTGCCTAACTGTAAAGTGTTTGATGTGTGACAAATTTCAAAACATCCGAGGCATCTGCTTGGCATGCCATTTTTAAAACCTCAGGGGTGACAGTACAAATGATAATGAATATGTGTCCTCTGTAAACACTTAGCTTAAGATTGAGACTGGAATTACTATTAAATAAATTAATAGAAACAGTTAAAAATACACTATGTACCACTGTTTTAATAGAAAATTTGCCACTATGACAAACTGTGTGCGTTACAAACACAGTCTCACTACTGACACACACAATTCCCATTTATAGTGCACATGCACACTGTGTAATTGCAATGTCACTTGCAGCTGGATGAGAGCATTCATTCATCAACAATCCCGGACTAAAGGACGCTCATAAAGAAAGACACTCCTTCTCATTCACACACATATCAAATAACCGCAAGATAATATCTCTCCACACTTCTCTTTAGCAATGTAGGGCACTTTAAAATGTCATTTTACAAATGCAGATTATGTCGTTTGGTATTTACAAATCAGAATTATAAAAGTATTAAGAGTTTCTTCAGTAGCCTGAAAAATATAAATGCTTTGACATGTCCACACAGGCAAAGATCATGTTGTTTATAGGTTTTTAAAAAGTTCCACTTAGTTTAACAGAAAAGAAAACATTTTAACCTGTTACTAATTCGCTCAAAATGTCACAGATTGCTTAAATTGTCCAAAATTTGTTATCGCAGAATCCATGTAAATCTAACCACATATTTAGAGACTGCATTTTGCACTTGGCATGTTGCAATAATTGGTGCGACATGCAGATTTCAGCTACGGAAGTGAGCGGAGCTGCTATCTGATCTGCTAAAATAGAGGTGAGAAAAATCAGAGAAGAAGCGACTAAACAGTTTGATTGATTGACTGTTCAGTCTATAGAGTCACAACCCACTATAGACACTATAGACACTATAGACCCGGCCCTCTCTAACCCTCCTCTGAATTGTCCTTGTTCCCACTCCTTCTTAGAACGAGTCACATATTGCTTATTGAGAGACAGGAGGAGGAAATCCTCCATTAGTGCAGACTACAATACCTTTTCCTCTGCCCTGCTCCGCCTCCCATTTACCTCTCACACTCACTGCTGACAATCAGCATCACTCACTAAAATAACGATATCATTCTAATTTTGCTTCTGAAAGCCATGAAAACCTATTACAATATCAATAGAAACCCAGAACGGTGAGAAAGTCATGAGAACCAAAGTGCGGGAACCTCGCTACCATGGACTCGACATACACGCTGGTGTTCTACAGGGATATTAGTGCAATGTCAAAGGGTATTAACCTTTTAAGCAATGTAGAGCTTTAGCTGGCACTGGAATAACAATTGTTTCCTGTTGTGCCAAGTATAGCCAGGCTTAAGGTAAGAAAAGAAAGTGATAGCAAATTCATGATCATTGCCTTGCAGTCTCAAGGAACTTTGAACTGTATAGTAAAGAAGACTGTTTAAAAACCCTAAATTCTTCATTTTAGCTATGTAACATTTTGATAAAGTAAATCCTTTTTTTTCTTACTAAAAAAATCAGTCTTAGCCCTGCTAATCGAAGCTCTCGCTGACTACGCCAAATTTAGCTCCAAAGCCAATCAAACGGACGCCTGAAGGATAATCTCAGTCACATAAACAAATGCGCACACATACACACTCGATCGCATACAAAGAAAACTACATACATACATTTAAAAACCCCAACCCAACCAAAACGCACGTGGACATATTTTTATCATGTGTTTGTCATTTCCAGCAGGCAGCAGAGCGTGAGCATGTGAGTGGATTTACGAATGGAAAATAAGTCCAGTGCCCTTACTCGCTCTCTCACTCACACACACACACACACACACACACACACACACATACATACACAGGCCCTGCCATGACCTCTGCATATAAACACAGATTCAACCAGCCAAAGGAATTCCTCTCTCTCTCTCTCTGACCTGCGGTAAGTCTTTAGTGGTCTGCAGCGGTTCTCTGAAGAGAGAAGTGCATGACAGGATCTGATAAGACAAATAGAACTGTTCCCAAACTCACTAAGCCAGCCACTTTGGTTATGTGTGTGTGAGTGCATTTATGTTTTTTTCCCCTGTTGAATTCTTCATACTTTCAGACCCTCCCTGTCTTTCTCTAGCTCGCCATTGAGGAAATTTTTAGACCCCAATTATTCTTTACATGCCAGTTTGTGTGCTAAAAACAGCTCCTTGGCTTAATAGTGTGTAAGGCTCATTTCCTATCAAAGCACACACACAATTTCTTCAAATGAATGTTTCCTCTGTTTCGGTAGTTGAAGTATGAACTGCATCGTCGCGTAAAAGCGACCTCTTGACAGAACTTGTAAAGCAGTTGTTTTTTTTAATTCAGTGATGCACCACAGGTCTTTGCTAAAGCCCATCCCACTTCTTTCTGTTTCCTTCCCTTCTGTCTTGGTTTTTCCCTCCTCTGACACTCCTCCACCACTTTTCCTCTCTCTGTGGGTCAGCAGGTCTCCCGAAGGTCATTTGCTCTTGGGGAAAAGGGGTCATATATCTTCACGCCACTGTTTGTAGAGGAGGTTCAGATGTGACATAGGGTTAACACTGGTGCGCCTTTGAATTTGTGCTGAGAGTTTCATGGACTGACTGTGGTATGAGGAGAATGCCAACATACAGGGTGCTTTAAGGGCGACAGCATGGAGGGGTGGGTGGGCAGCGCAAAAGAGCCTGGCATCTCAAGGCTGTGCAGCGGGCAGACAGAGAGGCTTTCATGACTTCTCAATAGGTAGTGTCGAGGTGTTCAATTGCTCAATCTCGCTTTACTTTTTCAGTCATTCAGCTGGTCAACTCCCGAGTTTCCCATGGTATTCTCCCATCGGTTTAGCCTTTAAGCACTGGTTAGCTTGTGTGTTTTTGTCTGAGTGTGTCTGTTAAGCCCATGAACTTCTTTCATGCCTCCTCATTAGCATGTGAATCCTCCCTCCACAAGCAGGCCAGCATGGAAGGATGGAGAAAGACAGGAAAGAAGGGGGAAGAAAAACGCAAAACCCCAGGAAAAACAGGGAATGCTGTGAGAGAAACCAGAAACTGATTTTTGGAAATGTTTTATTTTCCAGGCTGACTGTTTACCCAACACACCCCAGTTTATGCCTAGAGTTAACATGTGACGGTTCTCACTTTGTTTAAAGTATCTGTAGCCAAGTTCCCAGGCAGATTATGCTGAAAGTCTTGTATGAACAGAAACACGCTGGAATCTCCTCATCTTAAGTTGTGTTGATCGTCCCGCCCTGCCTTGCCTGGGCAATTCTGTGCTCACCCACATCTCCTTCTTCCTGTTGTATGCACAACATGGTTCTCAGACACCACTGTAGCCTGGGCTAGCCTTGTGTGGGCCCACCAGTGCCCTGATGAATTCTGCATGCTGTTTGTGCAGGTGTCTGCTTCAGTGACCATTACATCTGCTGACCTATGTTGACCAGTGGAAAGAGAGTCAATGAGAAAAAGAGCTTAATTCACACTAAAATCAGCTATAATAATACAAAAACGCTTTAAACTCTGCTGGCAAAATTTGTCTTCAGAGGAAGCAAAACAGCATAAAATCAAGAAAAAATGTTTTTTTCTTGACTGTAGCTATATTACATGGCTTAAACATATACACATTGATCTGGCGAGCACCTGAGACAACACTGTCTTCTTTTGGTTTCATTATGCAAGTCTGAAAGCTGAGTGTGCTTCTCTCGGAGGCATGCACAAGAATGTGTGTTTTGAGGTTTGCGTGAAGTTCATCTGAGTGCTGTGCTCCTCAGTACAGACCGGTAACATGATCTTCATCACCCATCACTGGCGAGAAGACAGCTGTGGCTCTCAGCAGCATTCATGAGTAGACCTGGATCTTAAACCAAAACATCAAAGGAAACCATGATGTGAGCTAACCACATGAACCACATGTGGGACTACTTTCTGAGCAGTCTGACATTGAATGTATATGTTGGTGTGTCTGGATGTGGGTCTTCAGGACACCTTCTTGTCTTGACTTCTCTCTATTTATGAGCAACTGTGAACACATAGCTCACATTTTGCATGAGAACATGTTCTTATGCAAAAAATGTTCCAGATTTGGGTGGGCTTTCTTTTGTTTTTCTTGGTATTCACACATTTTTAAATCCCTCAAAGAAGAATTTGAAAGTCCCAGCCAGCGTTTACACGCCTATATTTGTATTGCTTTGATTTGGAGATGTGTATTTCTTTTCCCCCTTGTCAGGAGTATATTAGTCCATGTGTGTGAGACTGGTTAGGAAAGCAGACATCAAAATGAATTTTTACTAATGGCTAATCATGGCCCTGCATTGTTATTAGTTGTGAAATTCTTTAGATTGTTATGGAGTGTTAAAGGAGTAGTACAAGAGGGATCTCCCAGAAATGTTTCTTTTTCTTTACTAGATATTTTGAAACTCTTTTCCCTAAAACTATGCAAACTTTATTGACAATATCCCCCTGTTGATTGGTTTCTTTCTTCTTTAATAATGAACCAATAGCCTTGAGTGTGAGTGTGTGTTTGCTCTGTGAGGAATGAGTGAAGCTACAGGATAAAGCTCAGTTCTCAATGGCCTGTTGTCGCACTGTCAACTAGAGCAGCAGGAGACAGTTTGTCGAGTAAACAGACTGTTTACTGTGAGCACACACACCTGTGAAAGGTTTTTGTTTTCTAATTTGTTTTCTAATGATACTTTCTCTTCAGCTTACAGGTAAGTAAACTGAGCTATGTGACAGTATGATTCCCCGTATTAGATGTGACTGTGAGTCGGCTCATGTATTTGCATAGGTTCATGCAGCTATCCATGTGTTTGTGTATGTCTGTGTGTAGCTATGCTGCCAGCCCTGGTACTCCATCGTACCGCTATTCGTCCTTACCACAGGGGGTTTTACTGCAGCGACTCCAGCCTGTACTACCCCTACAAGAGAAGCACCGTACCTTCCTCAGTCCTCATTTCTGTTGGCTTGACACTGCCTGCGGTGTCCGTAAGTCCATCCGACATAAAAAGCACTTGGCGATGGGAAACTCTGAAGGCGGAAATAGGAAGGGCTCGAGGTTTATGAAGGTGGCTGTGAAGGAGTGACTCTGCTACATAAGCTCTACCAAAGTTTAGATAGGCTTATATAACTTTTTTCTGAAGCTGCAAGTGCATCTGATTTTGGAAAACAGTCACTCCTTTGCTCTAAGCTGTCCATCTGACTTCCTTAAGCCCCAACCACTTCTGCTGTCCCATGATCCCCAGTGCCGGCATGCTCCTTGTGCTCCCGCCGTTCTCTCCTGTTTGTGTCTGTGTAACTGACCTGGTGCTTTTATTATTTCTTTCTTCTCTCCCTCTTCCTGTCCTTCTCTCTTTGTGTCTTTTGTAGCTAGCCTGCCTTTCCTGATCATTGAGACTAGCACCATACAGCCGTACCAGCGCGGGTTTTACTGTTCGGACGAGTCCATCCGGTACCCGCGAAAAGAGGGAGAGACCATTAGTGATGCTGTGCTTTGTGGTGTTGGCATTCTTATTGGCATCTTCTCCGTAAGTCGATCTTTACACCTCCCTTGGTTTAATCCTTGTAAAACTCTTAGATACGTCATAGTAGGGTTACTCAATTGTGACAAAAATCATCATTATGGCTATTTTGGTTAACGTCGAGGTCTAAATTATTTAACTTTGGCTCTGGAAACATCATACATTTATTGACATTCCAAAAAGCAAAAGGTCTTATAGCTCAGTGGATTTTTAATCTATGAATATAGTTTAACTGAACTAAGATCTTCACTAAAGATCTTTGAAAGTAAAGAAAAATCAGATCGTCTGGACCGGATTAGCACCTTGGCCCTGTCACAAGTGGCTCTTCACATAGAGCCATAGGCAGCTATCAGAGACCAACGGAAGTTCCGCGCTGCTTCAGTATTGTAAATAGTAAATAGGCGGTATTCTCTTGTTAAGTCATAATCGTGCAGATTGTAGCTTCACAATGTCAACTGGAGAGCTAAGAACATACACCAGATGTCTCAAGGTGTGGATTCCTTCCTATGGAGCAAAATTGATATCCGGTTAATATCCCCAGTAAGTACAGAGATCGGTGGGGCTGCTTATTTATTGCAACAAATAATGCATTTTGGTCAATATTGGAATGAAGATTATATAAAGATGACTCATCAAAATATCTACATCTTTTAACACGGGATCTTCTTGAACTTGGTGGGGAGTGAGTCAGTGTTTTAGGTAGAGCAGACAGAAGCTGGATTTAAAGCATAAGACAAAAGAAAACGATCATTAAGAAACCAAAACGCATAGTCCCAAACCTAACATAGAGCCTTCATCAAATTTTTGTTTTTATCATGCAGTGTTATCTAAAATTCTCCAGTTTTTTCCTTTAAATGTGCTTTTTTGTTTCCCCCTCCATTCTATAATGCTTTCTTCTTAATACTTCATTCTTCAGGAGCTTTTTCCAAGCCATTTATAATGGCCTGCATTTTATTACTTTACTAAGTGAGTGAGTCAGTCGGTAGTGAGAGGCCCCCCAAGCGATATTAGGAAGTGTATGTTGGTGTATATGTGTGTTGATGCCTGCATGCCAAATACCAAAGAGATTTTATGAGCTCTTACTCCATTCTCATGGCTGACTCCGTGCCCTCTGTGCCCTGTACATTACTACTGGTAAATATGTCAGCGCTCTGTTCGCTACCACACTGGTAGCCTCGAGCGTCTCACTAGTTAGCAACAGCATGAAATTCCCATGACTGGAACCGTGCTCCAGAAAACGGGAATGGTTCTGGTGTTGTGCCAGCAGATTAGAGGGGGTCAAGTTTAGTGGAAACATGTTATAATGACTTGTGGTGGGGTGCATGACAATTACTGCCACGTGGTCAAGCTAAATGATCTTTACAGCCCCCAGACTCCTATGTGGCACAGCCCCCTCATAAGTTCCCAGACTGAAACATTGCTTCGCTGTCGCCTCTGTGCCATCAACTTAGTGGGCGCCCACGCACGTACACGCTGGACCAGCTCAGCTCTTCTGCTTATTGGATCCAGGACCCTGTTCTTGTGTTAGTTAGCTCCCTCACATGTTCACGTGTGGGCAAAGCTGGCGTGTCTTACACAGCTGTATTCCATTAGTGGCGTCTACTGCCATGCCGACACCATTCCTGTAACACACGCGCTGTCTCCCATGCTGGCACAGGCACATGGATATGCATATATGCACATATATACATGCAGTGGTAGCAGATTCCACTTGGGTCTCTTGTTTATCTCTGTTGAAAGGAAAATCCCAATAGCCCTGCTGGTCAGACAGATTCATGTCTGGCAGACTCTGTTTCCACAGTTAGAAGTTATGAGTTACCATGCATAACGATGATCTAAAAAAAAAAAAGATTAGATTCTCTGGGATACTCAGAGATGCTCTATACAAGCAGATATATAAACTAAGACAGGGGGTAGAAACAAGAGAAGAGATTTGAATGCTGGCAACAAAAATAAACAATTGTGGCCTGTATTAGCCTCCTGTGGTTTTAATCTCCACCTCTGATCTGAGTAATTCAATGACAATAGCACAGACAAACATACAGTACACCACCACGTTTATTTTGCCTGGCTGTGAGCTGAGCTGAGCACCTAATACCCAGAATAGATGTGTTTGTCAAGATTAACAGCACACACAAAGAGTACATGTACACAGTAAAAGAAGCTAATAATACGAGGGTACATTGTGTGGAAAGACTGCCATAGGCAGTGTGAATGTGTGCACATTCATCTGTGCACATAGTGCTGTTTACATTCACAATGTCTGCAGGCATAACGATGTGCAGGTAAATACTTTTTAAAGAAATTAATCAGAAGACTAAAGCCTTTTGTGGGAAGAAGAAGGAAAGAGCAACTGGTCTATTAGTCCAGGAACCCAGGTGGTACAGACTTATTGACATCTTTGTGCCTCAAGGCATGACTTGGCGCGCAAGCCCCTTCAGTATAGATGAGGTCTTTTCAATGGGCCTTACCTCTACTCAGCATTTCCTGGTTAGACTACCACAGGACTCACAATTAGCTCACTGGACTAAAGCTCCATAAAAAATTATATAGATACCTGTTTTCCTTTTTCATTGACGTTCACTTTCTTTTTTTATTCTTTACATCCGACGTGGAAGACCGGATCATATCATTGAACCTTTGCTCACATTCACATCATATTCAAACTGCCTGAGGGAAAGGCAGGCCATGCTCATCTTTTATGTTTGTTTATGTGTGACTTTGCACCATTTATTGTCCTGTCTTTCCTGTCTGTTACATCCTTCATAATCTCTCTGTTACTTCAACCTGGAATTGAGTTAGATTTCCTGCATGATAACTCAAAAGTTACAATTTTATTGCATGGTTTTATGTGTCTGAAACTAATGTAGTGCTGTTTGATTCGGCAACGTCGTAAAAAAATTGTAATGAGTGTTGTGTGCTGTATCTGAAAAAAATGTTCCTTTTAGATTGTGATTGGAGAATGCTACAGGATTCACCAGCTGCACCAAGGAACAAAGTCATTTGTGGGGAATCCCTACGTTGCAGCTCTCTACAAGCAGGTCAGCTCTGCATCTGACTGGCATCATACGTGTTCTAATAATTTCTTACATAGTAAAGCATTTTTTTAAACATCTCAATTTTATTGCCAAACCTAACATTGTATGTATGTAATTTTTATGTAAGGCACATAGTCGACTGTAAATTCTAATAACAGCTATTGAATGTTTTGAAGGAACTAAAACATTATCTCAAAAGTGGGATAGGAAACATGTTTTTTGCATCAACACAAAAAAATATTATAAACCTTCAGTGCAATATAACTGAAGTGATATGAGACCTTTCTGTGGTCTCTGGACCAGCCTCTTGAGGAAGTCAAAAACAGTACTGAGTGTAGTGAATTACTCAGAAGACATAATTAGTAACAGCTGTTAAAATCTGTTAGCGATACAACGTTTACATCAGCCACAAAATTTTTGGTCTTAGAATAGCATGCTACATTTTAAAAACTCATATCCTGTGTACGATAAATCTGCCAGCATTATTGTTTTAGGTACTTGTGCTGTGTAAGTGTAGAAGTCTTAAAACCATAGCAACAGTAATGGAGACAGTTCTTATCTAACAATCAGTTACAGTCATCTGCTTTATCTAATCACTGTTGTGTGTCATCTTGCAGATAGGTGTGTTTCTCTTTGGCTGCGCCATCAGCCAGTCATTCACAGACATTGCCAAGGTGTCTGTAGGTCGGATGAGACCCCACTTCTTAGATGTTTGCAGACCAAATTTCTCCACTATTAACTGTTCATTGGGGTACATCACCAACTATACCTGCACTGGGGAAGAGAGTGAAGTACAGGAAGCTAGGTTTGTGTAAACAACGATGCACACACAGTATGAACAGAATATAATATGTTTATTAATGTACTCCTTCAGAGTTTAAAAGTTACGGTTTCTCTCCACAGGAAATCCTTCTTCTCAGGACATGCCTCGTTTTCGTTATTCACCATGCTCTACCTGTGTGTAAGTAACCATCAAGCTCTGATATTCTAACATTCATGCAGGCACACATATGCTGACAATCAGAGAAACAATGATTTGCACATAGATGGAGTTATGGAAACAAGGCTGGGCTCTGATTAGGGGATTTACTGCTTGAAGAAAGAGAAAAACATTGTTCTTATCCACTGCTCCACCTCCTCTTCTTCATCTCCTCACTCATTTTTATACTCTTTTTTTAATTCCTTGGGGAGAAGGATGGATGCACTCCACCTGTTTTCTTCAAAACAGTTGCATGCATACTTCCTGTTCTCACTCATCCCTTTCCACATCTTTCTCTCAGTCCACCTGTTGTGGGTGTCTGGTAGGGTTTAGCACCCCAGAGGCATTTCAAGCTACACACACACACGAACACACATCCCAATCATCTCCCTTTCTTCCTTTGTTTACAGACCACAAATTTTAATCTCCCTTGTATGCTACAGGGATTTAAGAATAGAGTCAGTGTTTTGGATTTGGCTGGCCTGGTTACCAGGTGGTCTTGGTTCTCAGAGTGAAGACACTTGAATATCCCATGTATTATAGTGGATTGCAGTGCAGTGCAGTGAGAGGTTGCTGTGGGTATTTCCCAGCCTCTGGGTGAACCTACAGCTGCACTCTGGTCAGACGAAGGAAAAGAACTGCATAAAACGCAGGGGGAAAGTAGCAAGGGAATGGAGATGTGCTGCATCCAGACCACACAGTGACACACTAGTCAAAGACCAATGTTCCAGCTGTGGTAAACTCAGGACTGCCAGCATCAGTCCAAATATGAGTGGAGTTGAAAAGAGGCAGAACAGCTTGTAGTTGATGTTTTTGAATACAAAACCGTCCTGAAACAAAGACCACAAAGTAGGCCCACGCAGTGGTAAAAGGAAACTGCTGCTTTTCCACTCAAAGAAGTCCCCTCTTGAAGTCTGCCTAAATATGCATTCTTGTAGACGTCACTAAGAGCCAAACTCTAAATTAAAACCAAAGGAATATGAAGAATATAGAAGTTTGACAGTTGAGGACACGTGGTAGCTAATAAGAATTAATGTCAGGGATTAATACTCAATACTTAAAACAATTAAATGAATAGAATATAAATAGAAGATGGAACAGCTTCATATGCAAATGTTGCTTTTTGCACAACCGTTCTAGTGAAAATAGGTTATCAAGGCTGCCTTTTTCCTCATCAAAGCCTCTAGTGGCATACATATTTCTTTTCTTTGGTGCTTTCGCTCACTCATCGCTTTCCACTTTGAAAGTGTCATTTCCACATTGGGGCTGCCACCTCGTCCTCTTTCTCACAACCTCAATTCATCTGCTAATTGGCATTTAGTGAAGTTGAAGCACTTAATTTCCTGACAAGCATGCCTCAGTGCTGCATCTCTGACTGATGTGGTTTGAGCTGTGCCTTAACAGCATCATAGGCTTCAGAGACAGCACACCCATAACTGGCGCAGACCACATGGCATGCTGTTCAGCAACACCACAGCCACAGAAAACAAGCATATGCGTGCATTTGTGTGTGCCACTGAACTATCTTTTGTTTTGGCTAATGCACACTCAACATCTGCGTATTCTCAGAATGAGAAAACGAAGTGTTTGCGTGAGTTAGTTGTGACTATACGATATCTCACTGTTTCTGGGCCAGAATGCATGTTGGTGGTTAAATAAAAGACAATATTTGTATTCAAGTTAAAAATGGCTCTAACCACAGCTGTGTTAATGTGCCACAACATGGTGTGAACCAAAAGAAAAGAGGAGAATGGGGCACGCATGTAAAGCGAGACCTTGCTTTCTAATTCTTTCTCACTTTGTTGTGTTTGTTCATGTTTTTTTTAATTTAACATTCACTCTGAATTGGTGCAAGAGGGACAAGGCGAGAAGATCTTACTGGATTCCTTTAGAAACCACCAGACTTTGTGTCGCTTTTGGCTCCATCTGTCATGGGAATTTATTCCTTTTGTTGTGTTTTGTTGGTATTTTCCTCATATCTAACTAGTCAAGACAAATTCTGGGAACAAGACTCGGTTAAAAAGGCAGAGGTCATGTTGGATTTAAAGAGGAGACACTGAACTTTATTTTAGATGATCATGAATGCTCTCACATGCTTTGTGTGACTTAGTGTGTTGAACCAGGCTTGGACTGGCTTATTTGGGTTACCTCAGTGTGTTCGAATTAGATATGGGCACACTGACTGGTAGGTTGTAATATCTCATGTTTTGACTAAGTTCAAGTTTTCATTATTGTTCCCACATCCTTCATTAAAACTTTGTTAAACTGAAAAGGTTCACAGGCTGTGCAAAGTTGTTTTTTTTTTTAGCTAGGTTTCATTCATAGGTGCATTACGTCAGTCAAAAGCTCTTATCAGTAGTTCTAACTCACTACCTGACAACCATTGTATAGGAAGCCTGAAGTCTAAACATCCCTGCCAGCGAGGAGGAGAACAAGAACAGAAGGGATGGGAGGGATCGTTTCCTCAGCTATCGTAAGGATAAGAACAATGATAGGGTGTCGTAGAGGAAATGTGAGAGAGCTTTATGTCCACACCTACCAGGGCTAGTGGTTGGGGGTTGCAGGCCGGCACTGTCTGCAGGAATTGTTAGACTGACTGATTATAGGACACAAGTATGGAGGTCTAGGCTGGGTAGACCTTGGCTGAGGCTCGCCCTCCCAGGCCCTCTGTCTCTGGTTGTGAGAGACAGGAAGTCAGGGGTATGAGTGGTGGAGAAACACAGGATGTCTGAGGAACCTGGGCTGACCTCACCGCTGTGCATGTTAAGTGGATAAAAAAAGAGCAAGAGCGTGTATGACTTTGCTCTTGTGTAAGTGACTGAAAGTGGCCTTGGATTTAGTTTTTCCTGTTTTGGTTCTCCCCTGTCTTCATCATGACCCAGAAAATGGGCTGCAGGCGGAGTGTAAGGGGGTGCATCCGTTTTGTCTTCTGTTTGCACTATAAGAGGGTAAAGAGTTCATCCCAAGTGTTGAAGCATGCATGGCATGGTATGTATATATATATGCGTGTGTGTGTGTGTGTGTGTATTTGTGTGTGTGTGTGTTCAGTGGCATACTGTGGTTGTATTGTTTTTACAGCTGGGATCTTGAACCATGAATCAGTCATGTCCGGGTCTCATGCAGTCAAGTGTGTGTGTTTCAGAAGACAGTATGTATTTCTCTACGGATCTGGCAAGCGCCTGCCCACTTTGAGTCAGTCTAGACCTCTCAGACAGTAATAATATACACACACAGACACCACAGGTGCAGGGTTATAAAGGCAGCGTTTAGTGTCTTTTATGAAAACTAGTCAGGTGTGTGTGAGGGTTTATTACTGCCTTCTGATAATTTAGGTTATATGTTTTACACCAAATACACAGAACATTTTCTGTTTGTCGAAGGGAATTTATGTCAGAGCATGTGCACAGTTTTGCATATTAAATTTGGTTCTTCTCTTCTCTCCTCCTTGCTTCCAGTTCTACATACAGTCCAGGTTTACATGGCGTGGCGCTCGTCTCCTCCGCCCATTGCTCCAGTTCACTTTGCTGATGATGGCTTTCTACACTGGCCTATCACGCGTGTCCGACCACAAGCACCACCCGACCGATGTCCTGGCAGGATTTGTGCAGGGAGCCCTGGTGGCCTACTGCATAGTGAGTTCACACAACACCACACAATACATTCAAACGATTTGAGACATACGAGAAATGCAACATAATTAGAAACAGGGAGAGTGTCTGACATTTACACCTTTTCTATAACTGATCATTGTGGATCCTACAACCAAAGCAGTCTTCAAATAAAGTTTGCCTCAACTTATCTTCCTTATTCCACTTTTTCTTCTCTCTGCTTTTGGTAAAAGGAGAAACGGAGCAGGCAATGAAGTGAGGACAATCTGATTCCCTTTAATGAATAACACATTGCTTGGAGCCAAGCCCTAGTTAAGAAGTGTGTTCGTGAGTGTGTGTGTTGAAGTGAATCTTTGCCTCTTGGTGGGATTCCATACTCTACAGCCATTCTTGCTACTTTAGTGACATATTGTCACAGGAGTTGCCAGATGATTTTCATAACCCTCGTCATTACACTAAGCTAGATGGAGCCAAGGAAAATGGAATTTGGGTCAAGAAGAAAAAAAAAAGGGGGGGGGGGGTGTGTAAAAAGAAAAAGAGAGAGAGGGGAGGGGAGAGAGGATTAGCCTTTGAAACAGGAATGAGGCTGTTAATTATTTGGGTTTTTTATTTGGTGGCTCTGGTTCTATCAGCACAGCAGGACTCAGCTAAACTCTGCTGCCTGTGGCAAAAATACAGACGTGAACACACACGCGCACGCACACACTTACCTTTCGACAGGATCCAAATCATCAAAGTGGAAAGTTAGGTTCATAAGATTGAGCAAGACCTCAGTAGTGGCGCCTAGCAGACCTTGGCAGAGCTAAAATGTACAAAGACACTCACACAAACACACACAGAGAATAACACACAGTCCTTCAATACCTGGATTAGAATTCATGAGCAGAAACCAGCAAGTAAAACAATAACTGTAATGGCCTGGCGAAACCAGTTCTCCTCCAGCTGGGAGCAGCCTTCTGACGACATCAGCCTTGACAAGTAAAGAAATTATGTTTTTTAGAAATATACGCATTGAACTCTGAATTGGCAAATTTGGGGGAGGAGTGAAGGGAGGAAAGTGACTAGAGAAGTGCCTTGTCTGACATCTTGGCTTGGGATGAGCATGGGTTTAATCCAACTCAACTATCCCACAAACTTTCTGCTTTTGCATGAAGAGAGACAGCTTAATCCAGACGTACAGACACATTATTCATGTCCATATACTTACAACACATATAATGTACACACACACACACACATGCGCACACAGTCAAACCCCTGCCGATTAAGGCAGTGAGGTTACTTTTACAATCCGTGACGCCTCTTCTGATTTGCCAGGTTTTAGTAGAAACACACATCTGTGAGTACTTTACTTCAGCGCTTTCTGCCTCTCAGTAAGCAGTGGAGCAGAAAGCGCCTGATAGGAGATGAGTGGAGGCAGGACAGAGAAGATGTAAAGCCTGTGTGGCTTTCAGATGCCAGCAGAAAGTTTTAAGATCTTTAGATTCTAAGTTAGAAACTACACAAGTTTAATCATTTTTTGTAAATGTAAAATGAAGAATAATCATGATGAAGAAGGTAAAAGAATTTAGGAGTTTCATGGTATGCAGTCCATTAATCCAGTCTGAACCTTTCAACATGAAAATGTGATTTTCCAGTCACTTCATGATACGCAAAGGTCTGACTTGATGAAGTGAAGAAAAAATGAGACGAATTAGTGGATTTTCTTGCTAGTCTGTTATACTGTTATACTGTGAAACAGCATCTTCCTTTCCAAATAAATTTAGCTGACTCACTGCAAAGATGTGTGTTGTGCCGGGATGTTATTGTTATGGGCTACAGTTAATTCTTTCATCGCTGTGCACCCCCACTGATTGCCGGTAAATGAACAATTCAAATGTTTATGGACACATTCAGATGTAGTGATGTGTTATACTGTGGCTTTGTAGACTTTACTTTGTGCTTTACTGTAAGTAAAGTGCTGCTTTAAACCCTGTTGTCTGTGCACACAGATAAAGTCTCTGAGTTAAATACACCCATAGTTTTTAAAAATACCACAACAGGAAGTATTACTGTCTCACCTGGTACTTACTATAAGACACAGTGACCCAGTTTTCAATATGAGTTGTAATAAAGGTCAAGGCGACTGAATCCAACAAGAACCAGCTGTGATGAGGAAGGAAGAAGGGGGCAGCGTTTATTTGTTTTTCTAAGTTCGTTGTCATTTGCAAAAAGGCGTCAGGTCAGGCATAAAACTCCCCCCGAAAAAACAAACCAAGGCGCTCAGAGAGCGAAGCAGTCTTTGTGTGGTCCCGATGAACTCATATAGAAACAGGAAGTAAACAGATATAACCTAAATGTAAATTTGGAATTCTATTTGTGCCACCAGATAGCCTACACTGTAATTTTTATCTGTTCAGGGACATTTACAGTAAGATACGTGCTTGAAGTGTGAGACGATGCCATTGACTGATAACATTCTTAGAATTATGCAGTTGTATAATAGCTGTAGCTGCTCCTCCGAACTCTTCTGGTGTAAATGGAAAATGTGTGGTTATAATATAATTAAAGTTGATTTCATGTGCATGCAAACTAATAAAAAACATTTTATATATGTCAGGTTCTTCTAAGTAATAGAAGACACTGACTTAGCTAACTTCCTGTGTGACTCTGCTTTTAACTGTGTGTAAAGATATGCGATTAAAAGTACAAAAGTTTTTTTTTATGCAGTTGTCACGAAAAAACACCAAACTGCTGTGTATGCACTATACAGCACAATGGGGCTAGATGCTTTAGGTGCATTAGTGTATATTATGCAAAGGAAGTGGTGTGGTCATGATAAGCCTTCCAACAGGGTAGGTCAAGGTCAAGTGTGATTGGTCTTGAATCATGTAGCAACAGGGCCTGATGTAGCTGGCCATGAGAAATCCCCATGATAAGTATGGAAAGTTTCCCATATCTCTGAGTCACCTCAGTTGTATGGCCGCATATCCATTAACACTCTATGAGTCATAGCATTTATAATATGGCATTTAAGACACAGTGCCCAAACCAACTGTTGTATACACCAAGGGCCATTTAAAGTCCATGAAAGCACCCATCTGTTATGAAGGTGTCATTCTACATATCGCCCTTCTATCAAATGTCGCTAAGTGTCCTTATAGTCTGGAAATATCAAGCTTAAATAGCGGAGAATGGGACACTTTTTGTTTTATAAATAGATCAGTGACTGCATGTCAAGTATTTTGGGCAGAAAACCCAGATGAACACTAAACTGGCTACTGTTTGTCCCTTGAGACAATTTCCATATGACAGCATCATTTCCAATCCATGTAAAATCCCTGAGGGAAATATTCATTTTATTTCCTTGTACTGCTGGTTCCCAGTAAAGGTTCCCTTTTACATAGTTTAGTGTTGATGGGAGCTTCTCCCCCCTGGACTCCATCGCACAGGCCATTCACTCAGCCCGGACTGGCATCATGGAAGGAAAAGCTGCTGTACCTGCCAATTATGTGTGTGTGCTTTCATGTATTTGTGTGTGTTAGTCCACAGCTGAAGCCAGTTTTGCTCATGACTGACCTCTGCTCCGTGTAAGTGGAAACGGTAATCCACTGATACAGTGGGCTAGAGTTTCCATGGGCCCACTTCCTGTCCACTCTTGCCCCATTTTCCTGTTTGGCATATGATGTCATTGTGATCTTATGAAAAGCTTTTTTTTCTTATTTTTTTCTCCTTTCCTTTATTCACCACCAAATTAGTTTTTTGTTTTTTTGTTTTTTTTTTAATCCCTCCTATATTAGAGTGAGCAATACTAAGATCACTTCCTTCAGTCAGATTACTCAGTGTTGCCAGTCTGGGACTGAACATGGTGGAGGAAATGCAGAAGGGAGTTCCTTGTCACTAAAAAGTATCAAGATTACAGATGCTTTTTAACCACAAAGGGCATTCCTCATCCAACAAAAAAGAAAAAACCTGGGTTTAGGAGCAGATCATCTTCTAGCCGATGCCCACATTGCATTCTGCAGATACCCCTGACTTCTCATTGGGACATCAAGATATAATGCAAAATTCACTTTAACATTTCTCAAGAACATCCCGCCCATAAGAAAATACATGTGCATGTTAATATTCTTGTATCGAGCATAGATTGTATGTAGTCACTGGTTCGAGAACACCTCTTTTGAAGACTTGATTTCAAGAATGAAAGGATGTAGTTCTAAGGTGCATACATAGACTGTATGCGTGCACTGCACAGACATAGATACCTGCTAATTCATGCTAAGTTACATGCAAACTAAATACTAGAATTTCAGTCTCCAAAACTGGAGCCTTGAACTCAAATGAAAATAGAAAGCACCAGAATAACAAACACAGTCAAGAGGTTCAGTTTGGAGGCTTGAATTAGCTGTGATAAAGCTTAAAGACAGCTAGGGACCTGGATAGCACCCTACCTGTCACTCAAATGTCTCAGCACTAGTGGTACACAACTTTAGCACTTAAAATTTTTAAGCTAGTGGGTTATAAAAGCAATTTTTCCTTGTAAAGTTTTGAAAAGCTACAGGTACTTTTTTTGGTAAAGATCTGTCTTTTACCCTGTGGCTGGTTGTTTGACAGTAGCATGATGATGTGTGCGGGGATTGATATGCTTTATTTTTCTACTTGGGATGATGCCACTTGTCACAGAACTAGAACTAGAAGTAACCAGTCCCCACTGAAGCAATTGTTTATGACCAGAATAAACATTTATATTTATATCCAGCATGTGATCAGAGTAGATGTAGGAATGAGCTGCTCGCGTGAATTTTAACAGCCTTTTCCTTAATTTCACCCCTCCAACTGCCACTTTAAAGTCGCCCATCTCCACATCTCCATGACTTTTCCCCTCTTAGCCTGTTTGTGTCCATGTCTTTAAACCTTCTATCAGGATAATATATTTATGGAGTGTCGCAAAAGTGGAATAACTTGCTTTAAGGACCTTTTTATAGTCAGCCAAACTAGAATCATTTGAACAGCTTTGTAATAAATACAGTCTACCAGCATCACACTTTTTCAGATATCTACAAGCCAGACCGTTTATTCATTCCCATATTTCAAGCTCAGGTCCTGTACCAGAATCTACACTTTTAGAAACTATTCTACAACTTAATCCGACCAATAGAGGGCTGACTTCTCTGCTGTACAATAAAATGTAATACTTCACACATATCTTGGAATCAGACATCCCTGAAATGCCTCTGTAAGACTGACTAAAGCATAGTCAAATCAAATGAGATAAGTTAAACACGGTATATGTAAATTAAAACAGTAACTTGGCTGTCCTTCACTGTGTGCCATTTGCATTAAACCAGCACTGCGAAACTTTTTTTTGCACACAATCCAATCTTTGTTTAGTTCTCTTTTCACATCTTATCTCACTTTGTGTCCACCAGGTGTTCTATGTGTCAGACCTGTTCAAGCCAAGGGTGAAGCCGGCCACACCCCCGCCCTCCCCGATTAAGAAGGAGCTGCTCCCTTCATCTGACATCATTGAGAGAAACAACCACCACAACATGGTGTGAGGGAGCCCACATCGTCTTGTGACTGAGGAGCCAATCGCAGCACTGCTCACCTCCCATCGGACAGTAGAATGTAGCGACAAGAGACAATTGCTGCTTGTTGAATGGCATCCTCCGCCCTTTTGCAGTGCCCCAGCTGGAGGCACTTTGTGGACTAGGGTATCAGATTTGAGATTTGCACTTCAGAGTCCACTCTCACTATCCAGACTTATTATTTACTATAACTACTAATCAGCATTTGAGCCCATCCTTTTGAGCACAAAAAAAAAAAAAGAATTGGAAGCTGAAAGACCAAATTAATTAAGAAGATGATAACTTGATAGACAGAGCTAAGGGTGGAAAAAAAGGCAAACCCCCTGCCTAGGGAGAGAGGGATTTCCAGTGAAGCTTCCTCCCCAAACTCTCTGTGGCCTTGGAACAGCAAAGGAAAACAACTTCCTTACCTAAGGGAAGGAAATTACTGCAATAATTAGCAGCGTAGAAATGATAACAATATAGAAAAATATAACTTATAGCACTGTTTTAACTCCATTGTCCATTATCACCACTTGCTGCCTGAGATGTCTGTCTGAAAAGATCTTGATCATGCTGACATAATGAGACAGAAATATTGACTCCGAGAAGCAAAACAAACCCAGGTTGGTAGTTTCATACTAGACTTCATATGTGGGGGAAACATAGTTTTCATAATAGAAACTCTGTATCTACAGTCCACTGTATGGATCACACACTGATCTTAGTAGGCCTTTATAACAGGCTACAGAGGAGTCCTTTTATTTCAAATCTTAGGCCCTGGAAAGTCAGGCCCTCTGACCTCATTGACCTCTGTCTCCAGATCAGCACATCAAGCTTTTTTTAGTGGATTTCAGAGTGGCCCAAGCCCGGGATGTTGCATTTTTGAGAGTTAGATAAAGTAAAGGGGGTTAAATTCTATGGAAGGATGGGGGCAGACCTCACAGCACCCGCCTGCCTGTACAAAAGGCGTGGCTGTGCCACCACTTCTTGGTGATGGGGCTATTCTCTGTAGCTTCCTAAACCAGAAGGTGATAGGTGGGTGGAATGAAAGGGTGTGGTCTGTTACCATGCACAGAGGGTGATTTACAGCAAAGCTGGCACATTATTTTGGGATGATTTGGGCTCTTTCCGCTGGCAGGGAGGGGCTCTCACCCACTCAATCACTCATTGGCAGTGGATGTCTGTCTCTCAAAGTGTGTGTGCGAGTGTTTGCATGTGCGTGTGCATTCTTATCTTGGTATGCTCGTGCTTGTTGTCAGTGTGATTGCGTGTGTTCGTTTGAATGTGCCCTGTGAAAAGGAGCCCCCTCTTGATAAACTGTGTCAAATGACAAGCGTGAATGTGTTCCACTGTATGTCTGAGAGCAGGTGAGTTATAAAAACTGTGGATCTAATATTTTTATTCTCTGCTAAGAAGCATCTTTAACCTTGTATGTTTATAGCCTGTCCTGTGTAATCACTAACAGTTGTACAGTACAGCATACAGAAGTCCTTTTTATTTACAGCCAACTCAGATATCCTCCAACAACACACTCCGCCATGTTGCACATCTTTCTCATTGTATAGTCCGTCCTATCATTTTACTCTCTCTTTTTTATAAATATATAAATAATGTATAGATCACTAAAATTAACCCTGTAAGATATTGTTTCTTAACATGTTTAGATATATCCACTATACAGACCTGTGTTCTTTACAAAATGCTGCTTAAAAGCATCGATTGACAGATTTTTGTATTTAGATAAATAAACTATTGTAGATTGTAATAGTTACATTTGTAATATGCTAAAAAATACACCCCCTACTTGTATTAAAATTCATAGTATTTTTGTATTGTCTTGTCCTCTTTTGTACAAAATAAATAGCAGTAATGGTGTTTTTTCTGCTATATGTACTTTGCTTTATTACATGTGCTTTTCAATAAAAAAAACAGCTCATATGAACACACTTTTGGAGTTTGGTATGTTTTCCCTGACAGATGGATTTGATGTTTGTTTTTTTTAATTTGAAATTGGCAGTTCACAAGGCTTGCCATTTAGGATCTGCCCAGACTGAGTCATCTGGCCATCCTCAAGTTCTTACACCTGCCAATTTCTCCTGCATCCATCATAGGCAACTATGTGAGTCAGCTGTTCCATTATTTCCTGATGTATCCCAGAACTGGACATTCACTAGACTATAAACTAAAATTACGTAAAGATTTGGGTCACCATGTGCATTTCAGAGAGGCCAGCCATGAGAAAAGAAGCTGTTGAAGTGTTAATTTGTCAGTGAAAACACATTTAGAGGAAGACTCGTCTCAGGGGGTAGAACAGATTATCTACTAATCAGAAGATTGGTGGTTCGATCCCTGGCCCTCCACTCCATGTACTTAAGTGTACAAGATGCTGAACCCCAAATTACTTCCAAGACATCTATGGGAGTATGAGGCTTGTAGTAGTGGCTGCTTGGTTACAGTATAAAGGTGCTATATAAGTACAAGTCAGGAGCAATTCATGTAATATATAATAATAGTGAATGACACTGATAATGAGTAGTTTAACCAAGAATTAGTTTATTGATTTTGATATGAATTGCCTTAAACTGCAGTCCTGCTACATGAATTATAGCTGATCTCAATGCCAGCACACATAAGCTGATACCCATCTGTCCCTATAATTGGAAAATCTGATATTTAATTGCTTGAATTGCCTCACAATGCTGTGATTGCAGCCATCCCCCAACTCTCTGTGACTTCATAATGTCACTTTTATTTACTGCAAATAGTATTTCACCACCAATTTAGGTATTGCTCATCAATGCTGGTGCACAGTAAGACAGTGACTCACCTTTAAGGTTATACTCAGTATCTTCCATTGGCCCACTTTCTTTTGCCAATAACTCTGCATGAATGCAGGCACAACATAAAAATGCACGCTGAGAAAAGGCCGAAGAAGTGCTTGTGAGTTCATGACCTCAGAGGCTGGCGTCATCAAGTGCGTGTGCGTGTCTGTGTTTATTCCAAAGCAAAAAGAGAAAAGAGTAGAGCAGAACACTGTGTGCTTTTGACAGAAGAAATATGTGTTTAATGCAAAGGCTACAGATTTCTTCATGCACAACATGGCCAACAAACAAAACAAGAAAGAAAGAAAGTGCATAACTGGTGCTTAAATGAGACCAAAGTGTTGAAAAGCAATTATTCAGAGCCATCACTTGACTGATGTCATCATTATTGTGGCATGCATTTCCCCCCCTCAGTGTCTTGTAAAGTATTGTCTTACAGCTGGTCTGAGGTCAGTTGTAAAGAATATAGCACCAAATGGATACTGCTGGTGAACAGCTGGTAGACCTGGGGTCAGCCATGCATGGCTGTAATAGTAGAGCGCCTGCTGCTGAGGCGAAGAGGCCCATGTTGTGGTCGTGTTTGGCAGCAGCAGAGCAGAACTGCAGAACTGGCAGAGGGCTGTCACAGGGAGGCCAAGGCATTACACAGATCTGTACCTCTCTCTCAGTGTGCTGGGTGTGTGTCACCTCACCATGGCAAGCTGTAGTACATCCTTCTTGCTCTGTTTACTTTTACTTATTACTCATGTTTTACTCATGTTTTACATGAACAATAAGTAAGTGCTTTTTACTCTTGTTTTACTTGAGTAAGTAATCACTGATACGCCCACTCTCCTCTAAAACGCGAACAATTCTGTATCACTGTTGGAACGTCAAACCCTTTTGGTAATGTTGACATTGTAACTCTTGTTAAATGGATTACGTCTTCCTCTGTGGGCTGAGAAATATCTCCACCCAATGTCTTATAAAAGCTTTTCACAACCTAATTTGGATAAACTCAATAATGTGTGGTGGCTGTATTAAAAACAAGGCTTTTTCCCCCTCCACCGTTTCCAAAAGGTTTATACTTCAATGATGCACAGATTTCAGCATCGATACAGGGAATTATGAAAAATGATGGAATATGAAACCTGTTTGAGTTATAAAGCTAATTAGACTATATTTGGATACACTTGGATGTGGAGAATAAGAGTTATTTGCTTGCTGGCACTTGCCAGGAGCAAGTTAGCTTTGTTCTGCACTGCTGGACCTTGTTAGAAATTCCAGCGTAATTGAAGTGGAGAACCTTTCCTTTATAACAGATTGGTAACATATGCAAGCACATGCAGTGTACTGAATGACTAAAAGAAGACATCACGCACTGAAAGCAGTTTACTGGTAGGTAAAGTAAGGCAGCAATGTGAGAGAAATCATTTTCAATTTATAATTGTGAACCAGAATGTGTAAAAGTGGTTATAGTGGCTTTCTACTGGTTATCCAAAGCAGGGCTTACTAACAGACTTCTTTTCTTGCAATCAAGTGGTCACAGTCAAAATGCCCTGAGCAAAATGGCCACTGACACACATGATATAAAAAGCATCACATCACAACAAGAGCGCTACTGTAGGTGGCTTTGGTTTGGTTTGAATGTTTCAAGAGAGTGTGTGAGGGCGATGGAACAGAGCTGCGGTGAGGGTGGTACCTCCAGGAGTGCCTTGAGCAAGCTTGGAGCTCAGAGGGTCTTTTCTCTGCAGGGAACTGAGTCCGGGGAAACACACGAGCTGACCGGCCAAAGAAGAGCGACCTGGGCAACACTTCCCTGAGGTAAATGTAAAGGACTCCCCGCAGCCAAATGTTTACACTGAGGCAGTGTCTGTTTTGCAGGTTTTAAGCACACGTGAGGCGTGTAGACATAATATAACACACCCATAGGGGAAACTATAAGAAAGAATAAAAAAGAGAAAGGGCTAAGAGTTTTTACTGCACTGAGTTGAAAATGATTATTGGAATACTTTCCTGCCTCCAAAAATTCTGAAACATAAGAAAATGAATGACAGTACATTAGCAACAACATTCTTTTTTACCTGCCAGTCCTGCGCTTCAGTGCCAGAGACAGCTTCTCATAACAAATATCTCCTAACCCCCCCCAAAACACTGATAATGGGCAAAATGGAGCAGCCTCTAAATAAATGACAAGAAGAAGCATTAACCCAGTTTTTCATAAATCTACAATATTACATGCATATCACTGATTAAAATAAGGCCACAGTGGAGTGAAGGATGAAGCTATCATTCAATAGGCACATGTGGAGCCAGCATGAGGATTAATATCTAGGATTAATACCCTGTTTTTATGATGATGATCCTAGACTAGAACACTGTGTCTTTGTCTCAGCTGGGGAGATAATTTAACACTTTTTTGATGAAACCTCAATCCAGTGAGTGTTAAATGGAGCTCGATGTGATTCTGGCATTAATTGACACAGACCGGAAGAATGGATTAACCTATTTATTGTGCTCCAGTTTTTAAGGTTTTAGATAAGTGTGCAATATATGGGCAATCAGTGCATAACTCTGCTGAGAAATATTCAGTTTGTTTGTGTTTGACAGGGTTTTAGCCTTGATGAAAACATCCATCTGCCAGTAAAGCCACAACTTTGGTCCAGACTGATAGATCTCAACAGTGATTGAGTTTCCATATTATGTACAGACTGCACACTACTTTGAGACTGTCTGACCTTTATCTCAAATACCTCACTGACACTCAGGCATTCAGACAATGAATCCTAGTGACTTTGGGAGTATTTTCCTCTGAACCCATATTTGTGAGTTTAAGTGTAATATGTCATCACCCTGGTACATTCGGTTTCCTTCAGAATTTTTTTGCTGTACTTTCTCTTAATTGCTAATATTAATGAAAACAGCTATACTTAAGAAAGGGTTTTGGTTTTTCCAGCAGTGTACAGTGGGTGTCACAGCTCTGTTCTGGGACTTCCCCACCCTTTCTCGTGCATACATTCAGGAGGCGGAGAGTCACGACATTATGACAGAAACAGGAAAGCAGAAGCGGGTCTTGAAGGGGGTTGCAAAACCAGTCACAAATGCACAGCTACAGCAGGCAGGCTAAGGTCTCATGGTATGGTTTTTGTTGCTACTACTGTCATTACAGTGATGGGTTTCAGTTTTGCAATCCTGTGTTTTGTGGTTTATACCTTGATTTAGTTTTACTTAAATCGACATCCCTTATCTCATTTTTCTGTTAGTGCCCGTTCCCCCACGTGAGTCATTTTGTCTTTGTGGTTAGTGTTTGTCTTTTGGTTAATTCCTGTTTAATTTCAAGGCTGGTTTTCATTCATGTCTTGCATTAGTGCGACTTCTTCCTCTGTGACTGCCCGCCCTACCCTAATTGTTCTCAGTAGCTTCCACCTGTGTCTCCTTCACCTTCTGTTTGTTAGTATTTAATCAGCCTTTAGCGTGTAGGTCCCTCTTTGTGCTCACGAGATTGTTTCTTCTTGCTTCTCATGTTTTCTGTTTATGTTCCTTGTATTATATTTAATAGTCTCAGGGTGTTAAACATCACCAAGGCTGCTGCTGATGGAACAATCCACTAGATTCTCCTGTATCTAAATGCAGAGGTGGGACCAAGTCATTGTTTTGCAAGTCTCAAGTAAGTCTCAAGTCTTTATCCTCAAGTCTCAAGTCAAGTCTCAAGTAATGTCAGGCAAGTCAGAGTCGAGTCTCAAGTCACTGGTGTAAAAGTCCGAGTCAAGTCACAAGTCTGAAATTTTGAATTTCAAGTCCTTTCGAGTCATTAAAAAAAACGAAAAAAAGCATGTTGCAGTTATGCTAAATGTAAATATTAGACCATGTAATTTTTAAATCTGTGTTTTTCTCAACACATGACAAAATAGTGAACTTAGAAAATATACACAAATTGTGAAATTGCACCTCTTTAGAATGCAGCTCAATTAAACCTAGCTCCAAGAATAATTTTCACCGACAGTTCTGAGATAAGCTGCATGTTATTCTTGGATGCGGTTGTAGGACCGGCTTTAAAATCGCATGACAAAAATATCATACACATTAAAAAAAAACTGCATCACCAACGTAGCCTGGAAAACATTTGCTAGTTAGATGAAGTCAGCTATCTCATCGTAGCATATTTATATGCATATTTATAAGCATACGGTTCTTGGAGTGAGTGCATACACTCATGAAGTTTAGTAACTTCCGGTCACTGCAACAAGCCCAGGTACAGTTTACCGCCGGATGGGTACAGGACCTTGAAACGCACCGTGTAGAAAGTAAAGACCATCGTACGTATCATAAGTTTACCAGTCTCACAAATCGTCTTCATAAATACACATTCCTTAACCGTTTATTAATAGGACCTTTGAGCTCAACGGTAATTAATTAGTAGTGGAAATAATTTCTGGTACGCATCACAGAAATGTAGCAGTGACAATAATATTGGATGCTGTAATCGTACTGGGCAATTAGTGATACAAAAAACCTGTTTTATCCTGTGAATAAAAGTATATGTTTTTGTCAATGTACCATAATAACAGAGGCGAAACGCAATATTGTGTCAGGACAATTCACTATTTATGCACAATAAACAAAGGAGCATAGCACGACAATTTCTGTTCAGCGCCAGACTTGCTTGTAACCTATATCACCAATTATGTTATGAAAATGACGTATTAACTACAACAGCAGACTGACCTTTGTGGAAATGCTTGGAGCAGACTAACCTGTGAGCTGGAGGGTTCTGGGACGTTATATTTGATCTTTGAATGGCTGCAATCCAGGCCATCCGTCGCCTGTTTGTCACTTCGGAAACATGGCTGAACAATTTCTCTTAAACGTCGTAATCCGATAACAACCGATCTCTTTACCCGTCGGCTTCCCGTGGCTGTCATGCGACCGGCTATTGCAGTTAATAATACAACAGCTTCTTGACATTTTTGTGTTTCTTTTTATCGCTGTGTAACTGATTTTAATTGAAAGCCTGCGTGCGCTAGTACTTCTTGCCACGAGTTCCCAGAATCCTTTGCGGTTCTACCCGTGAATGACGTCACATTTTCAATCTCTATATAATATGCGTGTTAAATTTTATATTTGGGGTGAAATATCAAGTCTTTTCAAGTAAACCGGTTCAAGTCCAATTCAAGTCCCAAGTCATTGGTGTAAAAGTCCAAGTCAAGTCACAAGTCTTAGAACATTTTTTCAAGTCAAGTCTAAAGTCATAAAATTAATGACTCGAGTCTGACTCGAGTCCAAGTCATGTGACTCGAGTCCACACCTCTGTCTAAATGAAATAATAATAAAATAATCCTGATGACTTTTCTAGTCTTACTGACCTAAACACTTACAGCACACACTTTTAGCAGTGCTTTTCCTATAAAACACATTCATAATGCTGAGCGAATCCAGATTAAATACTGTGGGCATGTTTAACTCACTTCACAATACAGTCCTCAGGTATGCTGTGAAGGTGTTAAACATGCTTTAAATGCATGTGGCATTTCAGTCCTAATGGCATTTGGACTGAAAACATGTTAGCCTCCAGGTCTATGGCTGTCAGCTGCAACTGTCAACACACTTGACTATAATAGATTCTAAAACACACATTTGTAATTTTCTGTCTTACTTCTAAAATGTCACTTTTTCATGGACATGAAAGTATCTGCTCTTTTCACGCACACAATAGAATTACCCTTATGTGAGATAGCGTCTGTGCCCGGTTAGGGAGCTGGATGGAAAAAGAGCGTGAGGAGAGGGTAGGATAGAAAGTTAATAAATTTCGCAGATGTCAGCTGTACATGGAGGCAACAGGTGATTATGTCATCTTCACATAAAAGGCCTCTGTGTCTTCCTCCCCCTGTTGCTCCTTGTTTCTCATCCAAAATTCTTCTCAGCATGCGTTAGAAAGCCACATTTCTCATCGTCCTTACAAATCCCAATTTCTAGGTTTGCGCTTAAAAATGTGGCCTTATTTCCTAACCTAAATGCCACTGTCTTAGTACTCTTACTTCCACTTGTGACACACTGTATGGAAAACACATCTTCCCCCTCCCATCTGCCCCCTTTCTTGGCCCATGTGGACAAATAGACAGGTCAAAAAAGGAGCAGCGGGATTTGGTTGCTCTGAACTTTTTTACAAGACATGATCTTTACAGCTGAAAAAGTTTTATTGATCGTTACTTTCATTTTTTTCTCAGTGAGACAGAAATTATTGTACCAAACACTGGTGGAGAAACTTTAAATGGAAAAACATACTGACATCTTGGCCTTTTAAAATGAGCGTGCACGCACACACAAACACGCACACAGGCAAACACTCTCTGATGCAGTCAGACAGCTAGTGTATGCAGAGGCAGGGTTTCTACCAAGAATCAGCTTTCACCTGTCAAGTGTCTTTAGAAGAGAAGAAGGATTGAAGAGATGGAGAAGAATGGAGAGGAGGAAGGCAGACGAGTGAATACTGAGAAGGAAATGGGGTTGGATGACTAAGATACATGCCTTTATAATCCTTTAAATGCACAAAATAGAATTAGGCTAACAGCCTTTTTCTCTCTTCAAGGTTGCCAGAAAAACAATTTTGTCATACAGCCAAACTTGCTTAAACCCTTACAGTTCACCTGCTCACGCAACACTCTGCTGAAACCCATAAACGCTTCATTGTATGTGTGTGTGCTGCCACATGCACACACAAAAACAGAACCCACAGAGGAATTCTCCTGCGGTGTGGAGCCACGGGGTGCTTATTAGGAATCAGAACATAGCTCAGTACCTCTGGCTGTGATCCAGAGGCTGCTGCCTGATTTACTGGTCATCCGTGTTAGTGTGCGTCTGTGCAGCATTTTTGTATCTGTTGTGTCATCCTGCTAGGAGCCAACTGTGAGGTCAGCGCCCAGGGACCATGCATCTTGCTGACAAAGAGCTGAGTACCTGCTCCAGACATTTGGTCCATCCATCATACTCATAAAGCTGTGATATTCTATTGCAGGAATTTACAGGAATATGTGTGTCTTTAGGGTGAAATCTGTAATTGACCATTTACCGTAAAGTAGCTTGTGACCCAGTTATAGTATCAATATGTCTTTCTCTGCTACAGACAGAGGGCAACAAAGATGAGTTAAGATTTGGAATGCACTAGACTGGGACAGAATTGGGAAAGCTCCCACAGGTCCTCTAACACTGATGAATATCTGGTCTCACACATGCATGAGTATGTTTGCTTGTATGTATTGTTATTCATAGCTTGGCTAAACAGTCATTTTTGAATTTCTCTGAAAATTGGTGAAGTTTTTTGAGATGACTCTCCCAACATATGTGATTAAGACTGTTTGCTCAAAGGGGTTCCAAATGTTTTTGATGTAAAGTGTTTTTGTTTTTTCATATACACGTATGCCTCGTAGTGACTGCCAGGGTAAAAAATTGCAGGATTGCGGTGGCCAATTGACAGTTTCTTAAATCTTATCAAAATATGCAGATCAAGTGAGGAGTATGGAAGTAGAGAGGAGATTAGGTAGACGTCAGCTTGCATATGTCTCTGCTTGGTTTTTTCCCCCCGTAACTACTAAACCACAGCTTACGTATCTGAGTTACAAGAAATAGTTCAACCACAAGGACAGGACACTTGCATATGCCCCCTGACGTGTGCAGATGCTACACGTAATAAAACAGAGTGAGTCAAACTGAAAGATAAAAGAGACACCATTTTCACTGCACATTCCCCATCCCTGCTGAAGACTTTAATTGAACACAGCTACAGAAATCCTGAGGTGTGGTACAGGGTTGTAAACTGTCCACAGCCAAATGGGGGTTTGTTGTCTTTCTGAGGCCTCCAGAGCAACAAGATAATGTCTCCTCTGAGAGCCTGAACAATAACTGTCAATGAGTGTTTTATGGCCTCTCTGAGAGACAATGTCATTGATGTCTTTATTGCCTTCACATGTTGAACGACTCGATTTCTAAGTGAGAAAAATAGTCTACTCCTCCGATGCCATGACTGCTGACAGGCTGACATATTATTAAGTAGACATACTTTCCAAATGTGAATTTTATTACCTTCTGTGTTTTGCTGTTAATGCTTACACTGCAACATGTATGTCAGGAGCAGTAGCATGATTGCTGTCAAATTGATAGGCATAATTATATAGTGGTAATTATTGTAAACAAATGAGAATGTACTTCGAGATAATTGTTATTTCAATTGTTTTCTTTCCCCCTCAAAGTTAAACCGCACTATTTCTTCCTGACACAAACAGGATGTTGTTAATTGCTCTGTTTGTGCTGGAACAATAGCATGTCTCGTCTCTCTCATGCATTCTTCACACATTCTTCTCTCTGTGTATTTATGTGTGTTTTGTTCTTTTGCAACCAAACCCAGCTACATTTTAAAGCAAAACACGCATGTCTACACGAGACATTTCAGTTGGTTTTAGGAAAAATAAAAAACGGATAGCTCACTGCCTCAATTGGTCATGTGCCATTTAAAAAAATTATTACTTAAAGCAGCGGTCACCAACCTTTCGTGCGCCACGGACCGGTTTATGTCCGCCAATATTGGATTGGCCTCCAAGGTGTCGCGGATAAATACAACAAAATAAAACCAGTACCGGCACCCAAAAAAGACTTATTCATAACGCACGGGAAAAGACCGAAACCGAGTTTACGATAAAAACGATTAAAAAAAATAACGATGAAAACCGATAAAAACCCTGAAGACCATATATTTCACACCCGAGCCTCAACTCTCGCGGCCCGGTACAAAACGACTGAAAAATTTCTCTTCTGTTTTTTTCTTCTCTCAACAGGTGATCCAGGTGATTTTTTTTAAGTGCCCTTTCTAACTGTCCATCCCCTCTGTTTTTCTATTTTCTTTCTTTCTTTCTTTCTTTCTTTCTTTCTTTCTTTCTTTCTTTCTTTCTTATCCCCCAGTCATGTCTGTCCCGTCTGAAACAACTGAAAATAAAATAAAAATAAATACATAATAATAATAATAAAGGTCAATCAATTAAATTAAATCAAGAATTTAAGCAACTGGTCAGATTCCATATTATTATTACTCTGAATGTTTCACGAATCTAAAAATCACTGTTCATCGCTTTAAGAAATTCTTACAAATCCAAACTGCCCATGGTTTTAAAAATAAACATTTCTATAGACAGAGTAAAACCCAGCTGTTGCTGACGTCCCTTTACAGATGTGTCTTATCTTTGTTGTTGATGGGAAAATGATTTTTGGCTGTTTAAAAAAAAATACAGAGCTTCAACTTGCTTGCCTATTACCAACTGTGTAATAGGCAAGTAATTTTATGGTAAGCAAGCCTGCAAAATGTTTGATTAATCTTGTCGCTCATCACATAGATAATGAGCAAGTCTGATGTTATTTTATATACACAATGTGTCTTTAGGGACACCAGTAAATAAACTGGTTCTTATATAGCACTGTTCTACTCTACCAGAGCACTCAAAACATTCGGTACAGCTTGCCTCATTCACTCATTCATACAAGCATTTTTTTTCTATGCTTTTTCTACACAAATGTTTGGTTTTTTTTGTAACATTCACACACATTGAGGCTCCCGTACATGCACTGGAGAGCAACTTGGGCTTAGTATTATTGGCATTTGGCATGCAGATTGGAGCAGCCAGGGATCAAACCACCAACCTTGGGATTAGTAGATGACCTGCTCTGTAGAGAGCTACATCCCACCACTGATGGTTATAAATGTATTGTTCTTGTCTAGAGAAACAGTTGTCATTACTTTAAACAAGGGGATTTAGGCATCAGAACTAAATGACAACTAGCTGATTAAGTTTAGGAAATTATCATGACTTGTTGGGTTATCATGACTAACCCTACATGTTCAAAAATGACACCAAAAGGTATCCAGCATGTCTGAATGTGACCAAACATCCATATTTTGGTAGGCTGAACTGTACTGAGATGATTACTTATCATTCTGTGTTGTATTAGTTATTCACTCGTGTGGATGCCACTTTACTGTGGCATGTCACTTTACTTTTTCAACTAGGAGGGTGGAAACTTTGTTGTCGAGAGACTTATCTTCTTGTTGGACTCACTGAGCATTCTTTGAGGAGGTTCATTTCTTAACACGTATGTTTTTATTTGGGAAAAGGGGGGAAAAAAGGGATTTTCCTGTCATCTTAAGCAGATTAAAAAGCATTCTATTTGAAAAGCAGCTTATCCCACAGGCAGTCTTTTTTACTGGAAGGTCAGTAGTTTGTATGTTTCCATGTAAAACTGTAGTAGTATCCAAAGCCTGACTACCTTATTTATGTCATCATCTAAAAGATTTAGCCATCATTAGGTGGCTTGTTTTCTACAGAAAAAAAATGTAATTCCCAAGAAAATATTCTAGTCCACAGAAGCCAGGAATCACATCTGCAGTGTGTTGTTGTGCTGAACGAGTTACATGAACATCAGCTCTCTTACATGCACGCAGTTGTCTTTGCAGCGAAAAGAAAATAGAAACCAAGCCAAATCAACAAAGTAAAGAAGAGATGGTGTAAACAAGAGGAAGAAGAGCAAAACTAAGGGAGATAATTTGTTAAAACGATGGGATGTGTGGTAACAACTGTTCAAAGGATCTGAAGTTTCATGTTATGAAACTAGAAAATTATTAAAACCTAGAAAATGTGCAGATTTATGAAGTGTGGCAGATTTCTCTCCTTTGATCTCCCGCCCTTGCTTTCTTCAAGGATGCAGATGGTATTCGAGACTGAAAACAGGCCACTCACGGGTTACACATTGTTATTTCTTCCTCCTGCCCTTCATCTACCTTCAGCGCTGGTCCTTTAACTCCTCCTCCTCCTCCTCCTTACTCCCACTTGTCTTCCTGACATCTGGTTTCAATCTCTGTTGAGATTGCGAACGTAAGTGGTGCATCAACAGCAATCCCCTCCGTCTCCCTGTGACGTTGTGTTGCTCATTTCCCAGCAACCTTTAATGAAAGATTTGGTTAAGCAAGAATCTTGGGATGGATTGGGGGTTACAAACGTTTGTATCAGAATGTCATAAATAAAATGATGTTTTATATGAGTCCCCGCGGAGCGTGAAGAAAAGTTAAAGAAATAAAAACAAAATGAGTGGAGACAAACGGCAGGACACTGACCATGACCTTTAAAGAGAAAAGGTCAGAGATCACGATGGAAGACTATATGTTAGAGCTCATGGGTTAACAGGTAGAGCAGAGAGCAGTGGGATAAAAGGTAAAGAGTTGTTTATGGCTGTTGCTGCTGAAGAGGGCAGAGAAAGGGCAGACCTACATTATCTGGTCGAAGTAGTCTGTCTGTCTGTCTTGGCTTCCTGCTGTGACCCAACTCCTCCCCTCAGGTCTCTGTCTATTATCTATTGTCTGTCACTTTGTCTGTCTCTGTCTGTGGCTGCCCTCCACTGTTTGGGTCCTCAACACCCATAAATATTTTTTTTAGCTTAGCATTCATTGTTGCTATGTCAGCAAAATATTCAACAAAACATATAACACAATACAGACGGTGTCTCATCCGGTGATAGAACCTTCTAGTGCTGCCCTTCCCTAAAGTGTTTTTGCAAGCAAGAGGCAGATTCAGAAAAGTAAAAGCAGCAGAGGACAACATAACATAATGAAGTGCCACCAACCTTGGGATTAGTAGATGACCTGCTGCGTCCTGAGCTACATCCCACCACTGATGGTTATAAATGTATTATTCTTGGCTGGAGAAACAGTTGTCATTACTTTAAACAAGGGGATTTAGGCATCAGAACTAAATGACAACTAGCTGATTAAGTTTAGGAAATTATCATGACTTGTAGGGTTATCATGACTAACCCTACATGTTCAAAAATGACACCAAAAGGTATCCAGCATGTCTGAATGTGACTAAACATCCATATTTTGGTAGGCTGAACTGTACTGAGATGATTACTTATCATTCTGTGTTGTCTTTGTTATTCACTCGTGTGGATGCTGCATGGACTTGGCACCCAATTCTTTGTAAGCTATGTCACTTTACTTTTTCAACTTGGATGTCGAGAGACTTATCTTGGTAAATGGTAAATGGCCTGCATTTGTATAGCGCTTTTCTAGTCCATAGGACCCCAAAGCGCTTTACACTACATTCAGTCATTCACCCATTCACACACACATTCACACACTGGCGATAGCAAGCTACATTGTAGCCACAGCTGCCCTGGGGCGCGCTGACAGAGGCGAGGCTGCCGGACACAGGCGCCACCGGGCCCTCTGACCACCACCAGTAGGCAAACATGGGGTTAGTATCTTGCCCAAGGATATTTGGCATGCAGCCAGGATGCAGCCTGGGATCGAACCACCGACCTTCTGATTAGTGGCTGACCTGCTCTGCCACCTGAGCTACAGCCACCCCACTTATCTTCTTGTTGGACACAATGAGCATTCTTTGAGGAGGTTCATTTCTGAAAACGTATGTTTTTATTTGGGAAAGGGGGGAAAAGTGATTTTCCTGTCATCTTAAGCACATTAAAACGCATTCTGTTTGAAACGCAGCGGAGCAGCAGCAGGACAATATAACTTAATGAAGCAGCTTTCAAGTTTTGAACAGGCGCCAATGTGTTGAATTTAATTTATTACAATAAATAATCCTCCTTTTAATATGTAGTAATATTCAGGGACACTAAAATTAGGCTAACACAAGTTTATGTCAGACAAAGATTAACATTTTAATTAAGGCAATATATCAGTAAAATCCAATAAAATTATATTTCTCAACTAGCTACATTGCTGTATGTGTCAAGTGGTCCTAATCTGGAGTTTTGTGTTTCATGACACTAGCACAACTTTGAGTAAAGGCCAATTTTTACCAACCATCAGTGTCTGGTGCGAGCTGACATGGCTGGGATGCAAGGCATTATTGTTATTCAAACACTACATCAATGATACTGTATATCAGTATAGGTTCTCAGAGAAGCCCAGATTATACAAACAGAGATGTTGCATTAGCTTGAAAAGATGAGACATTCAGGAAAAAACTTTCAAAAAACCTTGTTTCGATTTCTTTGCTTGACTTCTAGTTTGATACAAACCGTGTCTGAGTGGAGATACCCATTGTTCTGATGTTGTTGTTTCTATACCTGTTGGAGAATGCTGCATCGTTCCCTTGGTGCCAGTGTTAAAATGGTGACTGTGCAGTTGGAGGGTGAGACGATAACCATTTTCAGATTTTTATTTTTCATTTTTTAGTGGTTAAGGCACTTAACACAGGCGGTTCTTCCCATTTATCTAACATAAATCTTCATTAAATAGAAAAGATTAAACAGTGTAACAGGCATAAAACAGTACTTTTGCACCATCAAGATGATTACCAACGAGATTTAAGCTGAAAGCTTGACATACTTTAGCATGACTTGCAATGTGTCCTTGAAAGTTTTGAGAAAACTTAATGAGTGGAAGAAAAAATAAATAGTTGCAGGCCAAACAAAAAAGAGAAGAAAGTCATGTCCTTAAAAAAGAGTGACTAATCTGCCTGACACAGGACCTGACATATGCATCTGGCTCTTCAGCTGATCCATCCATTGCTGAAGTCTCATCATCTCCTTTGAAGGATGGCTGTCAGGAAGCCATTCCTAATGAAGAGAAATGGGAAGAAATGACTGAGGTTGTCAGATTACACAAGAACTGTACTAAAAATTTGAGACAACAGGTCTGATGGAGTGATGAATCTAAACATGAATTTTTTGTCATCAGTATTTACAGAGATTTTTAGAAGAGAGGTACAACAGTGAGCGTCTATCTGCAAAACATAGCCGAGGTTCTGTAATCGTTCGGGGTTTGTGTTTCAGCCAGTGGTGTTGATGGAATTATGAACACAGAAATGTACTGTCAGATTTTTATCCATAGTGTAATACAATATGGAAAGCATCTGATTGATGGAAATAAGAAATTTAGGAAATAAGATGTGGACCCGAAAGTTAGAGAGAAAGAAGGGTGGATGCTTTTGCTAAGGATTGACACAGAACAGCATGTGTCCATTTTGAGGAATCTGAAGGTTTATGCTGAGTGTGTGTCCAGGTTAGGGCCCAGATCCAGCTGGGTAAAGTCCTGTTTCCTTTACCCCGTTTTGCAGCAGCATTGGTCACCAACCCACAATCCTTCATTCACATACGGACATGCAGTTTCTATATGCAGGACTCAGTCGGAGCTCTCGTGGCTCTTACCTAAAGGAAGAGAAGCAAACGCAGAAGCACAGAGACACACAGAGAGACAGAAGCAGGGGCCTTCGAGCTGGGAAACGTAGCTCTGACAAGGAGAGCAGCTAAACTCAAGCAGAATGTGGGCCAAGTTCCCAGGAGAGAGTGTGTGTTTGATTTTTTTTAATATTTATTCACAGAAGCACCATTTATACAGCTTGACCGGCGAGGTGAAATATGAATGCGATCTGCAGTAAGTCTGTTGAATCTCATGGCTCAGAGTGATTTAAACACATCTGAATGTCACTGCCTTTTTCTTGCAGCTGGCCATAAAACAAGATAGCAACAAACTGTCTGAGCAAAATGCCTCTCCAGACAAACTGTCTATTTAAATTGTGTAAAACATTTCGACATTTGTTTGTCTGACTGCCTGATGACAATTGTATTGTGAGAAGCGCCATTTAACCGTACTGCAAATCATGTACTTACTGTCCCTGTCAACTGAAGTATAACATATGGCAAACACATACTCCAGCAAAAGTATTTTTTAAGATAAAACATCTGTGATATTTCTCAACAGTTATCTCCTGTGATGTGAAAAAAATATGTTCAAACAGAAGAGGATAACTTTTTTCATATCTGAGGACATTTTTAAATGTTGAAACAGTGCTTGTAACATTTTTCATAATTTATTATTATATATATTAAAAATACATGGACTACACCCCTACATTTATCAAACCTTGAAATCTTGAAAATTATAATCAAGGTTTCCACATTAAGTTGTGCTGTGGTGGTTAGCACTGTCACTTCACGACAAGGAGTTCCTGGGTTCTCCCTGTGCCCCTGTGGGTTCTCTCTCAGTACTCTGGCTTCCACCCACAGCCCAAAGACATGCATTTTAGGTTGAGTGGCGATTCTTAATTGGCCCCTCTATTAGCCCTAAACAGATTGATGATCTATCGAGAGTATACCCATCCTCTCACCACAGAAAGCTGGTACAGACTCCAGCCCTCCCGGTGACCCTGAATTGGATAAGTAGAAGGGGGAGGGGTCTGCTTCTCTCCACCCCAGGGAAGAGGGTAACACTACCTGGGTCTGGGTGCAGTTTCCCACTCCAGGGGCAAGGGTACCTAGACCTGGGGTATAGAGTACGCTTGGGGAGTGTGATTGTGTGTACAGTGTCTATTTATGTCTGTCTCCACGTTGGGTGAGTGCTGAGTGTTTGTATATGTGTGCATGAGGGTGGGAATGGATGTCTGTATCTGTGTGTGCCTGTTTGTCTGTGTCTATATGTCAGGTTGGGTATCAGACGCCACCTCTCTGGGAACATCTCGGGCCCTCTAAGGTATGGAGGCCTATCTCCCCCCACCATTTCCCCTGCCAGTGGCGGACGCTCTCAGACATCGGTGCATTGGTGGTTCTTTGTGTCCGGGGATGGGCGTCCAGGTACGCACCAGCTCACTCCTGGTGGCTGCTTGTCGGGGCCTGGAGCCTGGGGCTCGCTTGGACCCCTTTGGGGGTGGGGTGCCCTCGGCCTCTTGGCTTGGGGCTCGGTCACTCTGGCACAGCTGGCTGCTGGCGGAGCTCACGGGCACGTCACTGCAACCCCCCCTGGCTTCTGCTCCGCAGCTGCTGAGTGACCCCTCATCTGGGGCTCTCCTCAGCTCTTTCCGGGGGAGTGGCACGGTTGCCCCTCTGTTGGTCTTCCTTGGTCTCTTGTGCTCTGAGGGCCTCTGGATGTCTAGAGCCTGGATCTTCTCCATACCTGCTTCATGCGCTGGAGGACGGGGCTATGGCCTCCCCACACCCTCTAGCAGATCATTACATGAAGGAACCTTTTAAAAACAAGTGTGTTCATGCTCACAGGTGTACACACGGGTGCTCACAGACACAAACTACACCCTTTTTGGCTGCTACCTCAAAGCACACTGTGCGCTGTCAGTGTTACGTGCTGCACAATAATATTCAATATTTAGTATTTACTGTTATATTCACATAGATCATCGCGATGATGTTGTTATTGCTCTCTTTTTTTGCTTGTTTTCTCTTTTTTCTTTCTCAACAGGTGATCCAGGTGATTGATATATGTATTTTTTGTCTGTTTGTTTTGTTGGTTTTTGTTTTTTGCCCTTTATCACCGTTCCTCTTCCCCGCTGTTTTTCTTTCCCTCTTTCTTTCTCCCTTTTCTTTCCCCCAGTCATGTCTGTCCAGTGTGTAGCAAGTGAAAATAAAATAAAATAAATAATTAAAAAAAAAAAAAGGATAAGTAGAAGAAAATGGATGGAGATTGGGTTCCACATTAGGTGGCAATAATTCACAAGTAAAAGTCTTATTTTGTTTAAACTGCTGTGGGTCTTGTCTAGTGAAGTGGGTGGTGCCATCATGCTGTAAGACATTCAGAAAAAGGGAGGCTAAAACTACCTAAGAATTGGCCAAAAAAATATGTCCTAAAATATAATAGAATAACTCTTTCCAATGTAAAGAAAATTATCTAAAAGTGGTGGAAATTTCAAATGACTGCCAATTTGTCCATGACTGGCATGCCCCCCAAAACATAAAAGCAGGCCTTTTGCAATGTAAAAAGAAATACAACTTCATCATCATGCAGGTAAAGCCGCATCTGTTGGTGTCAAAGATCATGTGTCTGAAAGTGACACATTTGACTGGCATGGGAGGCATGCCAGGAAAAACCTTAGAGAGCATGAGAGCGAAACCAAAGTTTGACAATGAACATACAGCCAAAGATCCGGCTGTTTGGAAAAGTGAACTCTAGACAGATGAATCAAAGACAAAGGTTTTTGGCTGCAGTAACAGCAGATATTTTTGTCTCAGGCAAAGGCAGACAATAACCTTTTCATACCAGCTGTGAAGCACAATGGTGGAAATGTGGTTTGGGGATGTTCCACTGTCTCAGGGACAATGCTGCTTATAGTTATTGATCCAGCAATGAATTCGGTTATACCACATTTTTTTATACCCCGAAATGAAAGACGATCAGATGTTGAGGCATGCCATTATGTCAAAAAAAAAAAAGCCAACATTTTCCATGATGTGTGCTCTCTTTTCCCCATTTTTGCACATTTGCTGGATTCATAATCTTTAAAACCAATAATCTATAAATGAGATAGATTTACATTTATTTACAGAACTCATCAGAACAGTGAGGGCCACAACAAACTCAGACTATGGGTTGCTTAGTTTGGTGACGAGATCTTCTTCTAAAACATTTATCTTATTTTATTTACATAACCAAGTTATTTTTTTCTATGAACCTCGTTATACTAGCTTTCTCTCTGTTAATATGTGGTGTCTGTGCTGTTTAATGATAAAAATCTAATGTCAGTCTCAGTAAATAACATCTTAAGCTCATCTTAAGTTTATTTAAACTGTATCTGATTATACAGTCATGTTAAAATGAAAGTACACCCTATTTCAGTCCTCTTGTTTTTGGGTATGAGGATATAATTTATCTGGTATTAGCAACCTCAGGCACATGACATATTACACTGTGCAATTATTTATTTAACAAACACTGAGCCGAAATACAGAAGTACTTCATACAAACTAAGTAAACAATTACTACCTTCATAGGAAGTAAGAAGGTATGTAGAAAGCAGACAGGTGCTGATAAGCACATGCACTTGACTAACTTTTCATAAGCTCGAGCACCTCTACAAACACAGAGGGTTTGGAAGTTTGCTGGTCTGGAAGATTCAGGTGTGTGTTAACATGCCACGCTGTCAAGCTGATTGTGAGATCATGGGTCTAGTCCACAGGTGTCCAACTCCAGGCCTTGAGGGCCGGTGTCCTGCAGGTTTTAGATGCTTCCTTGATCCAACACAGCTGATTTAAATGGCTAGATTACCTCCTCAACATTTCTTGAAGTTCTCCAGAGGCTGGTAATGAACTAATCATTTGATTCAGGTGTGTTGACCCAGGGTGATATCCCTTGAGGCCCTTGAGGCCTGGAGTTCGACACCTTTGGTCTAGTCCAATCAGCTTTCTGCCAGCCTTCTTTAGGCCAATCAGCCTTCACTCTGTGTACTTTAAATCTCACTACCCATCTGTCATTCTTCCTTGGAGTCAGCACCGTACAACCACCTCCTCCCTATCACCGCCTCTCATCACTCAGGCTCCATTCAAGCCTCCATCTTCATCTCCACCACCGGCATCTAGACTCCGGGGGATCCTGCCCTAATCTCTATCACCACTGAGATTCTGTTCTGTTGTTCTGGGCCATCGGGGTCTAACAACCAAATACCTCAAAATGAATTCTGTACATCATAACTCAAGTCCAGTTTCTTCTATTGATCTATCCTTATTGAACTGTGAGCAGTTGGTAAAGAGTTGTGGTGAAGGGTTGAGGTTTTGAGATTGTTTCGCAGCCACACAACTTGGGCACCTTGCATTCACTGAATCGACCATTAGCTCCGCTGTATAACAAACAATTCTAGAATCAAAAGTGAACCATCTGTTTGACAGCTAAAGCGTGGCACAAACTAGATCATGCAACAGAACAATGGCAGCGAGCGTGGCAGCAAATCTACAACAGCATATCTGAAAAACAAAAGAAGAAGGTGTTGCAATGGCCAAGTCAAAGTCCAGACCTGAACCCGACTGAAATACTGTGGCAGAATCTTACAACAGACTTCAGTGAACTGAAGCAACCTTGTAAACAAAGGCAGACCAAACTTCCTCCTCAGTGATGTGAGACACTGATATATCCTGATATTTAAAACCTTTTACACGCTTATAACATGAAATCTAAAATCTTAGAGCTGAAAAGTGTGTGGTGCCATGTTTGCATGACTGTACTGGTATCATTTGCACAACCTAGCTTGTCTAGCTGCTCAACTAAAAACCGTAATGTTGACTGGGTAAACAACTGCCTTCTAACATGGGACATTTTCTCCAATTAAATACATGTAAATACATGCATTTCTACATGCAGAAACATCAATCAAACTCCACCCGAACTTCAACTGCACCATTAAAAACAGGCCTGTCTCTGAACATGTCTTGCATGCGAGACGTTTTACACACAGCAGATAGGGTTCCTCATTTGTGAGAACATCCACGACACATGAAACTACTTGGCTTCTAGTATTCGTACACTAAGTGTTTCCTGTCTGAATTGCGGGTTGCCACAGAGCAGCTGTAGAATGTGCGGACAGAGACTGAGGTTTACTTTTAATTGGGTCTGGTAATCCTTCTGTTTATGGCCTAATTACAGTAGGAGGAGCTGTCACTGCACATTCCTTTAAAACGTGTGAGGGTGTTGTGTAAGTTTACTCCACTGTAAATATTGCAGCATCAGTCTGTTTGTGTAATTAGACCGTTAATAGCTGCTTGATGGTTCCTGTTGATACGAATACTCAAGAAAACACACACAACGGTTACTTGCCAAACCACTCAGACCGTAGATGAAACTAGTCGCTGTGTAAAGACCTCAAAAGTTCACCACCCTAGTGACCTAAGCGGCTCTGTTTAACAAGACATTTGCACTTTTATCCTCAGCAGAACTTGCACGCAATCAAACTATTTGTTAGAAACACTTTTATATTACTTACTTATTATTTTTCTTTTTCTTTTATTACCAGTGTTTGAATAGTTTTGTTTCTTTGTGTTTGTTGCATGTGTTTGTGGTTCCCGTGTTTGTGGTGAAGACCAGAACTTTGTTACTTCTGACACTCAGAGCCTGGGAAAACCACGCTCGTATTCACCCCTCCGCGTTTCTCTGGCTTCACTTACACTATGTCTTTTTGTGTTTTGTGAAGTTTGTGCTGCAATTTCCAAACAGTCTCTTCTCGCTGCTCCTTCTCTGAAACCTCCAAGATTAGCTCAGTGTTAAACTCGATCTGGCACAAGCAAGCTTTCCCAACACTGAAACTTAACTCAAGCACCCTCTCACGCTATTAAAGAGAAGTAGAGAAAGAAAGGATGAGATGGGAGAGGGATAGAAATGTGGCTCTCCAGTTTCTGAGAAGTGTCCGTTGTTATTAATGATGAAGAGAAGATGGGTTCCACTGGGAGGTGGAGGAGGCTGGGCGCTGGGAGGGAGAGAAGGGTTTCTGATTGTGGTCCTACATACACACAGTCACGCAAATGTCATTTAGTTCCAATTTACTTAAAGACATCTTACTAAAACACAACAATATAATAAACCTTGCAGGCCAAAGCGAGTGCACGTAATAAGGACCAGATGGGCAAATGAATACCATGAGATGAACTTGGAACTGAAACAACAGCAGTACGTTGTCTCCCTGTCCCGGTCATCCTCTGAACACTGGGGGGTAAAATGGGGTCAGAAAACTAAGGAAAGAAGTCACAGTAAGTTTTCCTAAAGGGCCTTGGCTAATATTATGACAAGAAAAATGCGAACAGAGTAAACACAGAAGTTTGAACTCACATAGTTTTACAGAACTTACTGTACGTCGAGGGAACGATTACCATAAATGTTTTCATCAGTTACAGTGACAAAACATTCACCAAGTGAGCCGGAATCATGATGCGTGTTTCAGCAACCGTCATTACGCTGATACATCTGACCCTTCAGTGTGTAAGAGTTCATCATCATCATGCCAGATTGCTTAGACTGAGACTAAACAGATACCCGGAGGAGTGCATCAGACAGACACATTTTCTTCAGCCAAGACAGAATTCCTGTTGCATGACTGGTGAATTTTATCCCAAACTTTGGGAAGTCCACACTTACATTGGGATCATCTCATACAATTAATTATTACAGGCTTGCTTTTTGAAATAAAAGGCAAAAAAAGAAATTCATTGTCTCGATTACAGAACAATAAAATAACAAGCGTAAGAATTTAAATAAAAACAAATCTAATAAATCAGTGACCTGATCTTCAAATCAGAAGAAAGCACAATAGCAGCTGTGGAACCTCACAGTTCATTTAATGTATTTTACAGTTTTATGTGCGTTACTATTTCATATTACTTCAGACTCATTTCACAACTGTAGATATTATTTTGATTATTTATGATACTTGATACAACAAAAAAAAGAAAACCACCCACCAGTACATACGCAATATTTCAACCAATTATGGAGTAAAAGCAACAAATTTAAAAGATATAAATATGCAGACTTCATAATTTAACATATGTTAATTTAATTAGAGTCAGCCCCATCTCACACAACAAAGCATATTATTGCTTCAGTTATAATGCTATGCAAGTGCCTTTCTGCATTGTGAGTAATTTTACTCCTAATGCTTTATTTATATTTTGCTGTTATTTTAAAGTGATGTCATTATTCTTCATATTGACATAAGTACAGACCAAAGGATCACAAATGCCAGAATTCCATTATTTATAGCCGCTCTAGCATTACATCTATAAACCTTTCTCTGTATTTTGTGTTTTGTGGGGAAAACGCTGCGCTCGTTCTCTGACCTTGCCATTGGTGAGCAGTATCACATTACCAGGAAAACTCTGTGAAATCATTCATAGTCCAACCTTGCCAAAAGTGCTACCATAGTGTGTTGTGATAGTCTAAGACAGGCAAACAGATATCATTTTATGGCTACATTTTTTCTTAGTCTTTTAAAGGTCCCTACATCTTGGACTTCCACCTGCATGTTACTGTGTTTACTGTAAGGATATTTTAATGGTGGCTGAGGTTGTGGACATATGCAGAACTCATGATTTCACCCAGTAACAGCACTTCATTGATGTGCTTGGCTGTTTTCTAAATCAGTAAAGATGTTGAAAGTTCCAGAGGAGGCTGTGTGGTTTTTTTTTTTTATCCTTATCTGATTAAGTGAGAGTAAATCTCAGAGCCCCCCAATAACTCGTTCATGTGGATGAGTTATTCTGTCTAAATTGCTTCTGTGGTTTATGATTTGAGATAAGGGAGGGGGAGCCATGACCCACAGATTACTGTTTGGGATGAGCTGTGGTCAGCTCACTGTCAAAGCTTTTTTGTTTGTTGGCCATTAGTTAAACTAAAGTTACCCTGTTTGACATTTACCCCTGTTTATCTATGACCTTTCACCTTCTCCGGATCAAATGTCACAGTTAGAATGTTAAACGGGAACTACACAACGTCTCCAAATTTTGGGATTTTATACAACTTTTCATGAGTTTCAACCATTTGTGTAATTTAACATTAAAAAGATAGTAAAGGACAAAAAATGAAAAATGGAATCATTTGTCACAAATCATTAATGGAATAATTAATAACTAATGCAAGATCACATTTAAAAAGTTGATTATTTGTTTTAGCAACTTTATTAGCAATTATGTTATCTGCCTTGCTGATTGAAGAATCAGTGCATTTAGCTACTAAAATGTCTGAATTATCTGAGTTCTGCAGCTCAAGAATAAATGACGTTAAATCAGTTTTTTAGAAGTCATTGGTGTTCTTTTATTTTGAAAGAAATAAAAACTGTTTTTGATGGGAAACAGCCAAAATTTAACGCATGCAGTACATGCAGAGAATAGTACATGCCTGTGTATGAACTCTTCAGCTTATAACCTTCATTTCCAAGAACTGCCAACTCTGTGGTCCTGAGTTTTGAACCCGAGTTTCATATCTTTAGTATTCTGAAACAAGGAATTTGTCTCGTTGTCATGGTGCAAAAACTGTGGTACAGAAAGCATAGCACACATTCTATGTATATTTTTTCAGTGCATATAATATATACATCTCTATTTAAATATTCAGATATTCAATTATTTCTATTTTTGATGCTTGGTGTTTTAGTAGCCTAGTGTCTTCCTGTATCTTGTCAAGTCTCTATTAGATTATGTCTGTTTGGTACTTCCTGTTGCTTTTGACAGTCATTTGTGTCTCGTATTTTGTTTTACTTCCACTGTTGTCTTTGATTCGTTCCAGCTGATTCCGGCCTTAAAGTTATTTCCACTCCTCCCCGCTTGGCCTCCTGTCAGTATGTATATTTACTGTTTTGGACTTAAGTTGGACTTTATCAGCCAGATAATCTGCTGGCTTGCTGTTTCATCAAATAAGCCTCTGTAGTCTGAATTCATGTGCTTTACTCTTCACATTGCATTTCATGACAAGAACCTTTATTTTCTTTGGCCAATTACCAATCCACGGCTAACCAAATTAATTGGATTATTTAATCATGACAACAGTTTTCAGTTATGCTACTTTGCACTACTATTTTTTTTCTTTTTTAATGAAGACCTATTATACTTTCTACATAATAACTTTCATCAGGTAACAGGGCATGGTGCTGGATCATGTGATTAATATTGAAAATAGAGCTCTGTTAGTCTAAATGGATATTCCATTAACATCCTTGTTATTTATGAGAAATGGTTAAATCAATTATAACTGTCATTTGTAACATATTCAATCAATTTGAATATATCTGATGAACACAAATCTGTTTTTGTTTAAAAATCAAGGACATCCCTAAGCGATCCCAAGCTTTTGGGGAGTAGTTTATGTGAAATGAAACTTCTGTCATACTTTAACTTCTCTATATTCAAAGGTTAAGTACATCAACATACTCCTATGTTAAAACGTTAATAGTTGCACTGTGGCTCATGTAGTCATTGTAATTTTAGCAGGGCTTGAGAGGTGAAGTCCAAAGAACACCTCACAAAACAGACTTGGTCGAAATTTCACAAAAGAAGAAAATCTAAAACTGGCCTCCTGCCGAAGTCGTTTGTGCACAAATATACATGCATCAAACACCATCTAGCCTTGTACGGGTAAAATATGTGAGGTGTATTTTCAAAGGTGAGTGATAATTTATCAGAAACACATGCCAAGCTTTTCAGCTGCACGCTCTGCTCCCAGTTCTGTGCCTCATTTATTTGTACCTCTTTGCTCTCTCTCACTTCTTCTTTATCTGCACGGCTGCCAAACTGTGAAGAAATTTCGTTTTCATTTCTAGCATCCCCCTCCTTTAGTTTCCCCCTCTCAGTCATGGGACTGCAAGGCCTGCATGGTAAGTCTATACTTTCAATTGCTCCACACTGCCTATGTGTAACTTAATAAAAAAAAAAGAAATTCAGACCTGAGGTGTGTTCTGACCATAACGATCCACTCACTGAGCCAACAACTGCTCCTTCTTAGCATTCTCCTCCATCCTATCGCTCTATAAATCCCTGTTTCCCGAAGTCCTGCCCTTTGTTATCTTCCGGTAAATCAAAAACACATCCCGTTTCAATTTTAAAGTGATTTCGTGGATGAAATGGTAAAACACATTCCCCCTGAGTAACACAGTCTCTGGAGCAGATACTCTTGGTCAAAAAAAGACCATTTGCGTATTTTGCTGTACAGCGTACCTGTCTGTGACTTTGATTGCATGGAGGAAAAAGGCAATAAAAGTTGGTGCTGCTAGATGATCACAGGATCAGGGAGCGAGGTGATGAGGGATACATAAGTCGAGGTGGCAGAGGGGTTGTTTTTCACCACCTCTCCCTCGTCTGGCCTTCTCTCCGGTGCTCAGCGGGAATATTACACACCCCGTCTACTGATCCACATATTACACATTCCTGTGTGAATAAAGAGAAGGGGGAGATGGAAAAGGAGGGCAAAGACAAGGACAAGGAGAGGGAGATTTTACACAGATGGGTGGGCATCAGAAGAAGAGAAAGAATGATACTGGCATGCCATGCATGGGAACATATAATTCAACCAAAAGAATGACAAGTTAACATCAAAACTGACACACACTTGCTGATAAACAGCTGTTATGACCTGGACATATCTCCTCATCAATGAGAAAGTTCAAATGTCACACATAAGCATGAATATGGACTCTAGACTCTGATATATGAACATGTGTTCATATCGCATCAGGCTTATTCAGGCAGTTCAATTAGAACCTCTGGCATCTTGTGTCTGGATGAACTCTTTTTGTTGTGTTCCTGGAGATGTTCCTGAGCAGTATGATGGGAAGCATTGTCCTTCTGCAATGCAGGACTGCTATCAGTGGCGCTTAGGTGGGTGGTATGTATGACAGTAACATGAATACCAGGATCCCTGAGATTTGGTGCACCTGTTAGTTAGTTAGTTTGCCCAACCAGTCTACATTGTTTTTTTTGGACTTGGAGAAGGCATTCGACCGTGTCCCTCGGGTCCTGTGGGGGGTGCTCTGGGAGTATGGGGTGTCTGGCCCATTGCTACAGGCCATTCAGTCCTTATACAACCGTTGCAAAAGCTCGGTCCACATAGCCGGCAATAAGTCGGACTCATTCCTGCTGGGTGATGGGCTCCGCCAGGGCTGCCCTTTGTCACCAATTCTGTTCACAATTTTTATGGACAGAATTTCTAGGCATAGCAAAGTGGCGGAAGGCTTTCACTTGGGTGGTCTCAGGATCTCATCTCTGCTTTTTTCAGATGATGTGGGTCTGTTGGCTTCATCGGGTGATGGCCTCCAGCTCGCCTTGGAACGGTTCACAGCTGAGTGTGAAGCGGTGGGAATGAGAATCAGCACCTCCAAATCTGAGGCCATGGTCCTCAGCCGGAAAAGGGTGGAGTGTCCACTCCGGGTCAGGGACGAGTTCCTGCCCCAAGTGGAGGAGTTTAAATATCTCTGGGTCTTGTTCACGAGTGATGGGAGAAGGGAGCGGGAGATCGACAGACGGATTGGTGCTGCGGACGCTGTACCGGTCCGTTGTGGTGAAGAGAGAGCTGAGTGTAAAAGGGAAGCTCTCAATTTACCGGTCGATCTACGCCCCTACCTTCACCTATGTCACGAGCTGTGGGTAGTGACCAAAAGAACGAGATCGCGAACACAAGCGGCGGAAATGGGCTTCCTCCGAAGGGTGGCTGGCCTCTCCCTTAGAGATAGGGTGAGAAGTTCGGCCATCCAGGAGGGGCTCAGAGTAGAGTCGCTGCTCCTCCACATCGAAAGGAGCCAGTTGAGGTGGATCGGGCATCTGACAAGGATGCCTCCTGGGCGCCTCCTGGGTGAGGTTTTCCGGGCATGTCCCACCGGGAGGAGGCCCCGGGGCAGACCCAGGAAATGCTGGAGAGATTATATCTCTCGGCTGGCCTGGGAACGCCTTGGTGTTCCCCCGGACAAGCTGGAGCAGGTGGCTGGGGAGAGGGAGGTCTGGGCTTCTCTGTTTGGGCTGCTGCCCCCGCGACCTGGCCCCGGATAAGCAGGAGAAAATGGATGGATGGACGGACTCAAAGTGGTGTGAGAATGCAACCTCTCAAAATCTCTATGAAAATCTATTATATTGTCAAGATCCTTTTCTCTCTCTCTTTTTTTAAATTAGCTGGCAAAGGTTCAGTATGCAGCATGTCGAAGTTCACTTCCCACCCCCTGTTTCAAGACCATGACCACGAAGCAAGATTAAAAATTCCAGTCCAGTTATTATTTATGAAGAAACTGCTCCTTAGTCGAGGAGGAAAATTACCTTGTAGAAATTAAAAATATTATGAAAAATATGGGAAGGCAAGAGCGACTGTATGAGTGATGAAGAGAGGATACGGGGGAGTGTGAGATAAATTCAGAAAATGGCGAGGGCAGATAAAGGTGTTGAGGAAACATCGTCCTCCCTCGACAGACTATGCACTGGAGATCAAAAGGGCATCAGTGGGAGTGATAGCGAGACGGCAGTCTATCTGCAGCCCTGCAATCATCAAGATATTTCATTAGAGATACTGAATGCAGATGTCAGAGTCAAGGGGAAAGACAACAGAGACGGACAGGAGGATAAATGAAAAGAAAATCTTAATCTGACCTGTGAACTCTCCTCTAGCAGAGCACAGGGGTGCTGTCAGGAAAAAGGAGCTCTGTGTGCGTCACACTTTGCACAAAAGGCCTTCACTCAGCTCATCCACTCAGCTTATCTCCTCTCTTACTAAACGATCCCATTTCCACAGGAAAAGAGTGAGGCTGAGAAGGAGAAAGATGTGGGGTGTGGTGACCGCTGTGAACTAACAAAACTTTAACACCGGTAGTTTTCTGAGTGCTAGCTTGAGCCACAGTGGGTGAACAAAAACAGAGGGGTGGAAAACTGCAAAGATAAACGAAGAAGTGGAAAAGATTTCAATACAGCTGAATGCGAAAAGAAGTAGACGTTAACCAGTTAAGACAGTTCCGTGCATGCTTACATCCACGAGTGGGATGATATTAAGGACTGCTGCAGAGCTAAGAATCATGAGGCTATGTGGGTGGAGGTGGAAAAATGAATAGATGGCACAAAGCGAGAGATAATCTCATTCTGAGGGGGTGGGATGCACATTAATGCTTCCTGTTCACTCAGTACATTCTAAATAGTTATAGCACAACTGGATTAAGGAACAAATTAGGGACTGTATGTGATTCTAGCTTTATGAAATTCTAGTTTTAGGTCACAGCAAACCATAAAATGGATATAAATTTGAAGAGAAAATGAGAAGCACAGTTTTCTTTTCTTGGTTGGAGAGGTCTGCTCACAACATCCGACCACTTTATATTTTTGGATTGGGCACTCAACCCGGGATAAAGACCATCACACTATCTTCCTGTCTGGAACTTCCTGTTTCCTGTGTTCTAGGAAATGAAATACATATGTGTTATATTTATCCATCGGAGAATGTCTATTAGAGTCATAGCTAAAATATGGTTTGGATCTAAATGTTTAATCCTCATGCTTCAGGCTAATAGCTGCACAACATTCAACATTTCTTGATCTCACACATGCTGTTCGCGTCACTACTTCCCTTTGACTCTGTAGTTTGACATGTGTAAGTACTAATAACAGGCTCTTTAACCCTGGCACATTCTCTCCACCTACTCTCTCACTTTGATCTATGTGTGACAGCCACACATAAATAGAGGTGTCGGCTCAGGTTGCTTAACAGAGATGGAATTTCCACTGGCAGGTGTGTTTAGGTGTGTTTTGAAATGCACCAACTCTGCAAAGGTCTAAAACACACAAAGCTCTCCTGCATTTAATTGTTTAAATTGAAGTTGCCAAAGTCGATACTATTTATTTAACAGTGGCTCACAGTTGCTATATGTAGATCAGAAATGCTGCTTTTTTTTGACAGAAGCCTTGAAGCTTTGAATTTGGTATTCTGGCCATTTACACCTTGTTTTATTTTTGTTTTTAAAACTGACTTTGTTGGATATTTAGATGGCTGGATAACACTGGTACTAATCAGTAGACTTGGTTAACAAGGCCAAATAATAATTTATTGAGATATTAAATGGGATGGTCACTTTAAAGTAAAATCAGCCTAATGGATAAACTGAACAGGATGCTGGACATTTTAAAACAACACATCATGGCCCCCAGTTTGTTGTTGCAGTTCCAGACTTACCTGCTCTTTGTCTCCTCTTGGGCATGCTCCAAGGAGGATCCAGGCAGGCATAACTGCTTCCCATCTCCAGTCAGTGACAGTATTTAAAACTGGCTCTCATCACCACTTGCCATCTGATTTTTAACCTTCTTCGTGTGTTAGTGTTGTTCAGACTGCTTACAGTTCAGATTTATATTTCAGCATGTCCTGTAACCTTGTACCCGCACTTACATGCTTTTTCTCCTTCTACTCCTCTGTATCTGGTTTGGTGAACCTTCGGTGTTGAAAATATTAACTTGCTGGTCTCAAGCCCACACAGTTGGGGGTTACATCAGGAAGGACATCTGGTGTAAAATGTTTGTCAAAAACAAACATGTGGATCACTGAGAATGACAGAGGATAAGAAAACTTGGTGGTGAAATAGGAAGTACAAGAAAGTCTTTAAAGAAAGAGGTTAGCAAAGACAGAAGTACTTGGAGGCTTGGAAGGAGAAAAGGATTTGTATCAATTGACTAAACAGAGAGATGGATCTGGCAAAGCTACGGGAAAGAGCTGTTGAAGGTAGGTAAAGAAGAAGATGATCAGCAAGCAGCTTTATGGCTTCTTGCTAAGAAAGAGCACTACAGATACAATGTTTGCTTTGTGAGTGTGTTTGTAGCTCTAGAGCAGGGGTGCCCAATCCCGGTCCTCGAGAGCTACCGTCCTGCAGCTTTTAGATGCATCCTTGTTCCCACACACCCGAATCAAATGATTGGCTTGTTATCAGGCCTTTGCCAAACATGATGGCATGCTGAAGAGGTAATCAAACCATTTGATTCAGCTGTGTTGGAGTAGGGATGCATCTAAAAGCTGCAGGATAGTAGCTCTCGAGGACTGGGATTGGGCAGCCCTGCTCTAGAGAAAGCATATAACAGGATGCCAAGAAAAGAAGCTAGTACTGTATGAGGAAGGATGGAGAGAGTGGAGACAGGTATCATTTGTGACAGAAGGATAGCAGCAAGATTGAAAGGGAGGGTTTACGAGATGGTGGTGACACTTGCTATGATGCATGGTTTGACAGAGCTGCAGATCCTCATTGTGAGTGAACAGGATGGACAAGATCAGAAAAGAGTACATCACAGGGACAGCTGGTTTAGAGACAAAGTTAGAGAGGTAGGACGGAGAAGGTTTGGACAGATAGTGGATATTTTGGGGAAAGGATGCTGAATATAGCTGCCAGGGAAGAGAAAAAGAATCAGATCACAGAAGAAGGTGGTCCAAACAAGCAATAAAAATCAATTTATACAAGTGTGGTATTTTAACATTTTTGTCATTTGCCTCATTTGACTCTCACAGTTCTCATGATATCAACACTGGTTTTGGGGGACACCATGTTTTATGGTCCTAAATTAAGGCCCCAGCATTAAGGGGTGCAGGGTTTTTGAGGGATGGACCTAGATTAAAGCAGTCACAGAGCTGAGTGTTAAAGATGAGTTAGGATAATCAGTTTGAGTGCGGTGGCTAATAGGCTCATGAATCCAAAACTGTCAGTGTAAAGACCTCTGGTTGATTGGGAAAAGGGGAACCACATGCTATAAACACAACTCAAACCCCAAACCAAGAGTCTGCAATCATACAAGAATACAGAATGAACATGCAGGCTTGAAATTACATACCCACACCCACAATGTGACTCACATGTACTTTACATGCAAACACATCAGACATGCTAGAACTGTATATGCACACATATAGAGGCTACAAATGTGCTTCCAATGCATTTTTTAAAAGTGAACTGCTCATAGTTGTTGGCCGGATTCTTACTCCTACAAACAGATGTATGCCTCATCCTGGCCTCCATTCGCAAACCATAAGGAGTCCAGAGGAGACAGAACAGAGCTTAAGAACATCTAAGAACCCTGAATTGAGCTGGACATTTGCTTATAAAACACAAACAACAGCATGAGTGGATCTGAAGAAATCCGAGTTGGCTTATGTGACAGGGTTCAATCTCAGTTCTCTGAGCTTTACACAGAGACAAAAAAAGGAGGAGTGGGTGGGTTAGGGAAATTATAATAAATGTGGCAGTAATTTAGATTCCTCACAGTGTTGTCAGATACGCCACAAAACACTTCCAGCTTTACAGAATAGGTTATTTACAACATTCAAATATTTTCAATGTGTCCTTTGTGAGAGGTAGACTAGACTAGGTAGGTTTGTTATTATTTGTTTGTTATTTGTTATATAATTCAGTAATATCCCATCACTTATTAATGTTTCCTTTAAAAGCTTAGTTTGATGATATTGTAAGTCAACCACTGTACTATCTTTTTTAAATCTTCTATTGATCACTGGACTAATAAATAACTGCACTGCAAGGCCAGAACACCCCATCTAGTGGATGGCATCATAAATACACCAGGCAAGACGCTCAGTATCTTCTGAATGGCAGCTAATTAGGACAAGGGGAAATTCAACTGTTCAATAAGATCTAAGAAACAGCTATTAAAGTGTTAGGGTATATCCTGAACCAAGTTAATGGAAGGCATGTCTCTCTGAGCCTGCCATTAAGACTAATGGGAAAATAAAGTCAGCAAACTCAGCACTTTGTGTTGGAGGACAGAATGCAGCAGGATGTATACATTCTACATTGGGCAAATGCAAAGAAGGAGAGAAAGCTGTAGAGGCATGATTGCTATGAAAGACTCCTGTGGTATGGCAGCTATCATTTGCGCAGCAAACACCTCTCTGTAATATCATCCACCTGACCCTGCTGGAAGCATCCTAAGCAGATTAATTTCTCTGGTCTGTCTCCCACTATCTGCTAAATCCTCCACCTCATGAACTCCACTCAGACACACTTCCACTTCTAGTTTCCCACCTGCAGGGCAGACACACTGTCGCTCCAAGTGCGCAAACACATGGCCAGTCAGTGGGGTGAAAGTTTGCTCTTCTCTTTTTGTTAGTGAGGGGGTACATGGGAAGGTTCTTCCAGGAACAATAGACTCATAGACAGGGTTATTTATAGAGAGGAGGGGACATAGTCCTGGGATGACCAGTGAAGGCAGTTGCATAGTTCCTGGCACTGTGAGAAGGTTTGATGGCTGTGCCAGTTGACTGGCGGGGGTACATCCTCTTTCTCTTCCTTGATGGCCGTCAGCTTCCTCTTCATGTCTCCTTTAGTTTTAGTTTTTCCTGTCGGCGGGTGCTGTGACTCATATTGGATGTGTGGTTTTCTTACATCTGTAGCTGTCACATAAATCATTTGTTGTCTGGGATATAGCTTTGCATTCGTCCATGTGCATCCGTGAGCATACATGACTTTTCCATGTTTATTCAGAGCTTGCAGGCTGACGACCTGGATTATCCTCTGTGGATTGTCGACAATGGCACATATTGATGGAGCTACTAACAAGAACATATTTTGTTTTCTCTTATATGCAACCTAATGAATAAAAGTTATCATTATGAATATATAAAGTCAAGAATGCTCCAGTGGTCTTTTAAGCTTGTTACAAGTAGTCAAAGATTTAGGCTTGATGCAGACCAGAGACAGGAATCCACGCATACCTTTAGAGGCATGCCTAGCAATGGTCATTTTTAACCGTACATATTTTTTGATATTACATCATTTTTTTTCCCATGTACTCATACTTTTATTTACATACCTCCAGCTTATCAGTTTCCTCTTTCTCCACAAGTCGTCTTACATAAGGTGCTCTACTTTTTTAAGCTTATGCTGATATTGAAGTGTTAGCTCTTACTGGAAATGTTAAAACAAAAAACATGTGTTGTGTTTAATTGGTGAATCATATGCCACTGGCAAGATGTGAGCATTCAAAGTAAGAAGCAAACAATTGGCAGATGTTGAAAATGACTTTGTTTCTGGCTGGTCTTTCATCTGGTCGGTGTGATCTTTGATCCTCTTATAGACTACATCTACATTACGCATAATTTAGTGCAAGCCAGAATGATTCTTTGTAAAGATAAAACAATCCAGTTAGAAGTTCTGGTTAAAAGCAATGCTGTCTATAAAGTCAAAATGCATTAGCACATTAGCAAAACATTTGGATGAATTACTTTGCCTTTAATGAACATATCAAAATATTCTGGAATGTCTCGGTTCAAACTCTTGCCTTAGAGTTTTGCCATACAGTTTATTAAATCTTATCCAAACTCATCTTAATAGTGAGAGTGAAAAAAAAAAGGTATTGCAGGTTCTCAAAAAGGGAAGCTGGGAAAATTTATCACCATGCAATCAGGTGCTTTCATGGTCTGCCAGCACTGAGGCCAAACTCTTTCCATTTCTCTTAGACAGAAAGACAGACAGGCTGGTCGGGAGGAGGAGAAAGAGCGAGCTTTATATGATTTGTGACCGAGGGCCTCAAAGAGAAAGTATGTGCATTAGGTCACACCATGGTCACCTGCTACATTTCTCTAAGAAAGGCTCAAAACTGTGCAGTTTGTTGTGTATTCTATATCTTCAGTGTCCTGATGGAGGACACAGAGGTGGGTGGTCATTCTGTGGGAGTGTGGTATGTCCCCATGTTTACTACTTGGAATATAACTCCAATGGGGATAACCACAGTGTCTCTCTGGCTCCAGCTATATTGGTTTAGACCAGTCAAACCAAATTCCAGATGATTTACTGCTGCTTGATATCGGTGCCTCAGTGTGTATATACAATATTTATGCAAATGACTGCACGTGGGTGTGTGTGTGTATACAACGGAAGTGCATTATGCACTTATCTTAATGTTGTTGACTTACTATTGTTTAGTATGTTTCTTCTGCAGTCACACAGCCCTTGCATCACTCTTCTCTTTGTTTGTTTTTTGGAATTTGTCTGCAGGATGTCTTTTGCAGATGTCACAGATCAAACTGTCCTCACTATCTGTGCTGTGGAACGTTCCCAGCTCAGATGCTGGTTGTTTTCTTCACTCCTCTACTCCGGGTTCTGGGAGGCCGGAAGCTCTTGTGTTTGGGTAATGTTTCTGCACCCTAGAGCACAGACCATTTGGTCAGCACCTGATATGGTCATATCAGTCTCAGATTCCGGCAGTTGTGCAACTGTATTATGTATATAGTGGACAAATTGGTTTAAAAAAGGCTTCAAACACCCATTTGATCTGCTTTGCTTTAACACTCAGCTTTTTGTCCATCAAAATCATTTTTAGACCAAAAAAAAAAAGTCACTGAATCTCTCAAAACTGCTGACCACCACCTCAGAGCATAAACAAGCATGTGTTTGTTCAGCCAGAACATCCTGAATCCTCTGGGAAGACCTACATTGTGTGTTGGTTATCCTAGTCTGTATATGTGTTGTTCTGCTTTCTGTTTTTGTGGTGTCTTTTTGCAGAGTTTAGAGGGGCTGTGCTGCAGACCTCCACAAAGGAGTCAAAGATCAAGTCCTGGGAGAGACAGCGAGAGGCGAAAGAGAGACAGAGAGGAGCTCTGGGAGGAGAACTGAGATTAAACAAACAGAGGTGATGATGGCTGGATGTCATAACGACCAGTCTAATCTCTCAGGTTTATAGGGGCAAAGTTATGATGAGCACCAAAGTATACAGCTGATAGTGGAGAATGGTGGTGGATGGGGTTGAAGTCATAGCATTTAAGCAAGAGAAAGATTGGGATGGGAGTAAAGTGGGTTGCATGTGAATAGCTGATTGAACGTTTAGTGATGCACAGTTTGTCAAAATACCAGCATGCTACACGACCATCTCTATGGGATGGGATCCCGTCCCATGAACAGCTTGTACAGATTATTCACACAGCATCAGACATAGATTACACTGACAACTGTGTAAATTTGTTGCATGCATGCAATTCTGCTGAACCTTCCCCATAGCAGCATGTCCTGTAAATCTTTGAGGTGAATTTAATTGGTCAATGTGGACATCCTGAAAGATTGCACCAAGAAAAATCCCAACAGAATGAGGGAAGAAAACTTGTATTTCTTCTTTACGGCCATACTCTGTTAACCAGGCCGTCATTGCACAGGTAATACTAAGCTTAAACACAAAGCTCCTGCTCCAGCAGAGTTTGTGTGATATTTGTTCTGTACTGAATTCTGGTACAGCAACTTTATTTTAAAACAAAAAACAGTGATTTCTACCCATGACATAGATTCAGTGTGTAAGTGAAACATTTGGACCAACATCTGGGATTGCTACATTACAAAACAGTGAGTCAGTATCATGAGAATGCCTCTTTTTCTGGATGAAACAACCATAAAAATGTGCTAAAGCTTACAAATAAAAGGATGACGCATAGAGTGGTAGATATCCTGCGTACATTTCCTGAGTACGAAATGTCGGGTTCAACCGAGTATTAACATATTGTAAGATCTCATCACAAGTACGGTGATGATGCATCGAAGATTAAAGCCTCCTAAGACCCGAACTCTTCCACAGCATACATTTTTAATTTCTCTTTGATATTTGGGCTGATTGGGACCTGATGAATGTAAAAACAAAGAATTACCAGATTTTTTTTTTTAACCTAATTTTTGTTTCAAAGAAAAATGAGAGCCACATATGAGGATATTCGTTTAAAATTTCAATAGAACAGTAGCAGTATAATGTCCTCGTTAGTAGATATCAGGCCCTTGAAGAGCAAAATTTAGTATTTTGGTCTAAATAACCCAAAATGTGATGTCCACATATGTGGACGCCAGGTCCTAGGAGGTTAAACCTCTCAGATCACATCAGCAGGTGGTCTGGACTGCATGTGTCCAATTGCTGTTAGCACTGTGTATGTGTATCTTACTTAACTGGATATCTTACAGGGACAAATAAGTAAATACTTCAGCCTACTCCTTTTCAAACAAATAATGGAATGATATTTTGTAATGATTGTGAAGGCACATGTTTGAAATGTTTGAAATAAAAATGAACTGAACTGAACTGAACTGAACATCTCAAAAAGACCCCAGATATATGGAGATATGAACATCTTGGCATTGTGGCTTGCCTGGAACATGCCAAAGAGTAGACCCAGTTTGTTTCAGTTTCCTCTTCTGGGAATTTGCTGCCTCTTGCCATTAAAAAACATCACATTTGGCCTTTGGAAATAGAAATAAGTGAAATGATTTACATATAGTGTGGGGAAGTAAGATCTGATTAAAAGTGATCACTTGAGACACAGATAAAGATGTATTTTAAGTATCTGTTGAAGGACTTTGAGCTGTCCAGTTTTGCCAGGTATAAACTGTATCCATGAACAGTGAGAAGGTCGCCAGCGTTGTTAAAACTCATACAGATGGGATAATAACTGCATCTTTCAAATTTCATGGTTCTCTGTCTAGAGTGGCCATAAATGGAAGTTCATAGTGGCAGTACGAGAAATTCGGACTCATCCTCCGAGCACCCTTTTTCATGAACAGAGGCCTTTTTCACAACATTTAGTAATGACAAGGAGGAAAAGGACAATTAAAGTGACCAGTGTTAAGAATGAGCCTGTTCCATGCAGCAGCTCAGGAAACCTGGACCTACCAGATTTTGGATTGGGCTTACCTAAATGGAATAAAGCTATCAACGACATTATTAATTCCACATGTGCTTTTCCTTCTTTAGGCCAAAGATGCGAACTGGCCCGCTATAAGAAGGTTAATGCTGCTAGATCTAGGCCACACTGCTAGCAAGACCAGAAATAATGGGCCTAACCGTATGTCTGGAGTGCCACAACAACCTATTGCCTATATTACACAATATTATCCTCATCTCCACAAGGGATAATCGGCAGTGTCTGTTGCCCATTTAGGCTTTACCTTACTGAGTGTCACAGCTTCCCATATCCACCATAGGTTTATACATAAATAAAATAATAAAAGGCTCACGTAAAGTGATATGTGAGTGATCTAAAACAGAGACGTGAATTATTGGATGGAGAGTAGTGTAAATGACCTTCAGTTTCGCAACTTTATTTTTTTTGGCAAAATGATATGTGAAGGAGGAAAATGGAAAAAGCCTGCGTCAACTCCATTAGAGGTTACATGTTAAACTGAATTATATGCGCTTGTTCTGTTTTCTCTTTGTTCTTTTAAGGCACACTAACAAGAGGTAACTGCAATCAGCTGTAAAATATAAAACCAATGTACCATGGCCGCTAGCGCACGTGTATGTTTCTGTGTGTTGCTGAAATCAAGAACTGGGAACTCTGCATTGTTTCAATTGTGTTGGGAAGTCTTTAATTCAAACCAGGGGCTAAAATTTTACACACACAAAACTGGAAACCAACACAGAGAGTGCAAGTGAGCAACACAAGGTCTCTCATTTATCAATGACTCATCCTGTGTCATTCAGATATCACAGCTCATATGACTCCATCTGGTGCTGTTCAGCGGATTCGGAAGCGTTCACGCCAGGAGAAGCTCATGGAATAAAGCAAAACAAATCAGCCATGAGCTTCTGATGCAGGTAAAATCTGCTTTAACTGAATCCTTTGCCGTGACGCTGCAATGGGGTGGACGACATAAAGGAGGGATGGAGGCCTCTCTAATGTTTAATATAGCAAATTGTTAATTACATTTTTGTTTCTCTATCATTTTTCAGCAATGATTGTCTTTTTAGTGAACCATGGGTGGTTATCAAACACGCCCTGGTAGTGCATAAACTTGCATAAACAAGTGAATATTGCGGATTAATTACAGATTTAATAGAAAACCGCGAAGGCAGGATGCCCATCCACGAGCCGGGCGGGAGGAGGGGGAGCGGAAGGAGGGCACAACGGACTCACGACCACCGGCTTGACCTGGGAGACGTGAAAGGTCGGGTGAATGCGCAGCGAGGAAGGCAGCTTCAACCGCAGCGCAGAAGGGCTGAGGACCCGCTCCACCTCGAAGGGTCCAATGAAACGCGGGGCCAGCTTACGGGATGCCACCTTGAGGGGAACGTCCTTAGCAGACAACCACACTTTCTGCCCAGGGGAGTAGGCAGGGGCTGCCCTGCGGCGACGGTCCGCGTACAGGCACTGGCGAGCAACGGACCGGCACAACGACCGACGGGTCAACCTCCACGCCCGCTGACAACGTCGGAGATGGTGTTGGACCGAGGGAACCTCGAGGTCGGCCTCCTGGTCGGGGAAGAGAGGCGGCTGGTAACCTATGGAGGCCTCGAAAGGCGAGAGGCCAGTAGCAGAAGACGTAAGCGAATTGTGAGCGTATTCTGCCCATGGCAGCAACGAGGACCATGAGGCGGGGTTGGAGGCAGCGACACAACGGAGGGTGGCCTCCAGTTCCTGGTTGAGCCGTTCGGCCTGCCCATTCGTCTGTGGATGAAATCCTGAGCTCAAGCAGGGTTTAGCCCCGAGAGCGGTGCAGAACGACCTCCACACTCGCGAAATGAACTGAGGGCCCCTATCTGACACGATCTCGCAAGGTATGCCGTGGAGTCTGAAGACCTGCTCAGTCATAATCTTGGCTGTCTCCGTTGCCGTGGGGAGTTTGTTTAGGGCAATGAAGTGTGCAGCTTTGGAGAATCTATCCACCACAGTGAGAATCGTGGTTTTACCTGAGGAGACGGGAAGGCCAGTGACAAAATCCAACGCAATGTGAGACCAGGGGCGATGAGGTATAGTGAGGGGTCGTAAAAGTCCAGCTGGGCGTAGTGAGCTCGATTTGTTACGTGCGCAGACAGGACAGGCAGCTACATATTCTTTGACGTCTTTATCAATAGTCTCCCACCAGAAATACCTTTTAAGGAGTGAGCCTGTTCTCCCCCCACCCGGATGGCAAGAAAATTTGCCCTTGTGGACCCAATCGATCACCTTAGGGCGAGCCACGGTGGGGACATAGCGTCGGTTCGGAGGGCCCGTGCCGGGGTCTGGCTCAGTCTCCAGCGCACGGCGGATGTCCTCCTCCACGTCCCAGGCGACAGAACCGATCCTGACTCCTGCCGGCAAGATGGTGGGTGCATCAGACGGGTCACACACAGGGTCGAACTGGCGGGACAGAGCATCCGGCTTGGTGTTGCGGGTGCTTGGTCGGTAAGAGATGGAAAAGTTAAATCGAGTAAAGAATAGGGACCATCGAGCTTGGCGCAAGTTGAGCCTTTTGGCTGTGCGTAAATAGGTTAAGTTCTTATGGTCGGTCCAAATAGTGAATGGATGCTCTGCTCCCTCAAGTAAATGCCGCCATTCCTCCAGCGCTAGCTTTACAGCAAGCAACTCCCTGTCTCCAACGTCATAATTCCTCTCCGCAGGTGAGAGGCGGCGGGAGAAAAAGGCGCAGGGCTGAAGCTTAGCAGATGAACCTGAACGCTGGGACAACACCGCCCCGACCCCAACGCCTGACGCGTCTACTTCCACGACAAAAGGTTTACTATGATCGGGATGGATTAAGACCGGCGCAGAGGTAAACAGTTCTTTCAACCGGGAGAAGGCGGCGTCGGCCTCTGGACTCCAATGGTAAGGTAGCTTAGAGGAAGTTAGACGAGTTAGGGGAGCGGCTACTTGACTGTAATTCCTGATGAAGCGGCGGTAGAAGTTCGCGAAGCCCAAAAACCCTTGTAAGTGTTTTCGGGAGGTTGGCAGTGGCCATTCCGCTACTGCCTTCACTTTAGCCGGATCTGTCTTCACCTGCCCCCCTGCAAGAATGTAACCCAGAAACGACACAGACGGTGAGTGGAATTCGCATTTCTCGGCTTTGACATATAACTTGTTCTCCAACAACCGCTGGAGTACGGCCCGGACATGGACTCTGTGTTCCTTGAGGTCCTTGGAAAAAATCAGGATGTCGTCGAGGTAAACGAAGACAAAACGATCCAGAAAATCCCTAAGGACATCATTCACTAGGGTTTGAAAAACTGCAGGTGCGTTAGTGAGGCCAAATGGCATGACTAGATACTCGAAATGTCCTAAGTGTGTGTTAAACGCAGTTTTCCACTCATCCCCCTCCCTGATTCTGACTAGGTGATATGCGTTCCTGAGATCCAGTTTGGTAAAAATGGTGGCCCCATGGAGGGGCTCAAAAGCAGAGCTGATGAGTGGTAATGGGTATTTGTTTTTAACCGTGATGTCATTAAGGGGCCGAAAGTCAATGCATGGGCGGAGTGTGCCATCTTTCTTACCCACGAAGAAGAAGCCAGCTCCCACAGGGGAAGTTGATGGTCTGATGAGTCCAGCTGCCAGTGAGTCTCTGATGTATTTTTCCATGGCAGCCCGTTCAGGGCGTGACAAGTTGTAGAGGCGGCTGGAAGGTAACGTGGAGCCGGAAAACAAGGTAATGGCACAATCGTAAGGGCGATGGGGTGGCAGGGACAGTGCCTTATCTTTATTAAAAACTTCAGATGTGTCATGATATTCGGGGGGAACCGCAGAGAGGTCAGGGGTGCAGTTCTCCTTGCTTGAGGGCTCGGTGGCCCCTGGTGGGGCAGCTGAGACGAGACAGTTTGCGTGACAATATGGGCTCCAACTCACGACCCTCTGTCCCACCCAATCCAGGTGAGGATTATGATGCCTTAGCCATGGGAAACCTAGAATTATGGGCGTGTCAGGGGATTGTGAGGTGTAAAAGATCAGTGTTTCTCTGTGGTTGCCGGAAGTGATCAAGGTAACCGGTGCAGTGCGATGAGTGATGTAAGAAAAGACCTGATCGTTTAATGCCCTAACTGGAATAGACGGATTTAACTCAAAAAGAGGGATCTGAAGCTGTTCAGCAAATCCCCTGTCAATCAAACTTTGCTCGGCCCCTGAATCAACCAGCGCTGATGAGACGTGGGCTCCCTGACCGAGTGTCACAGAAAGCAAAAATCGGGGCTTGGCGTTAACCCTGGTACCGCCCACCCGTACCCCCGGATCTACCGGCGGGCGGTCTCTTTTCCCTTCTTAGGGCAGGAAGAAATCAAATGCTCACCGGAGCCACAATAAAAGCAAGAGTGTGAACGGCGACGCCTCTCTCTCTCTTCCACCGTCAGCTGGTAACGCCCGATCTGCATGGGTTCCGGTTCCGGTTCACCACCCCCCGTGCCAGCAAAGGGAGCGGACGGCTGAACCGGAAGCGGTGGCGGGAGAGAAACGACCGGAGATGACCGCCGCAAGGACTGACGGGAGCTGTAGTCCCTCTCCCACTCTCGCTCCCGCAACCTGCTGTCAATGCGAAGTGTGAGGGAAACCAGCTCCTCAAAATTAGCGGGCTCGTCCCGGGAGGCCAGGTGGTCCTTCATCTCATCGTTGAGGGAGTGCAAATACACCCCGTGTAGAGCCCGATCAGACCAGCCCGCCTCGGCGGCGGCGATGCGGAAATCGATCAGGAAGTCCGCAACGCTCCGCCGTCCCTGACGAAGATGCAACAGCTTCCGCGCCGAACTGCGTTCAGAGGTCGGGTGAGCGAAAGTCTTCTTAAACTCACTCAGAAAGTCGTCATAATGACAAGTCGGTAACGGATGTCTAGCTAGATAAGCCTCTGCCCATGTAAGGGCGCGATCGCGCAGTTTCCCGACTAAATAAGAAATCCGCACGGTTTCAGAAACAAACGAGTGGGGTGAGCGCCCGAACGCTAGCTCGCACTGAAGGAGGAAACCACTACATCCCCCCCGGCCGCCAGAAAAAGGTTCCGGCTCCGGGGAGGCGGCATCGCGGAACATCGGCGTCTGCAGGGGCTCAGGACCCGCAGCGGGCTGAAGCGGCGGCGGCGCGGATACCGATGCCGACGTACCGGGAACGGGTTCGGGTTCCGGGGCAGTGGCCGACTGAAGGGTCTGAACCGCGGACTGCATCTTCTCCTGCTCGTCGGTGAGTGAGTTAACCTTCGCCAGGAGAAACTGGAGCGCGTCCTCGTGAGTGCCAAGAATGGCGCCCTGTTTTGAGACGGCGGTCCGGATTTGATCCGCTGAGTCCATACACTGGCCAGATTATACTGTCAGGCGCAGTGGCCCGTGGAAATGGAAGGGACTCAAGTGCAGATTCAAAACCGGAGGCCAGGGGTGAGGTGTAACGAAAAGAGATATTTATTTTACAATGCTCAAAGGCTAACAGAAAGTGCAGACTAGAATCAGTGAACATAAACTAGATGTCTGAGGCGAGAGAAGATACTGTGATGATAACTAGACGGCAGGGATAACTGAGTGCAGGTACTGGGCAGGGGAAACTGTGGCGGGCCAGGGCACTGAAATAGAGGAGAGAGCAGTCAGGGGAATCCCACAGAGAGCTGCGAGTGAATCTAAGGATAGTACACTGAGCTGTCTTACAAACTTGCAGGTGAGGGTTGCGTGGAGGGGGGAGGCAGGAGAGGTCCAGGTGGGTACTGCATGCAATGCAGGGAGGCAGGCAGGAAAGAATGGCAGCTCCGACACGGAGAGGGATTACCGGCGGCAGCAAACTGGTTTCCAGGAGAGCTTGGTAAGTGGGTTTTCGCGGTAAAGTTGGCAGATAATCTGGCGAAGACCAGTTGAGTGCGCCGGTCATAAATACTGCTGGTCCGATTGCCATCAGGTGAGGAACAACAAAGACTCCACCCAGTGGGGAGGAGCTGATGCTGTGGAAAACCACCCAGACCACGACATCCAAAGTGAAACATGTCTTTGTGAGACGTCACGATTCCTGCCTTTTATTAGTTTAAGATACTCGTGCTTTTTTTAAATTTCACTTTCAAATGAAACTTGAGCAGATCAACGATATGAATAACATCATTACCACCGTATTATATAAGTTGTAGCACTCAAGGTCTCAGCTGGAGCCAATCTACTCGACACACCCAGAACTCGCATGCATGAACACAGTCATCAAGCTGTCACATTAGTGAGCATGCAGCACGGTTTTGCCCACATTAATTAGGTGATGTAATGTCCAACATAGGAGCCTCAAGCCTAGATGCATTAAGTTACACTTAAAGCATTCAGAATATATAATTTGATGCCATTTATCGTCCTCCTTTCGGTTCTCCTTTATGGTCAAAGGTCATAAAATTTATTTTAAGGGTAATGTTACGAAATCTGCGTCTGCAAATTAACCGATGATTTACGACTTGAGTTTAACCAATAAAAGAGGATAAAAGACTGAAGTGATAGGAACAGTGGACTTTATGTGTGAAATAAAACTGGAAATGAATATGACATAGTCCTCTGATATATAGTTACATTTGACTTTTGTGATGTTTTCTAACTTAACTGGAATTCATTTTGGTGTCATACTCATATGCTTTATAATAGAGCAGCAGACTGATGTTGGAAGAATCCTGTCTCTCTCACAGGGCTGTAAAAACATGAAGAAAAATCCTGTTCTGGGTTCTGTCTGTGTCTATGTTCCCCATGAGCTGCAACAACATGCAGATCAAAGACCAACACTCCCGGGAGGAGAACGTGCTGCTGTGCTGCGGTTTGGCTCTTTGGTTAGATGTTGGAGAGTCAATTGGCAGGTAGGAAACCAGAGTTTGTGAATGTGCGTGAATAAGTGTGTGCGCACACACACAACCAGAGGTGGATAGGAGAAAAATTCAAGGTAACAAGAGTTCAAAAGTTCACTATAAGTTGAAAAATCCCTGTTGACTTTTCAGATATGCTGAAATCGTTCAACATTATGCTAATGCCACTGGGTTCAGAAACAGGCTGGCTGTGCAGCTCTGAACATTTTAAACTCCAAATGCACTGTGAAAGCTGGATTGCCAACCACCCAGGGACTCATTACTTCAGAGGCCTCAACATCGCTTGAATGCTTGGAGTGTGATCAATTGCAAGTTTGTCAGGAAGTCTTACTATAGACGTAGAATCCCCATGAACGTGTCCTTCACTTAACATCTTGTGACTCTGATCCCTATATTGCTACAGTGCAAGCTGCACTTTCTGTGGCTTCTGTGCTTTGCTTGACATTGTTGGGGATGAATGTGATTTTTCCAGATAAGCTGAAAATAATGACGAATGCTGACCTTGATGTAATAAGGTAATAAGAATCTTTCATTATGAACACATGTGGAGACCAGTGTTGTAGTTTACCACATGCACATACACAATAATACTGGAGATCCAGCCCCTTTATCCGCTTCTGAGCCCCCGTGTAATCAGGCCTCCCAGGCCAAGGGCTTCTGAGAGACCAACGCTGGTTTGAGCAATGGGATCAGAAAGAGGTTTTCAAGAGAAGTCCTCTGGGCTCAGGGCTGGGGGTCCTCAGTGGGGGAGTCCACCTGTACATGTGTCAGAGGCAAATAATGGCTGTCCTCTAGTTATTACATGATTTCTGGGTAAACCAAAGGAGGAAATTGCCTCCAGGATCCAGCTAAGTTTTTGTAGGGGGGCTTTATGTTTGTGTGTGTGTGGCATATGACCAACTGCTCCACTGAAAGCCAGCCTCGCTCACTTTCTTTTTTTCTTCTCTTGTTTCCCTCACAGTTCTGACACACTCGATAGTCCAGGCAGCAGGGTCTCCTCCAAAGCACTGACTCTATCTAAGTGGAATGTGTGAGCTGGATACTCTTAGACAGACTTTCACAAAAGCAAGTGCAAAGCCACATGCACGCACATAAACATGAATAGGTAAGGCCTGCACATCCACACAGCTGTCTTTGGTGGTGGGATATTTGGCAGCAGCAGGTGGTTTCAAAACACTTACGGGAATCATGGCCATTCCCTGACCAAGGCCTCATCAGTGGCACATTTGTGTCACCAATGTTTGTGAAAATTAATTAGTTCTCAGAAGAGCAACTGACCTGGTTTAACTTTTCAGCGTAATGTTTGGGAGCTCTGTTCACACCTACAGGAGGATATTTTAGAGTCTCCAGTTCACTAAACCTCCATGTGGGAGGAAATCTGAGGACCTGGAAGAAACCCATGCAAACACATGGAGAACATGCAAACTCTACGCAGAAGGCCTGCTGAGGCCCAGCAGTGATCTAATGTGGCACTTTCTATATGCACATCCTCAGACTCACTGATAATCCATCCTGGGTGTACTCACCCTGTCACCTAATGCATGCTAGGATTGGCTCCAACCCACTTGGTGACCCTGAACATGATCAGTGCATGGGTAATAAATAAAGGATGGATACATGAATGGCTAGGCTGAAATCAGATGCATAACACAGACATGGTAACATATGTGATGCCTGTATTGAAATCAATCCACATGCTGGATTTGGATTTAGACCACTTCATGTCAAAGGAACTTAGGCATGATTTCACTTGGCTTTACGCTGATCTCTGGCTTCTTTGTCCTCCTCCTCATATTTTATGGAAAACTGGGTCATGGACTTTTCACCGTTTTGTGTTTTTGTGGTAAAACTTGGTGATAAAGCACTTTTTTGTAACAGTCTTTATTTTCATTAGTACTCTACGTATGGTTTCTGTGCTTGTAAATCTTATTGAGTGGGAAAAGTTGATTCACAGGAACTATCCTCACTGCCAGTAAACTATAAAGTAGTGAGAACTACTACTAGGCTGATGATGAGGCTGAATGAATGTACCTTCCATCACTTTCCCATCTAACTTTATGCATGAAGACCAAAACTGATTTTGTGTACCAGTCTGTGTAAGGGCTTTTTCAATAAACTCTTTTTAGTAAAGCATTTTAACAATGAATTCTGTGGTCACTGACTTTTGACTTTTGGAACCAGCTTCAAGTGCCAGCTCCAGCTGTTGTCAGTTTTTTCAACAAAACTGGTTCATGTTTTCATGAAGAAGTTTTCTTAGAGGATGGATGGATCACTCCAAACACATACTTTAAGTATCTGCATGAACACAAATAAGCTAAAAGATACAGAGAGGACAGATCTAATTGCAGTTCTGTTACAGTACTTCTAGCTTAACCTCTTAGTTTGTCTCTTCACATATTCAGCCACTCCCTTCTCAAAAATAGATGCACACCAAGTTTAGAGCTGCAGCCGTTAATCATACTGGAAAGAACATTATCCTGTTTCACTCAATGAGCAGGGAGACAGGTGTGTAGCTATAGCGTACGTAGTATCTGCTACTTGTACCTGGCAACACTGCAGGCTGGCAGGATTTGGAGGAGTCGTTGTCACTATCATTTATAGCGACCGGGTTTGAGGATCAAAGCATTGCCTACATTACTGAACTTTAACCCAGGAGTAAGTGGAGAAGGTGTGCGTGCCTGGCACACTTAAGTCCATACAATCTGGATCTGTACTGACTCTGAATCTGTCAGAATCAGTCCACATGAATACAACATCACAGCAGTCACCCTGGATCTAAAGTAATGTGTTTTTGATGGTTGCAGGAGACACTATGATTTCGTCCATGGGGTGACTCAGAGGAGACCTGGCCCATAGTCCAAGCCACACATTGTTGCTGTTACTGTCATGACACTCAGGGAGCAGATGAGGTAAATAGGTGTGTCGAACACTCTTGATTACGCATGCATGGACCTTGGATTCCCTTCAGTGACAGAAGTTTCAGGATTATTGATGAGCTATTTCCACATGGGTCAGAATGAGGTTTGATGGCTGAGCTGACTAAACTTCTCCAAGGAGAGCAATCCAAGAGTGACTTGGAATTGAATGCCTTCTAGAATGAATGCCTGCAGACGATGTTGACTGACATAAACCACTGCTCTTTGCAACAGCTGAGCTTGCAGTGCATGTGTGCATGCGTGTGTGTGCATCTGCACCTGTCAATGAGCCCTGAAGGCAGCATGAATGGAACTTGCTGGTGTGTGAGTCAGAGTGGCGTCTACTGGAAATAAGTGCACAAGGCAGTTTGCTTTGGATCCTCATTTAAACCTCATAAATATATAGCGGGCCTTTAAACACTAATTCAGCCCATCAGTCTTTCTGTGGGGCATCAATAAAACCTTTACATCATCTTAAAATAATTAGTATTGATGCCATCCATTTCATATTAAAATTAATGTATCAGGCATGGCTGCTGCTGCATAATGCTGAATTTGCAACGTAGTTTCAAATAATGAAAGGTATTCCTGCACCGATAAATATACAGGTAAATAAATTAAGGTAATTAATAAATTAAATATTTATAAAATTGTGGGCTGAATTCACAGGAAATGACAGGCCTAATGCATTTTTGACAAACAGGGATAGTGCACATCTAAAACAATTTAAGCTAAAAGACAATGCCAATCCTTATTCTCTGGCATCTGTAACTGAACAAATAAGAGACTTTCATACTGAGGAAAACAATACACATTCACATCCACATGTGTATGCACATTTAGTGTGTGTACTAATTTGTGCACAGGCATCTAGACACAGGCATTGTCCTCTGCACTCACAAAGCTGTGCAATCTTTACAACAGGATTTCACCTAAAACCCCAGAAGTAAAAATTTCCTAAACACAGCAAAAAATGAGACCCTGACATTTACCTGAGGAAACCCCAGTGGGCCCCAGTGAGATTTGAGACAGGATCTTCTCAAATCTCACTGACCAGACAGTGCAGCGTTTTTACAACCACTCTAGTTTAATTAAAGCCAGCATGTTTTGTAGTTTTTGTTGGCTTTTGAAGACTATGTTCAGAATTTTTCCCAGTTTCACAATAACTCTGCTATCTAAACACAGAGGTGGAAGATTAAGCATGGACACCAGCTGCTGGTCAGGGAAATCCATCATTGTTGTTGCAAAACATCTCAGGCAGTTGGCAACAGCAGTGCACTGAAATGAGAATGTACAATTAAACAACCTATGCTGGAATGTCTCATTTGTGTCTTAAGACTTCCTCACTGAGGTTTTGTGTTTGGTTACCCTTTTGTCCATGTGACTCACACTACAAAAACAAATCCTCCTCTCAATTTCCCAACACAAAAACTCAGAGTATATAAACCAAATCAAAGAAGGGGAACGCAAATGCATGCTTGCTGTATGTTCACTTCGTATGTGATGACAGGATGTGTTCTGCCCATTGTCAGTGGTATTCCATACTTCAGCTAAATCAGCTTCTAGCTTTAGATTGTAGTCTTTGGACCAAACAGTGTATGCGGTGTCATTTAACGAGAACTCGACCTGGATGCATTAATGCTTTTAGCAGTGCAAGTACTTAACACATTCAATTGTTGATCCTGACTTCTAGACTTTATCAAAGTGGCGTTTCATCAATTATGGTTCTCAGATATTAATCGTCCAATCATGTGATATCACTATGGATGCACCAATCAGCCTAAATTATTCTGAATCAGCAGCTTTTCTTTTGTAGTCTTTTCTGCGGGAAGTAAATGCAGGATAGATGCATACAGCTCTCCTCTGCCTTGATGACTTGAAGAATACCACACATACTTTAAATATGCAAAAGCACATTATGCTTACATTCATATTCCAAACCACTGTTTCCTCTTGTTGCATGGTTGTGTAGTTTTCTCACTACTTTACTGTCTTAAACAGTGATAAAGTTTGAGTACAGCTGCTTTGCTTGGTGGGTTGGTCTCCCTGCTGAAGGGTGGGTTGCAAAGGAGCATCAAGCTTAGGGTTTGATCCAGTTCCTGTTTGGAGGTGAATTCAAAACAGAATTTAGCGATTTAGATCACTATGTCTATCCTGTCTTTTCAGACACGCTCCAGAACAAACAGGAAATCGTTTAGCCCTTGGGACATTGCAGTTCCCATGGCAATAATTCCCACAGTAAAGGTTCTGACCCCATCACCCTTGACCTCTGACCTGAATGCTCTTTTACCCATTAGAAACTGGAGCGTTTGCTTGAGGTCTGCCAGATTTAAAACAAAGGACACATCAGTACATCTGGCCTAAAACTGTTCAGGTCAGGATCTTCTTGGGCTGGGAAGGACACCATTATCAACTCTTAAACTTTAAATAAAAGTTTTTTTTTTAAATGAATTAAATCACTTTTTAAAGCTGGCCAAAAAAGATGAAGAAGAAGAAAAACGAGCAGCCAATCAGATTGTTTCTTAGCACAATACAGTACTGCTTTGGCAAACTTCCATAGCCACTTTAAAAGAGCAAAGAAGCAGCAATGATGCTCAGCTGATTTTTAATTGAACACAGCTTTTGTTTTATCTCACAAAGCTTCTACTGTGTTATCTCCCCCACTCTCATCCCCTAAGCCCCCCTCTGGCCTATGAGAGGTCTGGGTTGTCCATAAAGCCAGAGGTCAGTGTTAATGGCTCAATAATGTGTGGATTGTTGTGGTGGAGGGGCAACGCAGGTTTTCAGGCCAGCAGGGAATGCATCCCTCTCTGATGAGAAGAAACACAAAGAAGCTTTGTGAAGAAAATTAGGAGAAAAGAAGCGAGGAGAGAATATTATCTAAAAGGCCACATCATACCAGAGAGATGTTTTTATGAGTCTTCCATTTCCAAAGTGGATTTGACGTTTTACACATGCCTGGTTATTAAGTGCCCTTATGCAATTAATTGCCAGGAAAAGAAAAGTCTGTTTTTCTTACGCTGGACTTGAGGATTATTATCTTTCCCTGCAGCCACACCTGAGATGTGTGCGTGTGCTTTTCAAAATAAAAAGTGCATTCATCTCTAATGCACCTTCCTGGACATCACTCACAAAGGAAGGTGAGGATGAAAGTGTGGCACTGAAATTTGAAAAACTGCTAAGTAAGTGGCTTCCCTTACACCCTGAAGTAATATAACAAATCCAATTATCTCTCTCTCACACACACACACACACACACACACACACCTACCAAAGTACCGACTGTGTTTAAGGTTTAAAGACTTTCCTCAACAGACATTTCTTCAAAGACTTGCAGATATATATGTGTGCACGTGTGTCTAGGTGATATGGTGCTGAAATTTCCTCTCATGACCTGACTTCACACAGTGACCACCAGCCGCATGTAATGACTTCACCTCTCTGAGGCCCGTTAGAAAAACACACATTAGTGAAACTTGGATTGAACAAGTGTGCTTGGGCCTGTGTGTGGGGGGCTGTGCATTAACACACGTGCAACACACACACACCATACTATATAGCACATGAAAACGTACATCTGATTCTTCTGTAAATATTTGACCAAGCTGTATCTCTGAACTGTGGATGCTGAAAGAAAGGGATAGAGGAGGGAGGGAGGAAAAATGAGACAAGGGGAAAGAGTTGGACTTCCCCTAAATCCCTCTAAAAAGCTGTGACACCCTGCATGTGATTTTTCTACTTATAACTTTGCTTGACTCACTGCCTTCCACATTCTTAGCACCTTTTGTGGCGTCCCATGATACATATTAGCTAATAACTCTAAATCACATTTCCTAAGGTATGTCTAAGCAGGGATATAACTGCTCCTCTGTGACTCTGTGACCGGGGTGGTCATGAGTTATGATTATGCATAGCTCTCTTCTCTCCAGCACTGGACTCTGTAAGCTTCTTTTAAAACAGCCCTGGTATTCTTGTCTAAAATTGTTTAGAGCGGATGACATGATAGGTATTTATCCCTGAGGATGCCAAACTATTTTGTGTGCGCTTCAATTTTAGATTGACTTGCAACTTTAGGCCACGTATTCATTAATGAAATGAATTTGGCAAATTAACACAGCTCCACTATATGCTGGTCAGAAGATGGCCCGAGCTCAGACCTCAGACATCCAGAAATTGTAAATTCAAGCCACAGTGCTGTTTACCCTCGTTACGCGACATTATATCCAAACACATTTGCTCTCCAACTTGGAGAACAGGAGACGAATTGAGGATAAAAACTGGTGAAAGTAGCATGCCATGTGTTAATTTAATCCACAAGCTGTGGGGGGGAATATTCTCAGTGTTAACCTTTAGGAAGCAAATGTTCAGAGTGTAAATGTGTGAGAAAAGGCCCCACAGAGGGAGATTGAGAAATATTACAGTGGGCAGAAAGGCAAGGGACTGTTTTTCTTAAAAAATGTTTTCACAAATTGAAAAAAATAATTGTGGTGTAACCCACCAGTATTTCATATGTCAAAAGTAGCCTTAGTGGGGGTCTTAACTGTGAAAACAGTTTATTCCTTCTGCTCCACTTAGTAATAGTAGTAGCGTATAGTGGTAGCAGCAGGTTTACTGGTACCGTTTGATATTGACAGTCACATTCAAGCTTTAAATGTTTGAAATACCTCTGGCTTTATTATTCTTAAATGGCTTTGATTATTTTAAACAGTTTAAATAGTGCAAGGCTTTCTGCCTGACCAGCTCCCAAAACTTCATAACTACAAGAGATAGCCACAAGAAATTTTAAGAGCTGAAAAACATGTTTGATGTCTGTACAAACTGCACGCAAATCAACGTTACACACACTGTCGCAAGCTTAAATGAAACTTTTTGTTCATCAGTAACATGGCTTCATCATTTTAATAGCAAACTTGTACCAATTTGATGTCTATGATGCAGAGTAAGAGGAAGAGTCAGTTTTTAACACTCCCACATGTGAGTGTCTGGCTGTGATATAGAGAAAAAAAATTGAATACACGAAGACATAGACCCATATTGGATAATATAGTTCAGGTATACGACACTGACCAAATACCTTTAAGTTTGTTTCTTTGGTTTGTTTTTTTGTATACTTGCAATTTGTGCTTGCAACACAACCTAGATTGCAGATGTTTTTCTTTAACCTATTGCACTTGGGGCTGTGCCTGCTACAATACTTATGGGTATTCAAAACATTTGCTGCTACAGTTATATACTGAGCAGTAAGCTTGGTGTCAGGAGCAGCACTAACACAAAGGCTGTTTGCCATCAGTTCTTTCTAAGTGGGTCACAGTGCCTTTATCAGGCCATCCAGCAGACTAAGCTGGATCTGCCTGAAACCGGAGTGGAAAATACCTGCAACTCGCTCCGCAACAAAAAAAACCCATTTCCCATTTTTGGACTCGATTGAAACTCAGTGTGTGTATGTGCGCAGCAAGAGAGCACCTCATATCAAGAAACACAAAACGCACACGCATGCAGGGGCGCTTTTACAAACACAAGTGATGGATTTACCGTGCCCGACTATGAGACTCCAAACTCTTCCCATCCAATACTTAGGACTTCTGTGTGTGTGTGTGTGTGTGTGTGTGTGTGTGTGTGTGTGTGTGTGTGTGTCTATGCAGGCATGTGTGAATGTGCACCTAAGATGATGGAAAGAACGTGGCAATCTTTGGCCTAAATAACAATGAATGCGTAGACACATAAATTGCGGTCCCAGAAGTGCAAAAATTCATAGCAGGAGCTCAGTGTGACAAAAGAGCATGTGAGAGGATTTTGGGAGAGAATGTGGCTCCCAGCGCAGTGATACATATGCAGGTATAATATATACATTCCCCATAAGAGAGGCTGAGAACAGGGGAGAGAGTGAACATCTGGCGCCATAGGTACAACTGGTAATTCAGCATTATGCTCAAAAAGTTTGTTTGCTGCTGACTGATTTTTTTTATTACATATTTATATTTATTTATCACGATGGATGCATATTTACTGCCATATTTACGGTGGCCCCGAGAGGCCAAACTTAAGACTCCAACTTAAGAAAATACCAGCAATAAGAAAAATGCAACAAAAGCACATAAAACACAACGGAAATAGAAATGGAAACAGGAAAAAAGAAAACAGAAATAGAAAAAACGAAAACAGAAAGAGAAAAAACTGATTTCCAAAAGCACAAGCACTGGTTATTGTCTCCCCAGAAACACTTCCCTTGTGCTTATGCTGTTTTGTTTTGTTTTTCCAATTTCTTTTTTTGTTTTTTCTATTTCCGTTGTGTTTTGTGTGTTTTTGCAGCTTTTTTTTATTGCTGGTGTTTTCTTAAGTTGCAATCCGTTTGGCATCTCAGGGCCACCGTGCAACCACTAACGAGAGGTCCAGTTTGTAGCTACCACACCCGTAACTATAAATCAATTTTAAATTTATCAGTCAGTAAACACGCTTTTTCAATACTTACTTAAACTAACAGGAGTCTATGATGACTGCCTTGCTTTTGTAGCCAGCCTCCAGTGGCCATTCAAAGAACTGCAGAGGTTGCCGCTTACCTGTGTGTCACAGGATAGCATCAACCTCTGCTGTTTATTTTCCTCAAACTGGAATCATAATTTCTGAAAAGAAGATTTAAGACTAATACTTGGGACCATATTCAGTAGGAGCTCATAAATGAGATGAAAAGTTAGGTCATTTTCAATATAGTCTTCTATAATTTTGGCCTTAAGAGGAGCCACTCCCTGCTGCCGACTAGAAAAACTGCATGGCTCAGACAATTTCAAAGTGAACCCAGAGGCCAATCCATATTTTAGACACAGTCCGGTTTAGAATTTGGACCGTTAGGTCTAAAATGGAATATTACATTTTTTTTTCTCAGTTTTATAGTTACATTTTCCACACTCAGCAACTAAACCTTTTGGAGGTATAAAACAGTTCATGTAAAGTTTGATGCCAGAGAGCTTTTCCATACCTTATGTTCCTACGTTGTTTCTGTGGATGCACAACAACACAAACAGCATGTGTAACTGCATGATGTCAGTTAAATACAGAGCTGGATGATCAAATATAACATTCAGGAATATCAAGACAGCAGCAGTGATCTTTTTCTTTCTTTTCTTTTTTTTTTTTTTTACACAGGTTGGTGTGGAAACGGGTTCACACAGACTCATCATGAGTTGACGCTGATTTATGCTGAATCACCCCCTATAGACTTGGAGCGTAAGCATGTGGTGTGCCATACTGTGTGTGTGTGTATATATTCACACAGTATATCAGAGAAAACATCAAATCAGAGCCAGATTTTTTTTTTAAGTGATTTCATTATTTTTAGTTCTTCAGACACATTGATCCTAGAGTGACACAGCAGGGTCTGATTTCCCCCCTTGCTTAACCCGTCTGTCTAGACCCAAAACAGCATCACCACCCACCAATAAATTGCGTCAGCCCATGATATAATGCACCATGTGCTCTTACAGTCTTCCACTGAGAGCAAGCTTACAAAATACTACCCACAGCTACTTCGACTGTTGGGTGCTTGGGAAATTACACATGATCGTTGCCCCACTCACCTTCTTTCTTTTACAACTGGGTGTCATCCAAACTCACCCACAAAGAGCTGAATTTCCACACTGATGCTGTTTTTTCCAAGACAAGTCTCAAATTCGTCAAGACATGCTCTGGTCCGATGTTATTGCAGTTGAGTGAGTCAAGGCACCATTTCAATCATTGTTAAAGACGATTTAAACAACATTCAGAACCACCGTGTGTCACACTGGAGCACCAGCATCTCAAACCCTCTACTGAGTGGTAGAGTGGATCACTCCCTGACTCCTCGAGTCCACATACCAAAGTATCCCAGGGTCTCGATCAGACTGTGAATAAGTGTGTGTGAATGATAGAAAGCGCTTAGGTGTACATATATTGTACAAACGTGTGTGTAATTTAAGTTTTAAGTGCTCAGCTGAATACAGAATACAGAAAGGTGCTAATGTAAGTACCAATGTATTTACCATTTACTCAACACTCTCTTCATATTCCAGTCTGACACACTGGATAGCTTTGGACAATGTGGAAATTTTTAAGGAGGGCAAAATGAAACAGACATACGCCACTGTTATGTTTTATGTCTGTAAGATAGTTATTTTTTTTGTTTACACGGTGTTATGGTCTGGCTCTGAGACCACGGTAAACTAAAGCAATGCTTGGAAAGCAAATGAACTGTTAACCAAGTGTAGCAAAAAGGCAAATCTAAAAAATAAGACAGAAAAAAACTGTATGATGACAAAAAGAGAAAGAAAGAAACTGAAAATACTACATGGGGGAAAGGTGAAGTGTGACAGAGTGGTGTCAGGAAGTCTACAAGGAATAAACACACAGGCAAAAACAACAGAGAATCATGGTATAGACATATTAATGTAATTATAATGTATGCTACAGTTAGGGGTGCTGCACTGTATTAAAATCAGAATATTGTAAGTGCAATTACAAAAGCTGTTAATTGGAGATTTTCCTATATGGGTGCTAAGTGGCCTCTTGGGCTGTATGTGTGTGTGAGGCGGCTGGTTCTGGGTATTAGCTGCTCTGTGAGTGTGCCGCTGACAGGAAGTTCCCACTGCTCTGACTATCAGGGCGGAAAATGAGTGTTTGTCATCCACTTTATGCACAACTCTCTCTCTCTCTCTCTCTCTCTCTCTCTCTCTCTCTCTCTCAGTTTGTCTATCTCTAACACACATACACACACACATGCGGATCACCATGGATCATTGCTTCCCATCCTTTTTCCCACAGTGGCAGCAGACTAACAGGGATCTAGCTGTTTAACTGAGCCTTAGGTGTTGGCTTATGCTGTTTCTAGTGTTTGGAAGTGTGCTGAAATGCCACTGATATTTCATGAGAAAGTTTTCCTTGCTCTTACTGTGACATTTAGCTCCAACAACTGTGGTTGCTAACACTAAACCAAAAACAAGTTGCATATAAGACTGAGGTTTGGCTTCAATTAATTGGACTCTAGCCACTGGACTCTTGCTGCCTGAAAACCTTAGTTATTATGCTGTAGATGAATCCTTCACTCATGCACCTTTCTTGTGATACATGAGTATACACATTGTAATGCAATGGAAGTCTCAGTTAACTAAAAAGTTAAATAGGCATTTGAAACATTGATTATTTGTGATTCTGGAGAACTTTTCCTTAATATGCTGGGAGTTCAACAGGTTTACAGGGAAAGCATAGTTTTATTTGTCCAGTGGAGGTTTTTAGATGTTGATCTCGAAGCATGAAAAAAAAGCAAAAGGGGGGTGCATGGAAAGGCGATGTAATATTTAATGAATTTAGAAAGGCTTATTGTTAGTTTCATTTTTGAAGCCAGAGGTGTTCAGTCAAAGAGGAAATATAAATATGTGTGATAAAAGCCTCCTGGCTTGGAGGAGTTCTCCTTTTGTAGTCGTGACCTAATTTCAGTAGAGAGTAAAGAGGTGCAAGGTGGGCTGAATCTCAGAGAGTGTGAAAAAAGGTGCGCCTGAAGTTTTTGTGTAAGTGAAAATGCAAAGAGCCATGGAAAGTTCAAGAAGTCATACCATTTTTTTAAATATTGCCCATAAATCATCCTCAACTTTGCACAGCAACATCACCATCAAAGACTAAAGTTAGAGCTGACCTGAGATTTGTTAAGTTCTAAAGCAAGAACTGTAAAAATCTGTATCAGTTTACAGGAAACTGAGCTGTGTCCCAGTCTCTGGAGCACTGTAATACTTTTCGTCCATGCTATGTTATGTTTGTGTGGGAACTCAGATTTTGTATTTTGTAGCTCGACATAGGTTTAAACTTGAAATCTTCTTCATAATTGTTTTTCTTTCATTCAAAACATGCACTATTTAAATTCGATTACCAAAATGTCTGAAAAGCAAAGTTGTGTTCTTAAATGGCATTCTGAAATACTGACAGGCTCCACAAAACACAAAGAACAAAGCACTCACAAAATGCTCATGAAAGATGGTAAAATCTCTTGATTTTATCCCTTTTACCATTTGGTTTTTCATTGATTTTTCAAATATTTACACATGAGTGTGATTATTGTCCCCTGCAAGCTTATGTGATTCATGGGAGACTGAGAATGGGACCTTTTCAAGCATGATTGCTGGGAAGGCTTTGATCAGACAACAGTCATGCAGCCTAAAGCTACAGAAACTGCTGGCATGATGCAGCTGGCAGAAGACAAAACTGTTAAGCCCAATTACTGCAACAAAACATGCTTAAATAGTTAATTCATTAAACAAAAAAAGGGGTACATATTGATTCTGTTAACATGAAATGCAAATATGTGTCAAATCAATAATTACATTCTGAAACACTACAGTATTTTTCAAAGGCTAAGATGAGTAACAAGTAATGTATAGGAGATTTTAGTACAAGTACAGAAGGATTTAACCATTGTTTTCACTATGTGATGATAAAAAATATGGAACATAGACACGAGTGTCTTTAAAATGAATGGCCAAAAATCTGACAGAAGGGGGAAAAGCAATCCAAATGCAATTTTCCCAACATGAAACTTGTGCTATGGTGGCCCCAGGCAAACCCCCTTTATCGAGACCCCAGGAAAGGTACTAAATTTGATTTAACCCTGAACATTTACTAAACTGACAGATTAAGAGTTCATACATACCACTCATGTTACTCAACCTCAAGGCCTAAATGTGGTCCCTATTTTTTGTTCCCTGCAGACCTGACTTCCCTTGTTGACTTATTTTATTAACCTTTCTCATTTATGCATTATTTTGTAAGAGAGAATTTGCCCGTGTTTTCACACATAAATCCAGACTCCCACAACAAATAGATGCAATATTGCACAGACGCAGGTCAGCGCAAACTTGACCTGCACACACTCTTTTATTGTTAATATGTCAGTACTTAACCATGGTTTCCATGAATGCCACTCGATCTGAGTGAAATATTCTTGACAGTACTTTTGAAAACTTGATTTGGCTTTATTAGTGGACACGGCCCAAATGACAATATCATGAATTCCTGAGCTTCAGCAATTACTGGAATGTATTTTTGTGTGTCTATATGTTAATGTGCCTGACCCCTGGCATCTGAGCATACATGCCTGCAGTAATAAATCTGACCCACTAATTTATACAGGCTAAATCATTTTAGGAATGTGAGTGCAATACTGTGAATGCATGTGGAGGGGGTGGAGGTTATGCACAGTACACATCAGTAATGAAAATAAAGCTTTAATGCATGCATGTATAGTAAAAGGCCAAACACTAAGGGGTCACAAATAGGGCTGGGTATCGTCACTGATTTCTAGAATCGATGTGATTCCGATTCACAAGGTCCCGAATCGATTCGATCCACGATTCGATTTGAATCTGGGAAATTTTGCCTCAGACAGTCAGAAATATTATAATTCAGATCAGTACATTTACATATTTTGTATCTATAAAAAGGAAGCTGACACTTGTAAGTCTTTATCAAAGGTGTGAGCATCACAGCAGATGCCTTTGTGTCAAAGCAGCTGAAGATAAAACACAGAAAAACATGAAGGTGCTTTTCCTGGCCTGGGATTTTATAAAAATATTCTGCAGTACATCAAAAACGAAAGAAAACCATTAATCAACATATGAACATTACCTCTGAAGTTACAGCGGTTTTATTAGAGACACGGCTAAGCGTTTTGCATTTTGTATAATTTTAAAAAGTTTTAATTTGTTCAGAAGCCTATTGAACAGCAGAAATTAGGTTTTCTTTACGGAAGTAGGTAAAAGGGAAAATAAACAGCGGCCGACAGCGCAGTAAACAACGGAAGACTTGTGTGTAACAAGCAAGCGAATAATGCAGAAAACAGATTTTTAGACGGAAAACTGTTCTTGAAGTACACACACACACAGAGAGAGAGAGAGAGAGAGAGAGAGATGTGCATGAAGTGTGATTTTATCGTGTTGGAAGCAAAACAGCAAAACTAAGAGGGAATTCATGACGATGTTTATGTGAAGCGTAGTTTGGATCTTCTTTTGCTGCTGGTTCGGTCAATATTGTTTGGAGAGAGATAAAACTAACAGCTTTAGAATCAGCGCAAAAGGCCGTAAACACAAAGCGTGGACCCGCCGAAACATCGGAATCAGCGAGCTGTCGGCTTTCAGGCCCGACTGTGTCCGTGCCGTCGGGTGAGAAAGGCGACATCTCACTGATTCTGATCCACGCTTTGTCTTTGTGCAGAATCCGTGTACCTGCTCTCTTTTACTGTTTTAGCTGTTTGGTGGTTGTTTAAATTTTGTGAGGTTTAACCTGAGATTCTGGCGTTTTGGGCAAAATAAATTTATATTAAAAAATCGATTCAGGATTTTAATGAATCGATATCACATTATCCAAGTCAGAATCGATTTTAATCGATAAATCGATTATCAAAACCCACCCCTAGTCACAAATCACGGCCCCACATAGAGGTTCAAGGCCTCTCGGAGAGCTGGCAACACCATCGGGAACGTTCTGTCCTGTTACTGTTTCGCTCCGTTCCGCTTTCTCTGTCCATGCAGCAGAAGCAGAGACAAAGGGGCAAAAGCAAGTGGAGAACAAAAACAGAGAGGACAAGATTCTAGGAGTAAGTAATCCATGCCAAGAAAACTCCATTATTGAAAGCAGAGCAAGAGATGGAAGCCTCTCCAGAAATAGGAACCTTCTGTGGCTCCCATGAAACACATTTTGATTGTGAAGCACAGATTAAACCAACGCTAGTGTTATTTATTTCTTCCCATGACATCTGCCCAGTTACATTATCTTCAGCTTATTTCAAAAGTACATCATGTATTCTACATTAAACACCATCAGTGGTTCCACATTCAGACTGAAATCAATCTTTCATAACAGCTAACTTTTGAAAATCCATGGTTATTAAGTTTAATGACACAACATGTTTAGGGGATTATATGTCCTATTGAACACAATATTCCTGTGGTGGATTGATAGTAATTTAATATGTGCTGTGGAAAAAAAAACCCTTGGGAAATTTGAAAATGCAAAAATGATTGATTATCTAACTTGGGTGATCGCAAAGACTTAGTCAGCTTTCACTGATTTGCGTGAATAAATGTCTACAAAAACATCTTGATTTACTGCAGACGCTAGCAGAAACAATTATACAAAACAGGGCAACTTAGACCATGCATAAGCAGTCGAATGTGGACTGGCCTTTATGTCTGGCCAGTATAATATTTTGTTTGTACAGTCTTTGTGCTCTAATTATGTCTGTGGTTACTTAATAATCCACTCACTGCAGGAGAGTGACCAATAGCTCTCTGTTATGTAACACACTTTTAGGAATATTTTGGTACTATTTCTGAGCTGAGTCATTAGCACTATAATGTCTGTGTGCTCAATATAAAGCTGCAGGGGTGTTCAGTATGTAGGAAAAACATCTGTATTATTATATCTTTAGTGTAAACGGACAATTCTGAATCAGCAGGTTCAGACTAGTCTCCCAACCTGGTTAGCCTCCAGATTTATTTCTATTTCTGTTTATTTATTAGGGACAATGCAGTTTGAGCTAGTTCCAAAAAAGAGCATGAAACTGACGTGCTGCACTTAACTTTTATTTCTAAAGCTAATTTCCAACCCTTGTTGGGCTTTTACATTCTTAAATGCACAAACAAGATTTACAGCATTCAGTGACATAAAAGCACAATAAACTATTAACACAAAACTACAACAAATACACATTAGAAAATGAGTCATATAAAGGGAACGTTCAAGTATTGTTACTGTGTTTACTTTTTTGGTAAATAACGTGTTGCTGCAAATGTAACATTAAGTGCATAGATCAACTGTTTTGTACAGAAGTAACGGCTCAGCCTGGAACATTATAAACAAATCACTGACTGAAGACAGTAAAGCAGAACTGGAATCTGGACCCTGTGATTGTGGTTGTGTTCACTTACTGACCCGCTGAAGTGCATTTGAACCGGGCAGTTCATTCCACATTTTGGTTACAATTTTGGAAAAGCCAGACATTTACATTTTGTAATATACAGACCTTACCTTTTGTGGATATTGGCGTTATCTCCTCCATAAAGTAACCAAAAAGAAGCTCGCACAGCTCCCCCTAAGTGGTGCCTTGAGCCAACCAAAAGCTGGGTCACCATTCTCCTCTTTGCCATCTGTGCTGTGGAGCTGGCCTTAGCTTGCAGGTGCTTGCAGGTGCTTCATTAACTCTGAAGTAAAGCGCATTACAGTTGACGGAAATGTGCTATCACCAGATATAACTGCATTTCACTCCAGTGGGTTTGATACTTTACAGCTACAAATTCAAGATAATGGAGAAATCACATTGCAAATATACTTTTACTAGCTGAGCTACTAGCGTACAAAGACAGGATTGGGTGCCTTCCTCTTATACTGCCAATAAGTACAAGCAATTAAGAACAAATTCCCTTTTCATGTGCTCAGCTTTTAACAGTAACAGACTGCGTTTGATCACTTCACTTGCAAAACTAACATCTCGCATTACTTGTTGCAATAAAAATAATCTCAGTACATTTTTCCCAACACTGAATCTGACCAACATGATCAATTACACTTGGACAAGCTGAATAAACTATTCAGAAAGTAACTATAAATCTTTGAACTAATGGAATCTGATAATTCTTGCATTTAGCTATCAGCAGCCACCACAAAAAATAGAAGCATAAAGAGAATGCTAACCAGGTCCAGAAGAAACAACACCCACCTGTCATCATCACTAAAGCTTTTTATATTTATTGTTTAATACATTTTTCAAAAATTAAGCATAATAAACAGCATATTGTGAATTTACAATTGCAGTTATATGCCTGGATATTTTTTGGTTGTGCACCGCGGTTTCCTGGCGTCTGTACAGGAAGACTCCAGGTTATTAGACTACTGTAACTGCAGCCTTTAATTTCATAATAAGCTTACATACAAGTGGTTCTTTTTATTTCCACTCTCCGCAATAAAGTGAATAAACATGCGTCTCCAAATGTCAAGCTATATATTTAATGCTTTGGGGATTAACACCATTTCCTGTAAAGGTGCCAGCATCATTTGCATGTTATTAGACCTACAAAGGTACACATATAGCAAACTTGCTGTTATAATAGGAAACCTATGCAGAGTCAATTTACACATGTTAAACAAAAGAGAGAACTTCAATCGCAAATACTACCATTAAAAAATAATTTGACTGGGATTTTATTGGTGTCTTTGTTGGTTGTGATGTTTGTAAAGGCCAAGCAGGCACCAACTACATCCATTTTTAAAGGTGAACCACTTAACTGACACTTAATTGAATCCTACATATTAGCTCTAATCATAGAAATACAACTAAAGAGTTGCCTTCAGCTATAGAAACCAAATAAGGGAATGATTATTGGAACATTTAAGTTGTGCGATTCTCTTGATATAGTTAGGAAAGATTCAATAACAGTGTTTCCAACATGAAATGTAAAGATGAAAGCTACAAATTATTGCTGTTATTTACTGTGTTATGTTTAACATGAATGCAATAGAAAGTGCTGCATATCCTTTACAGATGTTCTTTTTTATTAAAACACACTTTGATATCTTCTTCAGAATTGTAAAAAAAAGCCACAAAATGGAAACATTATTGGAAGATATTTGTTTTATCCACATGGAATCTGGATTCAATCAGAATCAAATTCTTGTTTGTTGGTACACTGAAAGAGAATCAATCAAACTTCAATCTGATTGCTTAATAATAAACTTAGTCATTAGTTAAAAGACTTAAATTCCACGAGTGTATGTGAGCATATATTGTATATTTGTGCATGATTTTTTTTAATTTATTTATTTTTTGTTAGAGGCAGGGTGGTATTTAAACTGGCTTAGCAAAGGCATAGCCAAGAACATAAACAAATAGTGGAGCGGTTCATGTTGTGCTTTTTTTCAGCCAAATAATAAGCTCTCACGAAATACACCAGAGGTGAACTCACCCCATATCTCCCCTCTTTTTCTTCCCTCTGTAAACTTGCTTGCTCTCATTTTGACTCTTAATTCAGTAATGAATGCTTAACTAATTCAACACAGATTGAGCAACATGACATAATCTGATTTTTTGACTTTTTTTCGTGTGTGTGTGTGTTTATGTGTGTGTGATCTGGACCCAGAGGCTGTTTGTCTGACTTCACTCTATCGTGGCTTAACTTGACCCAAAATATAATTTAATTTAAAACATTCGAGCAATAATTTCACGGCACAAATATGGCTCCAATGAAACCTAATTCTCCAATCCCAAAGGTGCGTACAGTAAGGGTGAGCTGAACCTTCAGTGGTGTTCAAATTCTCACTCTCTCTCTCTCTCTCTCTCTCACACACACACACACACACACACACACACACACACACACACACACACACACACGCCTATCAAAAAGTGTGTGGAGGATTATGGCTCAGACTTTGCCAGAGCTTTTCCTGCTCAACATGAAACTGTCAGAATGTATCTGTCAGCACAAACTTTAATGTCAAACCTATTGTTGAGTAATTATGGATCCCACTGGGGTTTTTGGGCTGAAGCTGGCGCTCTTGTTGTTAATGTAGTGACTCCTGCTGGTCAGTCTCGATGCCCATACAGAATTAGGTGGACACTAAGGGAATGGGTTTTCTTTAACAAGATCTTCTCTGCTGAGTTAGTTCTAGTTTGGTGACTACATTTGGGTTTGTATGAAAACTGCAGTGTTATGTAACTAAAGTTGTAAAGGTTGTAACTTATTTTGATGGAAGCTCAAGGAAACATTCAAAAGGTTCAGTCCAACCAATAATTGCTTAAAAAATTTAACCCAGAATCACAAATATGAACCTATTGGACAGTGAGGAAAAATAAAGAAATAACTCAAGTTATGAACATCTGATATTTTATCGCGGAACAAACTGGTGGGCCATTCAATTTACAGGTAGATTTTCAAAAAAGAAGGGTGGAAATCTTGAAGCTGTTTAATTGATGTCTGACATACCCTGTTTTATAATGGCCTTACCGCAGAATCAAATTTCCTCACATGCCATATGTGACGTGCATGCATGCATGCATGCATGTCCTCATGCAGGCTTGTGTTTACATGTTTGTGCCTTTGTGTGCTTGTAGGTTTAAAACAGGAAATTGGAGGGGGGAAAGCATTTTAGTAGATCCTGTTTAAGGAGACCACTGACCACAGGCAGACCACAGCGTGAGAGGAATATGACCACAGGCTGCACGGTGAACCAGAAGAAATTAGAGCAGGTCAGACACCCAGCACTGTAGCACAATAGGATGGTTAAAATGGGCAGTGAATGTATAAGCATAAAGGAGCTTAGTGGTGCATAATATTTGATTTTATAAACAATTAAATGTGGAAACCTAGGCAGATAGTAGATTTTCTGTTCTCTCTTATGAAAACAATAATTATTTCACTTTTCATTTCACTCAAGGTCATTAGCTTCCAGACAGATAAGCAAGGTCAAGATGGTATCCTATCTGCTCTCCCGTTTCTGGGAGAGCAGAAATTCAAGGATTACTCAACTCTTTTTTGTATTAAAATTTAACTATAAAACATGATTCACATATGAGTCATGTATTACTTTTTCAGTTCTAGTCCTCACAAGTTTGTACTGAAAGCAAAAAAAAAAGACAAGAAAAAGTGACAGGAAAAAAAAAACAGAGAGTGATGGTAAAGAGGGGGGTGGCAAGATTCTCAGGAAATTAAGACACAAGCAAGAGTGGCCTGTGGAGAGAGAGAGGCAGATGATGGAGAAAAGGGGATTGAGAATATGAAGAGGAGGGAGGCTCAAATCAAAACCACATGTAGGCTGAATCTCCAGTATTGTTCCCAACTAAAACCAGCTGGTCGCTCTTGGCTTATCCATCAAAATAAACATTCCCCCGATTGCCACGAGCTACACAGGCCTGTTAGTTATTAAAGTTTAGAGTTTTCTTACACCCTGCAGCCACACTTGCTCAATAAAAGCACACAC